>NC_088252.1:22377188-22686306 GCF_036013445.1 Caloenas nicobarica
CAGAATATGTCCTGTGAAAGAAACAAACCAACTTGGACTATTTAACTAAAGTTTTCCCACTGGGGACATGGCCTCTGCAGACTGTCCCTAACAAAAGCTGATTCACAGCTCTGGCAAATGACAAGAGCAAGTAGAGAAAATGGTGCACCTGGATACTTCCATGTATGCAGTCCCATAAAATGATAGAGTTGTGATCATCAGCCCATAGAAGAGGAGGGTGGCAGTGCCAGGTTAATGGAAAACCAATGAAAGACAAACAGAGTGGGCAAGGGGCACTTGTGGAGGCATGTACATTAATTGTCTTACCTTGGATTTGAACATTTACGCTAGCAGCCTTTGATTAGCTGCTTCCTTGTTGACACTAGGTTTGGCTGAGTTGTTAAAGAACAGATGATACTGGAGATTCTTCATTATAACAGCTGAAATGAGTATAAACAAGGAAGCTAAAATAAATCACTGGCACACAAATTGCCATCACTATGCACAACATACACCACAGGCTCACACCCTTACCCTACAGGGAGAGCCTCAAATACTATCCTTCCCCAAAAAGAAGATGCAGAATGGCAGGTCCAGGAGCTACAGTCAGGAAGAACCAAAGAACAGCTTCAGCAAGACCATGAAATGGTTGATAATGAGCCCCTTGTCTCAAGAGAACATCACCTGAGGAAATCGCATGGGTTAGGTAACAAAGCAAACTTCTCAGCCTGGCTCTGACACTAACTTCTGACCTCCTCCCCTTGGTGGCTTTACTTCTACTGTCTGATCTCTTCAGTGTTCAGGCTATCTCCTGCTGTCCATTTTCCTACTGGAAACAGATCTCACTTTCTGGGGATCAGCAAATGAAACTTTGCAAAGATTCCAAATGCTTTATTTTTATTATATTTTCTTCCTGTTTGAGGGGGAACTTTGAAAGCACTGATAATTCACTTGGGTCAGAGGAACTGCTCAGTCTTAAGTTACTGTCCATGAGTAAAACCCATATGGCATATTTATGCATAGGATAGATGCTGTTTGCAGTCAAGCATAGAAATACTAAAGGAGGCAAGAGATTTCCTCTTCTGTCACTGTGATTACACCTCTGCCAACTTCACTGTGCTATTCCTGATGTATATTAGGAGTCGGTGTGATAAAAACAATAGCAAGAGCTTATTTGGAAAGAGTTTTGAAGATTTCCAGAAGTTTCCCATCCTGTGTCAAGTATCGGAGACTTTCCAGAGGTGAGAGTAAAAACAAAAGAAATGCAGCACAAAGTGATCCGGGGGTTACATCCAGTGACGGAATCAGAGCTGCCACACAGGGAACAACACTCATGTCCCTGGGGCAGGTGAGCAATCAGTCTCCCACATGTACAGCTCCTAAAGGGTGACCACACAGCCCTGTTTTCAGTTGTGCTAAAGAACCTGTGGCAATGAACCTTGTGTTAAAACTGCTACATTCCTACTAAATGTGAGAAACTTAAATATCAAATATTTCTAACAAATTCCCCCTGCTCCATTAAAAACTCCCAGTAAACACCTGGGAAACCAGTCAGCTCAAGTCCTGAGGGAGTACTCAGTGCTCAGGTGAAGCTTCACCTGGCAGGACTTCCTAAGGTCCTTAAAATTCAGCTGCTGAACATTTCCTTGCTTTTCAGCCACTATGCAGACCATAGAAACCAGCTATGAAAAAGCAATTATAGGAAAATTGATTTTAAGCTGCCACCTACATTCCCTACTGCTGGAAATCCTCAAACACAGCCCACTGGTAGCGCATCTGTGTAGAGATGAAACTGCTCTTAATTATTAAAAAAAAATAAATCTGTCTGACGGCTTCAACATATAAACTGTGATAAGCTTGAAGCATCACTGTACAATGCTTGGTAAAGAAATAAAGTTAACTATAAAGTTTAAAACCTCATTTCTCACTGCCACCTTCTGGCCAGAATGGTGTAGTGTATTTTCTTCCTGAAGCTGCAATACAGGGCACAGAGATGCAAGCTAGGTCATAAGTGCAACTCTAGTTTGGCTGCAGTGCTGTGCTAGTGTGAAGGAAAGGTATGAAAGCAGCTATTTGGGATTCCAACTGTAACAGATGCTCAAAAAATGTTTCTGTGAAAGATAATACATTTGAAGGTATTCGAAAGCAAAGCTCACTGAAACATTGCTCTTAAATGACATTTACACTCTCCTACTTTAGTTACACTAAAATGGTTATCAATTAAAATGGTTTTCAGTCATTTCATCACCTTCATTGTGCTTGAAGGAAAAATGGCCTTTAAAAATAACTCCATGGCTGGAGTCTGATCTGTTCCAGACCAGTATTCTCAAGAACATTTTAGTCTTTGGGGCCAAGCTAATACATACTGAAAAATCTATATTTAAAATCAAAATCAATACAATACTTGCATTAACATACCATATATTTCTGATCCAGATGCAAAATAGTCATGCCATATATGCACTGCACAGCTTGTGGTGATCTGACTGTATCTATTGCCTCAGTATTCAGAGTTGCAGCCCTGGTCAGCCTGGAATGTTGTGTTTATGCACCAAATAGGCACAGATAGGAGAACTTGCGTTCACTGTCAATCTGACCCTGACAGTTCGATGAGAAGTGACTCTCCATTTCCTTGGTCCTTTCTGCTTTTAGAGTCACCTGCACAAAGTAAGACTTCTTTGCCTAAGCTGAGAACAACATTCTCTGCATCATTGTGGAAGAGCATTGCTCAAAATCAACTTTCCCACTATTTTGCCATCTTGAACACAGTATCCCAAGCAGCTTCACCTGCATCTTATTTAAACACACACAAAAATTCCTCCAGATTTTCAGAAAATTAGTCAGTTCACAGAGCTTTTGCCCAGCTCTCCCTGCAGACTGGTCAACAAAGGAGAAGTCTGGATGCCCCATACTTGCTTAGACCTTTGTTGGGGAGCACCTGCCCTGTGGCTGTGAGTTACACCACAATGGGGAAGCAGTTGAATATTTACACATCACACCTCTTGAATCTATAATAATTTAGACAACTTTTGGCCAATCCCCAAGATCTACTCTCTTTAGCCCTTGGTTAAACAAGCTGGAGGGTTTAACTGTGAATTTAAAACAGAACAAGAAAAGAGCAACGAACACAAATAAGTTTAACCAAAGAGAATAAAATATCATAGGATAAAGGAGGAAAACCACAATCGTCATAGCAGTGGGTATTTGCAATAACCGAGTTCACTGCTCCTCTTGCAGAAATACACCTGAGTCAAGGAGGGGCACAGTGCCAGAGCTGCCCCAGGTGCCTTGGGATGGTCTGTAATTCCTCCCCAGAGCAGCGCAACATGGGCATTTTGCTCATGCTGTCCCAGACACTCTCCACACGCTGCCCCATTTGCCCTGTGCTCTCTAGAGATGGCTCAAAAGAGTCCTTCCTCTGAAGCACCACCACATGCAGGCAGTGAGGGGGCTGCTCATGTAGGTCTTCTCCAGCCCCTGGGTTATTCATCATGTGTTACTGTGACAGTACTCATAGTCTTTCATGGTCTCAGCCTGGCTGCTCTTTTCCCAGTTCTGCTGGTAATCTCAACTGCAGAATGTTTCTCTTCACCTCGTTTGCAATAAGATCAGCATGTAACTCATTTAAAACCAGGATTACAAGGTCTTTTACCATGACATATTTTCGAAGACTCATTTGTTTTCTGAGCCTTGGATCTGAGCAATATCCAATTGTATATTCCTGCTTTACAAGCAAGCAGCTGATAAATCCCTACTCCCTTTGGATCCCCTCTTAATTGTTTAAGCTGTTTAGTAGACAAAGAGTTGGATTATCCAAAGATATAGTTATATCTGTTTATAGATCTATGTATTTCACTCAACTATTTCAGAATACCATTAGGGTGCTGAAATCAGCTTGCAGCCACAATGAGAACAGGCTTGTCTCTGTATATGTTTATGCAGACATGTGTCTTCAGTTAAACTTCTTTTAAACCCACTGATGGCCCTGCTTTTCTGGATAAGCATTGATATCCAAGTCCCACAAAACAATACTTGTGATGAGATCCATGCTGTTAAAACTTACTTATTCAGAGGGTGGAAATATGCAGCAGTTCCTTCACAGTTCCTGCCATAGTTTAAGTCTCAGAGCCAGTGCTACTTGTTAAAGCATTCAAGGCACATCTTGGTCGCCACTGTCATATGCTTTTACATCTAACAAAAGCCGGTTTGGTTTTGTTTTTTCCCCCTCCCAAATTAAAAATCTTAGATCTTGAATCCCTTGCACTAGAGAGAAGGAACAGAACATATCACCTGCATGCTCCTTTTATGAGCTGTACAGCCCACTGAGCCTGAAAGCTAAGAAATACTGTTAAGAAGCATGTCTGAAGAGAGCAAGTAGCAGCAAGAGACTCACACAAGAGTTATTCTGGCTTTTTTCTACTTACTCCCTGAGCAAGTGAAATACATTTTCATGTTCAACTCTGCTGTGGTAAGCTGGTTAATGGATCGTTCACAATGAAAACATAATTAGTGACAATTAATAAAGGGGAATTGTCTTACATAACAGCATGGACAGGAGGACATCTTGCCAGGAGAATGCTTATGAAACACCACTTATTTGTACTATAACTATCTGTTACTTCCATTCTATTTGCAGGTTTAGGCTCCACTGCATAAGTTGTGTACAAAATTACTGTAAGACCAACTTCGAAGCACTTAATAAATAGGTCTAAAATGTTTGGATCTGTCCCACTAGTAACATGTTGCACCACTGGGTGCTACTGCACATGCAAGGTGAAGAACAACATATGGAACCAAAGAGCTGTGTTTTACAGACAGGAGTGGGTTGCCAGCAAAATCACAGCACAAAACAGAGCGAGTTGAGGTGGCTGAGATGAATCCAGTGAAACAGCTTCGAGGAAGTCCAGGAGGTTCCTCTGAATTTATGCAAATAAGCAACATTTACAGGAAGGAAAGTAATCACACATAACAATTTAGGGTTTTCACCTCAGCAGCAGCCTGACTCTCATCTCTACAGATTGCAGTTGCAGAGCATTTTTACACTGAGGCCGTCCAGCACACAATTCGTGGACTGTGCATAGGCCACTGGCCATGTGCAGGTGGCCTGTACTAAGTACCTATATGCTGCACAATTTCAGTTTTCAGGTAGTAAAAATGTTCAAGCAAAAATCAATGATTAGGCAGGGAGTGGGGAGGGAAAAAAACAGAAGTCAGAGGAAGAGAAAACACGAGGAAATCAGGAAAGGAAGAGAGGTAAGGCAGCAGCTCATTAAAAAGTGGCTTCCCTTACCAAGCAACTTGTTCAGACACTACAGATTTAGATATTAGGCTGTTTGATGCTGAATCAAAGACTACAATCCCACGGGATGTCTGTGCAAGCACTGCCTGAAGGAGCACACTAAAGACTGCTATGATCCCCACACGTGAACTGTTACCGAAGCCAACAGGACACACTAAACCCCAGCATTCATCCCTCTCCCTTGAGGACTGCAGTCCTCAGCCTTGTTCTCTGATCCCAGACCATTTTAGCCAGCTTATTCTGAATACTCAGACATGAGGGTTCAGATTCGAGTCAAGCAGCATAAGAAGCACATGGACTACTGCAGGTGAGGCAAGGGAGATGCTGGCACCGCAGCTTCTGTTTTCTGTAAAGCAAAAGCTCTGGTTCTGTCTCAAAACACAACAGGCTGGTTCAAAGGAATTTCCCCTTGAAATAACTCATCTAACTAATATGAAAAAATAGACTTAAACAAAAACTAGCTTTTCAAAATCCACAGCTCTTCCAAGAACTAGAAACTTGGCCAGCATGTCCTGCAATCCACTGGTTTCCGTTCCTACTCCGTCACTATATTTTTCCTACTGGAATTAATGCAAGTGCTAAAACCTTCTTCGAATAAGATACAAAGTCTGCTTCTGCTGGGGTTTCTGAAGGCAAACTTGTGTGGGCTGGTTTAGAAGTGTCACAGGTAGGTTTTGGACTCAGAACTCCTTATAGCATTCATTGCTCAGGCACAGCTCCTAATAATGGCAGGCTACGATCAACACCATGAGAGTTTCTCTTCCCTGTACCACAGGAGTTGCTCTTTTATCAGAGGAAGTTCTTGACCCCTGTACTTCTGATTGAGACTGATAGCAAAAGCTTGTATGTACATGTACTTATATATACACACACCTGTACACATATACACATGCATATAATATTTGGTCCCTACTGGTGGCCTTCCCCTTTATAAATTCATTTAATCTGGGAGTCCTTAAATGATTTTCTGGGGAGTTGTGGTTTGCTTCAAATTCAGCAGCTCCCTTCATCCTTCCAGCACTAGTCATGAAAACAGATTCCCCAAACCACGAAATAGTTTAACTTGTCACCAATATCAGTTTTTTCAGCCTAGCCAGGTAAAGGCTAGGTTTGAAAAATATTAATGATAACAGCGAAGAGAAAGTTCCTCCTGAACTAACAATTAGTTCTAAGTATTTTCAGCAAGCAGGAGACATACTTGGGGTTAAACAATTCTCAAGGCATTCACAGAAGCAATCCTAGCTATTTATTCCCAAAAGCAACCATGTCTGCTCTCTGCCAACATACCTCACCCACCTTTACACACTGCCAGTGACAACAGTATCACCTTTAGAATAAGGTCTATTAGTGGTAACTCCTGAATTCCATCCTTCTCCGGTATGTGAGCTTATGAAAAGAAAAACAAAGGCATCTGGAGCTTGGATATTACTCTATTAATAGTAAGTATTTACATTACAACAGCACCTGGAAACGTGACCTAGACACACAAAAGTAGGTGCTCCACACACACTAAAATGATAGTCCTTGCCAAAAAGTGTTTACAATCTTGGCATACTGTGGGGTCTTGGTTAAGCCTATTCACGTACGACTAACAGTTGCAAGGGTCACAAACCTTATCATCCCTCCGCCAAGGTTGGCTTCAGTGAATGCAGAGTCCTGTCAAGGGCCAGATTCCTGCAGCACACCCAGCTAAGGAACATATGGAGGAGGTAGTAGCTGAGAACGGGCTGCTGCAACTATTCCTTCTCAAAGCAATATCTGCATGGGGTGCAGAAGTGATATATGCCTTAACCCACTTCTGTCACAATAGAGAACAAACCTTGAAAGTAAAGGCACATCTTTAATACACTTACCCACTTTGAAGATTGCCTGCACTATTCCATGGTTAAAACAGTAGATGTAAAAGCTTCAGCTACTGCATAGAGATCTTCTGCATCCAAGGTATCAAATATATTTGCAAGGATTGACTGGCAACACAGGGTTCTCACTATCCAGGACCCCGTCCACAACATTCAAGCAAGGCAGGCCACAGAAAGCAGCCAGGTTCAGCTGAAAATTCAGATCACTGGAGAAATCCAGAGTCATGAGACAGGTTTGAAGTAAAACTAGGAATCCAGTCCACAGGTCAGATCCAGCGATGGCCAGGCAAGGTCCAGAGTAGCAAGGCATAGCCTTGGTCAGGTTAGCAAGTCAGTCTATGCATTGAGGTCTGGATCAATAGGGTCCCTTGCCAGGAAAGAGCACAGCCCAGCTGCAGACCAGCACTGTTCTACAGCATAGGTCAAACCAGAACTCAAGGGCCCAGCCTTAGCTTAAATAGGATCACTGGGCCAATGAGAAAGGGCTGTGGTCCTGGGTGAGGTTGATCAAGGCAATTAAGAGCTATGAGTGCCATCAGGGCCCCAACTCATGTGTGGAAGCACCATCTTAAAGGATGTGATTGCACATTTGTCAGTAGTGTCATTAGCTACAAGAAGAAAGTGAGGAAATTACTCAGATCTTTGAGAGCTTCTGCAACCTCCTGCTTGCATGTTGCCCATCCCTTATAATATTAATCCATCCCAGAGAGAGGCTTATGCAGCTGTGGCTTCAACAAGTAAGCAGTTGCCTTTGTAAGACAAATAGAAAACTCAAAGAAATAAATAGAAATCTCATTTCCTGTGATTTGAGTGGACTTTGCATCATAGTGTAACAGCACACCCACACATATTGTGCTAAGAGCCACAGGGACACTGTGTGCTGAAGAAATCATTCCCACCACTCATCTGGCTGCTGGGTTAAAAGTTTATTTTACCGCTGCTTCCTTTCCAGAGACCCCATTTGAGTAGTTACACCCATGTTGTCCATTAGCCCCATTACAAGCACTGCTCCAGCTGCCTCTCAGTGACATATGGGAAAGCAGCTCTGGCTAATTTTATTTCCAAATCGTTTACCTAAAATGATATATATTGTTCTGGTTGATTTCAACTGGAATTTATTCATACTTTGCAATGCAAAATGAGATTAGAGGTCAATACTCTGATGTGTTGATGAAGTGCCACATGGAGATGCACTGGGTACAATGGTCATTGTCTACACTCCTGTTAGATACTGTTTGAGCAGTGAAATCTGAGTTCAGGTGAAGGCAAGACAAGTTTGTTTTGAAATAAACCAGTGCATTGATTATGAAAATTAAAAGAAATGTTGGAACCCGAGGGAAGAATCTTTATGATGGCACTGCCAGAGCAAAACAAAACTGACTCTGCAAGCCAAGAAGAAATGTTCGGCAACACCATCAGCTTTTGGAGAATCTACTCCACAGGTCAGCTTTCAAGTGGGACAGGATCTGTACCTCCACCAGCTTGTGACATATAGGGACAGCAATGAAACAATTGCTGGTATGCTGGCATGGACATCAGTGTGTGTGTGTGTGTGTACACAACAATGCAGATTTCCATGACGTTCTGATTGTGCTCCCTTTTCCTCTGGTGAAGCATCTCTCTGTGACATATCCCAAAAGGACTTAAAAAGTGGAAAAGGAGGAAGAAATGCCTGGCAAAGCAACCCAAAGCTGTTTCATCTCAAAGATACAGGGCAGAACATGGACCTGGCTTGCAGAAGATGATTTGCATTGTTTAATTTTTATTTTCTTATTGAAAGAATCACTGAGAATTTTTAGTCTGGTGTTTCTTGTTTCCTCTTGGCAAAAGAGATTTTCTGCTCCTTCAGTATACTTGTACCACTATTTTCTTTAATGTTCTAAAGCCCAGGATGACAACTTTACTTGACCTCCTATTTTATAAGCCAAAAAGCCAAGTCAGAACCCTGTTGTATTTGATGCAATATAAACAGTGAACACACTCCAAGATCTGTAAAAGCTAAAAGAGGTGAACTACATAAACAAATGGCTTATATGAGAAGTCAGAGGGAAGATGCTGTGCAGTTTATTTCCTATTGGTAAACACGAGTGTGGTATCCAGCAGCCTGAGGGCTGACAGCTGAACTGCTGGGACCATTTTGTCTCAGAGAGACTGATCCTATTTAATTATATTCCTTTTTCTTGCTGTTTTATTTGTATGCATCTTCCCAGGGCTTCTCCAGTGTGTGTCTCTTTGTTATGAGTACAGAGAGCTCTTACCAGAGTGGGACTGAGTTTCTCAGAGAGGCTTCAGTCTGCTTGATCAACCACTCTCATACTAGTAGTCTCCATTCTTGCTCATTAGCAAGATAAAATGTGTGTGAGAAATGCCATGGACCCTTGGTCAGAGAAGGAGAGCAACACTAGAAGCGTTTGCAGAACAAGGACTGGAAAATAGCCATGAACAATTCCCAGAAATGTCCCAGGAGATCATTGCCTGATTCAATGCCTCTCATTTCTGCCAGCCTATTTTTGTCTCAGCCCTGAATGTGTCCATCTCAGCATATGCAGCTAACTTGGTAATTTTTAACCCACGGCACTAATTGAATTGTTATTGAATGTGATTAATTAGAACTGGAACAAGCCTTTAACAAAGAATTTATCAGATCCTTTTCTGCTCCCTCCACTGACTCGCTGACTCCCAGTGGCTTAGTAACTTGCAATTTGGACATGCTCATAACAATCCTTGGCAGGTCCCAGGTACCTGAACTCCACTGGAACCTGCTGCCTTGTAGGCATGATGCCATTGCAGGCAGCCTGGCCCTCTTCTGCCCAAATATGAACCACTGGGTGAGCCAGGTTTTTTCCTGACATATTTTCATCTCCAAGAGCACCAAGGCTGGCTCAGCAGAGCACTGCTTGGTGCTGCAGCACCCAGGTCAGATTAATTGAGCTGGAATAAGGCACACGCCATAAGCAGGACAACAGAAGGATTTGGGAAACAGCCTATCTAGGTTCCTAGATTTCAATGGGAACCTAGACGCTAAGTACCAATTAGGGTCTAAATATCTTTGTGGCAAAAACAGTGGCAGAAGATTTAATATTACATGCAAATATATTAGAATTACTTATGGTGAGTCTGGAGATACATGTGTATATACACACAGAGATACAAATATATTAATCTCAAGTCCAAGACTTTTTATGCATCTTGTGATATTCTGGACCACAATGACATCAAATAAGACTGAATTCCCAGCCTGATTGTACCTGGAACAGAAAATTTAGTTTTAATTTGTTTTGAACTTGGCATTTTTTATTTCATTGACTATCCCTTCCTCTTTATTTTTTCATGGAAGCAAGCACTGAGTACCTTACCTCAGAGGTCCCTGGGCAGAAAAGCTGCTATCCTTGTGTCAGCTGGCAGGTCTTGGCAATGGGTGCCGAAGAAAGGGGCAATCTGATGCCGGGAGCTGCACGTCTTTCAGAGCACGGGCCCAGGATACAGACTCTGTCTGCCCAGATCAAGATGATGGGTTTGATCTTGTTCCTGTAACTTTTGCTCAGCATGTCTTGTGCAGGAGAGGAGCACGAAGACAGCTAGAAGGGAGATTTTAACTGAACCACTTGTCGACCAAAAGGTTGTTTTCATCTAAATGAAAAAGCAGTGTAGTAAAGCCAAAAATAGAATGATGTTTTCCTAAACCATTTAAACACTTTCTAAATTCAGTGCTTCTATTTTCGATTCCCAAGTGATCTTTCAAAATGAAATAATAATTGGGGTTTTACTTGTTTCAGGGTACAAAGTCACATTTGGTTTTAGTCTGGAATTCAAAATATGCTGAAATTATGACGACTTCTGAAATGTTCAGTTCTGCTGTGGGACTGCTTCAGGCCAAAATCTGTCAAAATGGAGAACTTTCAGAACTGTTCTATGCTGAAAGTCACACAAATAGTGAGAGATTAGCATTCCCAAGAAATTATTTTAAGTGCTAAGGTACCTCTTCTGCATGTATAAAGTTGAACAACTTTTAGGGGTTGCATGAAACTGAGCCTTCAAATAAACTTAGTGAAAATCTTCTGTCTTCTCTGAATGTAAATAGAAGAACTCAAGTCCCGTCTCAAGAAAAACCATATTTATTAAGCTATCTCCTAAATATGCCCAGGCAGTTGCTAACTCACAGAGAACTATGGTAGTTTGGAAATTAAAACAAACAAACAAACAAACCCACACAAAAAAATGCCAAACACGAAAGCATAGCAAAGCTTTCCTGTTAGTCTGTTTAGCACCCAAGCAAGACACTAAATCCAGATACGTTTCACCCCGGCCCAGCCGTGAAGTGGCAGAGTGCTGGGTGAATGGCACGTCGAAGCTTTAGACAACACCAGACTTAAGTGCCCATCCTGTTTTCTTTAGCTGAGTACATGCTGCTTAGGTATCTTGAGAGAAGAGAGATGCAGCCTGGCATCAGCTCAACTCAAGTATTATTTTAAAACATGAGGCACAGCATGCTTAGACAATTGGACTGAAAACCAAACAGAAGTAGGTTGATAGCTATTTACACTAGACTTAGAGTTCTCTTTTATACAATGTCTCAACTTACAAAAAATACACATATATACTTCTAATTTTCCAAGACCTTCATATATTCATCATCATGGTAACGTGCTTTGGCACGTGAGACCACATTAAAACAAATGAGGACAGAACAAATACATACTAAGTAAGCTCAGTCCTACCCACTTATTTGAGCTAATTGTCTCATCTGTACACTGCTCAGCAAACAAAAGGCAATCCAAATCAGCTGTCCTCCCTGATTTGCCTGCGGAACGTAGAGCAGGTAGAGCATGTCACCTGGGGGGTGAGTTCATCTCTATTTCTCATTCCAGCTCACCAGA
This sequence comes from Caloenas nicobarica, assembly GCF_036013445.1. Taxonomy (NCBI): domain Eukaryota; kingdom Metazoa; phylum Chordata; class Aves; order Columbiformes; family Columbidae; genus Caloenas; species Caloenas nicobarica. The sequence continues at coordinate 22,389,203 of NC_088252.1, forward strand.
AGTCCTATTTTGGAAACATTGGACTCAAGCGTGGAACGAAGGGGGGAAAAAAGAAGAAGAAGAAAAAAGAAGAAGAAGAAAAAAAAAGACTTAATATAAAGTTGCCAAGATTGGAATTAAAAAAAACCTTCTCATTTTTTCGTTGGTGGCAACTTCAGTGGATGTCGTAGAGCAACTTGTAACACAAACTGTCAGCAATATTTGATGGGTCTTCAGTCCCCATCTGTATACATGGGATACTAACATTTTTCTGACTCACAGAAGTTTCGAGAGGATAAAGAGGTCACAGCAGGGGGAACAGGAAGGGGATGTTTTCAGATAAGATATTTTTGCTGCTGCTCCATGTGGAGATTCAGCAGACTTCAAACCAGCAGTACAGCTGTGCTACAGGGAGCTCAGGACCCTGCCCAGGACTGGGTACAGATGCCGAGGCAGCCAGTCCTCACCATCATCTCTGTGGTATTGTCACACTCACAAACGTGAAATTATCCATCTCTGGATGTGTGCCTGACAGGTTTTGGGGGTGTTTGATTTTGCAGAGCTCCAACTCTCTTCTAAGGTCACAAGATGCAACTCCTGTCCAGCATGGTCAAGACCTGCCCTTACTTTCAATGTGTTTTGACCAGGCAGTAGTGGAACGTTTGCTTACTACCAGCTACTTAAATTCCTTTTTTCCTTTCCACCCAACAAATATTTCTCTGAAGCAAACACAAAGAGCTATATTGTACACCGTCTTTGAAATGTACACTTAATTTTCAAGCAGGCTGCTTCGAGGAGGGCAGCATACTTATAGGTATTTTGAACTAGCAAAAGAAAAGGAAAAATATAATGCAACGGTGAAGAATTGAAGCATGACTATTCTGATGTTTGTTTTTTTCCTGTGCCAGCAAAGATTCAATAGTGTGGAGGATTTGTCTGAAAAGTCATTCTTTGCCCTCCCTTCCTTTTTTTCTATTTCACCCTCCCTCAGATGTAGTTCATGAAATGCCACATTTGCAAAATAAAGTATCACCAGCACCTGTTAGGTGAAGGAAATCGTGGCCAGCATGTTGCTGTAACCTCTCCGCAGGATAAAACCAGATCACTGAGGTGCTCAGGTGGGAAACTCCATTTGGAAACTACCCAGGCTACAGAAGCTGCTGGGTGTTGCAAGATGTATTTCGCCTTTCAGTCAATTATAAGCCACTGTGTTTACAGAAGTGGTACGTAAGCTGCAAAACAGACACTGTGACTATTCATATTTACTGAGTCACTTATTTTTGCTATGTTCAAATATGCCCTTACATCCCAAGGATGTACATCAAGTTTCAAGGTCTGTATTTGTAAGGAATTCCCACATGCAGATCTCATGTCTGTAAGGAAGGTTGGCTGATTGATCCCCTCTGTATCAGTTTTTCTTCCATGAAATCTGGAAAAGACCTGAGAAAACAATAACCAAGAAGAGAGCAAGGCTTCTACTCAGATTGTCTGGAAAAGGTTAGATCCCCAAAGTTAGATGTCTGCCAAAAAAGCAACTGCAGTTACATGCATCAACCTCTGCAGATAATGGGTTTTTTAGGTGCTGATAGCACAGCACTTCAGAGTATCAGGCCTCACACATTTAAACAATGAAATAGAATGAAGTAGATCCAGTAGGTTATTATTTTGTCCGAGTTATTATCAATCATTTACAATTTAATTGCCCATAATTTCCTTGAAAGTCCTGCAAAAAGAACATTTAGAACTTTGAGTTATTGAAGAATTAACATATCTTAATTGAAGGCAAACTTCCAGCAGCCAAAGAGGTTTTGGCAAAAGATCAGAACTATTGACCTTTTCCAGAACCTACATTTTCTTTTTTTTCTTTTTTTTTTTTTGTAATTATAAAATATTTTAACAAAAATGTATAGCAAAGCAAGAAACCAAATTTTGTTCCAATTTTTAGTACCATCATGAACCTCCTTCTAAGTATTCATGATGACTGGGTTGCTTGTGGGTAAAAAATTGAGAATAAAGTGATTCATTACTGAAATTTTGGCTGACATCAGGTGAGGTGTTAGCACCTGTGTGTATGTGTCCGAGAGAGAGAGAAATAAGTTTGCATTCAGTAGTTTTATGGGAAGTCCCAAGGAATAAACCACAAAACCTTTCACAATCTGCCACTGTAAACTCAGAGATCTTGCCAAATCTTGACCAAATGATGCCCCAGCTCACTTCTGGAGGATATCTAATCCTTGTGGGCAGCGAGGTGGCAGAGGTAGCATCTGCCTTTTTACCTCCGCATCCTCTGGCTCAACCTGGAGCAGGACACGCTGCTTGGCAGTCGCTGCCCATCCACCAGCCTGCACAGCAGTTTTGCAAGGATCAGACATGTGTCAGTCCATCTCACTCGCTCTGTCTTCTCTCTCTCCCAAAAGAATCTCAGTTGATTTGACTCGATTTCTTTGTCACTGTAAAAAAGCAAAGTGTGTACACTCAGGTCAGAGAGCGGGGCTGGTGCACAGACATCCAGGTGCAATGGTGAGGAACACTTAATCCCACTCCCAACAGCGCAGCCTCCCTCACCTGCACCCTGCTGCCCCCGTAACGCTACAGTTACTGTACCTTTGGCAGCCCTGATGAATGAAGGATTTAATTACAGTCATCTGAAGCAGCAGTGGAGGTGAAGGTTGTGGGAGGTGTGGAGACGTGAGGGTTTGCACTTGTGTGATGCTTGGTGGGTTGCTGTCCCCAAGGTTGAAGGACAAGCCATCGGCAGTGCTGGGATGCTGGTACTGCAGGTGAGCAGGATTGCACCACAAAGGATAAATGCCTTAATGATAAATGGTTTTCCAGATGTACAAAAAATGCTTTGGCATGAAGTTTCTTCCCGGTGGAAAATGTTTTGGCATTAAAGTGTGTACAATGCAAAGCTGCTCTTGAAGTCCTGTGGAACATACAGGTCCATCAGAGGAAACCCAGGTTTGCTCCCATTCCAAGGAGGGTTTCCCAGACCCAAAACACGTAGCGTATTGTACAAATAAGAATTTTATCTACATGGAAATTAAAAAAAAAAAAAGACCACTCATATTTTAAATAATTCCTGTCTGTCATAATAGCAAAAGTTTAATTTCACATCTTGCCGGCAGACAGGTGACACACAACACACCCAGCCTCTGACTCATTTAATTTCTTGCTGTTACTTTGTGGTTTATGCTGGAATTGCATAAACCTTCAAATTGCTGGAACCTTCAAATTCACTGAGGATCATCTGTGGATTTTCTAGGACTATCTGCATTAGCAAGTAGGGGGGACTAAAAGGAACAGAGCCATGGATCAGTAAAATTTTTGCTGAGAGCTTGACATCCACAGCAAATGCATTTCATAGCTGTATTGTTTTTGCTTGTTTGTTTTCCTGTATTTTCCCCCCTCTTTTTAATTCATGCCATCCACAGTCTGGTCCAAGGGACTGATTTCCTGGTAGTGACTGGAATGGATTAGGGCAGCACATATTCCAGATAAGTTTCCTCTAAAGGGACAATAATTCAAGCATCCTTAAGATGGCACCACAATGCAAACCAATCTACTTCCAAAGTGAGCTCCTGATCTGAACTGAAACACTAATGCAGATGCAAACCTGGGTCTTCACAATGGTTTTAATTAGTGAATCAATAATTTCCAACCAGATTTAGAAAGAAAACCACAATTAGCTGTGCTAAGAGAAAAACAAAAAAGAGTCAGTATTCCTCGAGTATTTGTATTCTTTAGGATCACACCAGATGACGCATTAAGGTTACTAAGGATATGAAATGAATAAGGTTTGCTCTGCCTTCGTCTCCAAGGTTGTTGATTTATGGGTTTTATCAACCCTCCAGCTGCATATAAACCCAATGTAAGAAATTTCCCATCTTGTTGAATAAGAGATGGGCCTATTTCTCTTTCTGTAAATCTCGTCTGACCTCAGAGGGAGTAGAAGAAAAGGCTGGGGAGGGGGCTGGGAAGGAGAGGACTAAGAAAAGAAGAATAAACCAGAAATTAAGCATGGGATAAGATCAACACTACTATTCATTTGTCCTAAGCATGTGAGATAAATTAAAGAATAGAGATCTCTATCTGGGCAAAATGTGCATCCAGTACCCTTCTTCGTCTCCACTGAAGTAGGAAATATGTAGTTTATGACCAGCTGAGACAATCTCTACTGAATGGCTTTGAGGCAATAAATCACAGAAGCTGGTTTGTCCACATTTCTTTCTTTTCTTCAGACTGTTTGGCTAAATCTCCCACAGAGAAAGTTACGCCATCCAGGGATTCAGCAAAATGCATGAAAAACATACTCAGGTCACCTACAAATTCTTCAACTCTGGCCAAGGTCCAGTTGTGGCTTTAATATGAGACAATGCCTTACTGCTCTCCTTCCCCAAATCCTATGAAAGCAGCTGTTTAAACATTTATCATTAAATGTTTCAAAAAAGAGCTCACTGTAGTACAATGATGCTATTTGAGCTCTCATTTTTGTTTCCGGGACCTACAGAACACATGTGGGTTTGGGTGGGGTCATCCCATAGTCCCACAGTTGGCTTAATTTGCTCATGTTCATGCTAAATACCTCAGTGATATATTTTTTCCATGTGTTCTTGATTCTTCACAAACTGGTTAAGCAAATCCTAATCTATGGCAAAGACTCAGCATGTTAGGAAAAGACCTCCTTACGACTGCGCCAAGGAGAAATTGAGCCAGAAGAGAGGTGGCTTGCTTTCTTATGCTACTTCAAACTGTTTCTCATATCCATTCTCTCTAATTCATTTCTCAGTTTCATTTAGCCTATCTCCATCTAAGGATGCTCTGGATACTACAAGTCCAAGGAAGACAGAGAAACTACCTGAAGGAGAAATACATCAAGTTACTAAAGTCAGAGGAACTGCTTCTGGCTCTGGAAGTTCCTGAGCAGCAAATAGTTGCATTTGGGAGAGTCATATGCCCTTGCTAAGTTCTTACATGTTTTCTTGTGGCTTGCTTTTGTTACTGCTGGAGACAGCACTTCAGGATAGATGGACCTTTGGACTGATATGGTACAGCCCTTTTCATGTTCACGGGAGACCACTTATCTGGGGAGCCAGGGTTCTTCTTCTGTGGACAGACAGGCTCCAAAAGGAACAACAGTCAGCTCACTTCACAGCAGGTTACCAAGAGCCACCATTTGAATGACCTTCCAGCCTGAACTAGGCATGAGTCAACATAAAACTCTGATTACAACTTCCAGAAGTCCTGTGGATCTCCTCTGTGTTCTGAAAACATGGTTTCAAGAAAGGTTTGATTTCCCCTGAGGAGGTGGATTATTAAATGCCAAAGTGGACTTCATGGCTTGTGTTTGAAGGCTCCCAGGTTGCCTGTGCTGTCAGGGTGCAGCAGGAAACGACAGCAGGGCCAAGCAGTCTGCACCCAGTGCTAATCTGTGCCTCTGCCTTTCAACAGCCAAATTTCTTCAGCCTAGGTGGCTAAAATGAGGCAGCTAATACTATACTTAATGACCCATTTTCCAGAAGTGATGAGAACTTACAATTATCCCTATGCTCAGTGTGAGCTTTGGCTGGTTAGCAATTAAATAGTCCAGAGTAGGCATTCAGATGCCTCATTTTAAATGGGTAAAAGTAAAAAAAAATGTAGCCTTAGATCCTGTTCTTCCTGCAGTAAGGTCAAATGTAGATACATTAAAATAAAAGACATCCTCCAATTGACTTCTGAGGGACTCTCAGTGCGAGGTGGGAGAGTTGTTTTTTCCCAAAAGCAAAGTAGCTCCAGCTAGTGGCTCAGCAACTGCTGTATGTTCTGACTCTGCTGAAAGTACAAATTCAAGCTAGATGCCTGCTGGTATAAATCCATGATCCCATTAAGTGGAAAGTCCTGGCCTTTCCAACCTCCTCTGGGTTGCTACAAACCTCCCTGACCATTACATGCACCCTGCTCGTTTCAGAGATTTCAAGGTAACAAAAGATCTCAGCTAAATGGCTCTATGTGGGACGTTCGCACAACTCAAAAAGCAATTATCGTTTCTCAGTAGCAAGGCCTGAGCATAGCCTTTTGTTGATTTTGGCTCAGGGTTGGGTGTACTGACTTGCCTGAGGTGCTATTTATGAGCTGGCTCAACATCTCAGAGTAAAGCCTTACGGACTGAAAAGCCTTTCCCAAGCAGGAAAAAAACCACCTGCTGGCACTCTGGAAAGGGAAACCTTGCTGGTCCGATGAAATCCCTTGTCAGCCCAGTGCAGGTCCTTTCCATCTGGAGCTCAATCCACCTCTGTGGCACCAGGTACACCTGCCAACAGCCAAACCATTTCTGCTGTGTAAGCTGGCCCATAGTGACCTTCAGTCCCCATGTGGCAGTGTATGGAGTGGTGGAACCTGACTGCAGACACTGATTTGAATCTTGGTACTCAAAAATTCCTAGCAGAGTTGGTTGAAAAGTGAGTTTTCAGGTCTGCAAAGGACGGTAGAGTTTTTGTTTGTTTGTTTCACCCAATATTAAACACTTTAAATCAAAGTATCTTTCGGTCAGTAGATCTTCCATTTATTTTGGAAACACTGAAATATTTCTGCTCTTTGTTTCGGGAACCTTAATATTTACCCAGATGCTGAAAATGGGGAAGTTCAGCAGTACAAGTCTCAAGTTTAGAGAGTGAGGGCTTCTTGCTGCCTAAGCACTCCCCAAAGCATTTTAGTCCACACTGACATGAAAATAGCTTACTTTGGGGACAGTATCAACAAAATATACTCCTACATGTGTGATACTTATGGCTTAATTGACAGCTTTTATTATCCTGGCTGAGGTGGGTTCTCAATATGTTGACGATGCAGCCATGCCAAGAAAAATATTCTATTGCCCCGGAGTTGTCATCTCCAGATTTCACTCTCCCAGTGTCCTCCTCTGCTTTCTCAGTTGACTTTTCCCTGGTTAGCTTCACACTGACTTCAAGTGGTGGTTCCTGATCTGTCAAGCAGGATGAAGGACTTTGTGAAAGTCCAGACCACTGCATACATTAGGAATTTTAATCCCAGAAGAGATTTTAACTCACAAATGGCTTGCTGAGGATAAGAAGGTGGCTTCAGCTTGCTTCGTCTAATATTGACAAGGGGGAACATGGTATGAAGCAACCAGGAGCCATGTTCAGGAAAGATAAAAGGAGGTATTTTTTTCCCAAGTAAACTCCGGGCCTTCTGTGCAAGAGCACTGTAGATGCCAAGGGGCTACTGGGATGCAAAGAGCTATCAGAGAAATTCAAGAAAAAAACCCTACGTGTTATCAAAGGTCCCAGCTCTGCCTCTTGAATTATCTGAGCTTCAGGCCACAGCTGGCCAGGAGGATATTCTGGGGAAAACAGCTCAGTGTGGTTTTCCCCCTTGGCATCTCCTAGCGAGATGCATGTCTGGGTGGTCATCTGTGCTATAAGGACCCTTGCTCTGGCTTTAGAAGATGCTCTTACATAAGCAAAAAAGCACAAAGATGCCAAAGCTCCGTTCCAAAACCAGAAATACACAAGAACCACTGTCTCTGGGCAAAGCTGACTGCATCCCAAAACAGGTAAACCTGCAGCAACCAGGCAGTTTCCTAAGCCAAGCCAAGTTCAGCAGTCAGGATGGGACTGTCTAGGTCTGTCCCTGCAGACAGGACCCCATTCCAGAACCTCATGAGCCAAAGGCAAGAGCCAGGTAACCTCCCTTTGGGCTACAGGATTGCTTTACAGAGACCTGCTTTGCCCTCTAGTGACCATTAACCATAAACCAGGGAGTTGTGCACCGTCTATTCCAGTTAATAAAAAATCAGGTCCTGCTACATCTGCTGGCTGGCAGACAAGCAATGGGGTTGTTCTGACTTTGACCTGAGAATAGCCCTCTCCCAAGGCAGCCTGGCCACCACTCTGTCTGGGAGGCAAGCAGGAGGGAGCAAGGGAAGGAGATGCTATTCTGAAGAGTTGAGAACAGACACGCTAAATTGAGGAATGAATGTTCAAGTGAATTGTAAAGGGAAATCCTCCAGGGCTGATGCTATTTCTAGTCAGCACATGCCTTGGAACTAAAAAGAGGCTATTTGGGGGAAAAAGGAATGGCTGAATAATGGAAGCAAAAATAGTCGCTCCACATTCCTTTCCAAAGCCATGTTGCCTACAAACCCTTCAGAAACAATTGACGATTCATCAGAACATGAGCTCATATTTTGTGATCTATGGGGCCATAGACTTTGTGATCTATGGTGTGTGTAAGTGACGATTAAAAGAGCTCTTAGTTGGACAAATAATAACACTGATCTTTGTTTAAACAGCAGCAAGGGAAGAGAGGGATTGGAGTATGCATCTAGATAGCTGCTGCAGCTGAGCTGTACGGAAAGCAAGCTCTAAACACACTGTATAGAAACGAACTCTTTTCCTTTAAGCCTAAGAATAAATAGTACTATTTTAGATTTTGAAAGCACTACTCTGTCTCTTTGCTTTCTTGGATTATCTGTAGCAAAAGTCTCTCTAAATTAGCAAGTGTAGTTAGATTGCTTTGTATCACAGAAATGGAAAGAAATCAAATTTCCACTTGGAAGTTCTCATACAAACTCTTGTGGTCAGAAAAGAGGGTTATGATCATGTGATAGAAAAATACTTTTTTTACTTTTTTTTTCTCATGGTTTTACATATAAGTTAGCAATTTTAAGGAAACTTAGACTGAAGAGGGTTTTTTTTTCCAGTAAATATTAGTATTTTCTCAAATACTCACACAAGAACATTTAAAAAGGCACTTTGAATACCAATGTTCAGTAAACAAACAAAAAAACCCCACTTAGTTTAGTGGCCATAATTTTTTCATTAAAATTCATTTAAGTCCAGAAATAGTCTTGAGTTTTGTGCAAAGACTAGCAGGGATATTCCAGGCAGGCTGGAAGCCATGCTCTCACACCACTGACTAGACTTGGTAAAAAAAATCAAAGTCTATCTCAACTATTTCATGAAAAAAAGACAAGTTGCTTTAGGTGGCTCGCTCAGTTGTCTATTTCAAAGCATATTTTTAATTTGGGTATTACAGCATCTACAATTGCATTTAAGAACTTAGAATTTTCTGCAAATCAGTGTCATCCACTGGATGACTACTCTTAGTAGGAGGAACATTTGGCTCCAGTTGTTAAATCACTTAGACCTACTGCAGAAGGATTTGGAAAAAACACAACTCAGACTCACATGATGTCCTTAGCCATTTTTGAAACTGCTGCCTGGCTGTTGGCTCTCTATCCATGCTGGATACCCAGATGATACTTCATATCAGGATCTCTTCTTTTTTGTAAGGATGCTTCTTTTCTGCGTTTTTCTACACAGAGCTCACTTTCACAGGTTGTTTTCTGCAAGGCTTTTCTAGGCTACAACTGGCTAAACTCCGCTGACCCATGTCCGTGTGGGGCTCTGCCATGGATTTGGTGGCTTGATTAATGCCATCAGATGAGTAGGAGAGGGCTCATTTGATTTTTAACTTTATGACTCTAAGAACACCATTACTTGCAATGACCACATCCCAAAAGATGAGCAGTTGTATAAATTCTGTGCTCTTGTCTAAAAGCTCCTGGCCCCCAGCAGCCACTAGACAGCATCAAGCAAGGCAGCTCAGAGGTGGCTCAGTTTGAGCGCAGCCCTGCTCTTGCTAAATTTGTTTTTAAAAAGGGTAGATACACCCAGAAGGTATCCATAAGACATGGGATGCTCTTAAATGGACAAACTCCATTTACCCGCATTTACTGTCAACTGCAGTGCATGCAGATGCCTGTCGATGCTTAGCTTTGGCATCTCCGAGGACTATAAAATAACGCAGACAGTCCTTAAAAAAAAAAAAAAAAAAAAAAATCAAATCAGCCTGAAACTACTGATTGGCTAGAACAATGATTTTGAGGCTTTTAAAACACTTTTTTCCTGACCTTTTAGAGACTTAGGAGTGGCTGTTCCATAACCCATAACTAAGTGTTCAAGATCTCATTTCTGATAATAACCAAGTGCTTCACAGGAAGGAAAACCACAGCAGAAGATATTTGATAGTCTCTTGCATGTTCTTTAGTTAGTGCACATTAGTTTGCTACTGGTCTTAGTAGCTCAGCTGATTTAGACCTGAAAAAATCTAGAACTGAATCACTTGATTTTCATGGCCATGGTCCTTAGTTCTTGACAGCTGCAAGGGGTAGAAAAGCATCAGGAAAATAAATTTGTAGTTCTTTTCTGAACAGTGCCAGCTGATAGCCATCCTGCAGAACAACTCAGGAATAAATAGGAAGGATTAATCAGAAGCAGCTGTCCTCCGAGTTCCCATATATGTACCTAAACAAACCAGTTTCGTGCCCATTTCATATAGAGATGTGTCCTCAGTGGCAAAAACATGGGTATTGCTGGGCAGATCCAGCTTTGCAGAGCTGCAGGGTAGGCTTGGACACAGCTGAGGCAGCATGAGGCTTCTCTGGCTCCTTGGTAGGAGCTCCAAAGATGCTGTTCTCCTCAGCCTGGGGAACTTGGATAACACAGAAACAGGTTTGGTTGAACACTGCTGAAATCTACCTAAGGCAGATCTAACCGCACTAAAATTAGCAAATGCATAAGAGGGCACAAATTCCCTTCAGAGTTGTCCACCTGCACCCAGGTGCTGCTGACAAAGTCCCACAGTTCCATGAAGTTTTTCCCCCAAGAGCAGCCAGTTGTTATCAGCATGTACATCCCACCTGATTCTCCTTCTCTGAAGGTTTCTTTGTGTCCCTTTTTCTATTAAGGGTCCTGAGAAGGCAGCGCTTTGGCCTGGCTGTCCACAAGGGAGAGAAACAGGTCACAACAAAAGATGCTCCTGGCCCACTACTTAGTGGGAAAAAAAAAATAAACAGGTAAAAAAGCATGTCAAAGCTGAAGTACTCAAAATATTTTTTTTAATGTGTTTTACAAACAAGTAAATTCTGACCAAGCAATTAAACAATGAATTGTATTAAGGGAATACAATACTCTAAAGGAGTATAGTGGAAGAATGATTTAAAGAAATATCTAGACTTAAAAAAAACCCCAAACATTTATTCAAGCTGGCAAGAGTTGCTGAAATTCCACCTAGAGTTCTTAAATAATTAGCTGAACTAAACCTCTGAACCATTAGTGATTGCATTCGAGGAAGCAAAGATGACAGCAGAGGTCCCAAAGGAGTGGAAGAGGGCAAGGGTAATACTGATCTTAAAAAGAGGGCAGAGAGGGGCTTTGGGGATTAGCCTTTCCAGGAGTCGTGACATGCAAGTGATTACTGAGCATCTCATTAGTACCAAACAGATTATGAAATGAAGACTTGCCACCAGAGATTTGATGAAAACAAGTGTGTCAAACCAATCTGAATTCCTTGGGAAGGTGAGTGACCTGGTGGAGAAGGGAAAACCAATGTGTGTGATCCTAGCTTGAGAACAGTAAAGCTTTCCAATGCTTTTTTCCCTCTGCCATCTCATAAGTAAACTGAGGAATTATACTGTAACCACCACTGACTCACGGGCACCGGTACCGACCAGTTCGGCAGGGAAATGCTAATATTCCTGTAATTCCTCAAGTACATTTGCATCCCACTGGTGTCATTATACCAAGAGTATCTTCTGCTTCCTTACCTGCAGAAGCACACTTCTCATGGCCTCACCATAATAGGCGAGGCTGGAAGTTTTACTACAGACCTTTAAAGATCAGCACCCGTGGGGCCACTGCAGACCATAAATGTAATCAGAAAAGCTGTATGAAGGTGGAGATAGTCCAGAGCAAAAAGCTGGATCTCTCTTTCGCTGAATTTTGAGTAATTTTGTTTTTTAAATAAGGGGTTTATAAACTCTCCATACCTTAATTAGAGGTTGAGCCAAAAGCCACCTAGGCTAGATATGCACTCCAGCAATGAAGTCCGGTTGTGGGCCAGATCCAATTTCTGTGCCCAGCCCTGTGAATACATGCCCAGTGTCAGCCGAGAGGCAAGTCTCCTTTCCCCCTCCATAGGCTATTGCAATGCTTTCTACAACATGGAGAGAGAGAAAATAATTCTAATCTTGAGCTAAATTCCAGCTAGGGAGACCTGGTTTGCCTCTAGCTTTTTGGGGGAAAGGTACTGTTCCTTGGAGTAGTGCAGCATTTTCTTATCCTCTCTACCAGAAGCCCCCTTCGAATTGAAAGACATGAGAAAGCAGCTTGGCAGAGCCTGCCTGACAAGATTTGACATCTGAATTGAATATCCAAGCCTCAAATTCCTAAAGTTTGATTGAAAAGTCAGTAGGATTGCCTCATGGTAACTGGTGGGGTGTAAAACTGTCCGTGTGCTCCTCCAGATAAGGGCTTCTTTGTGCAGCGTTGTGTAACAGCTGCCACAGGGTTGATGTGGGCCAGGCCACAAATAACTTCTGCATAAATATTTTTAGCAAATACTTTCTGCTCTCTTGAGATACACTGGACAGCTTGAAGTGTGTGTATCAGCATGTGAAGTAGGTGGGGGAAGCTAGAAGAGCTCGCATCCTGAGCACAGAGCAAATATCACAGCACTCCTGAGATGCACGTTAACGCAATAGGAGCTGACACCTCTATGTGAGAGTGTCCAGATCAAGTAAGATGTCTCAAAAGAGCTGCCTTATCAGAGTGGCAAGGTGTGTTGTCCTGTGGTAGAAATGTGAATAAAGCCAGTGCCCATGAGAGGTGAATGCCAGCAAATTGCTCTGAGCAGGACGATCTACGTCCAAGCCCCGTGCTGCCATCCTATCTGAAGGAACCCCTCCAGACACCTACTGACCTTTCTGGTGTGTGCTTAACGCAGGGGGAACTGCAAGCTGCTGGTTGCATTTCCTATGAGGATAACCTGCTTTTTAGGCTGCACCTGAGGGGCACTGCCTGAGTCCATCTGTAGAAAACACCACTAATCTCTGTAAAAGATTGTCTAGCCCTGGAAACATAGCAAGGGTTAACAGCACAGCTGCTAGAAGGCTGCAGCTACAGGGAAAAAAATGAACCCTTCACCTTTTTACATGAAACCATATGTTTGGAGCCCAAACATCTCTGAAAATGCAGAAAAGGACAAGATAACCTACTCATATTTACCCCCCCACACACACACTCCACAGGCACTTCAGAAAAGTGTGATATACTCCCAGTGTGCTAATCAGCCTGTACAAGCTACAGCTGATGGCACAGTGGGAAGGTACAAACTTGTTATGGATTTCACATGTATTTATCATTCATGATTACCTGACTACTTCTGTGCAGAGCATGTCATGAACACATTATCATGCTTCTCCTAGATTCTGCACGTACCTCTTCAAAACCAAATGGGCCAGCAGATAGCAGCAGTAAGTAGTCAGGACAGGAAAAAAATTGGTTTGAGTTGATCCAGCCTAGCGTTGTCCAGATAGTCTGTGCACTGCAACAGCTAATCTAGGGGAGCTTCACAAAAACATGCAGAGGGAGAGAGAGAGAGAGAGAACACTAAAGACTATTAGGCTCACTAGTTAAAACATCCCTTTGGCTTGCAACATGATATGAGGATACACAAAAGAGAGCAATCTTGTCAAGTGAGCTCTGAAAGTACTAGGAATCTGGACACCCAAAACCTTAAAATAGCTCATTTTGAAAGCAAAACACCAGCACATTTGCCTTCAATTTTTTCATAGAGACAATGCAGAAACTGTATTTCACCTGAACAAACTAAGCTTAACAGATGCAATATTTCTTACCACTTATATTATTATTTTGTTGTTGTCTTATTAAACTGTTCTTATTTCAACCCATTAATTTCTCCCATCCCTTTCAGTTCTCTCCCCATCCCACTTTGGGGGCAAGGGGGAAAGCAAGTAAGCAGCTATCCTGGTCTTTGTCACTAGCTGGGATTAAACCACAGCACAAAAGCAATGATCTGGAGCAAGGGGTCTGGAAGTACTCAGATATTCACCTCTCAGTGATCTTTCTTAAGAGAAATAGTAAGCCACACTTTACCATAGCACTTCATAGGAAAAGCAATCTCTGGTGACCTTCACTTCCACCTCCTGCTTCCAAAACAAGCATACACTGAGACACCTCAACCCAATCCTGCTTCTCAGTCATTGCCGTGAGGGCTTGCTTGCCTAACTATATTCCTCAGACACAGCTGTTGTAATTAATAATAATTGTCTGATTAGTTAATGGGGTGACCCTTAAGGGAGTTGTTTGAGGCAGTTAAGGAGTTGCTGCAGGTGGGACTTGTTGCAAGGATTCTCCCTGTCACCTGCTAACCATGCTACTTAATTATTTGGAGCTTTCTATCTTTCAAAAAAGAAGGAAAATATTAGTGTAGCTACTGCATAGTATTAATATAAATCCTATCTGCTCTGCTTCTGCAGCCAGGGATGGATGTAGCAAGAGCTTCTAACTATCCCTAGTTATAAGGCAAGGGAGGTTACAGCATATGATATTTAAAAAGAAAGGCCAAATGCCAACCTGAGAGGAAAGAAATAAAAATCAAATAATGCAGTAGTTTTTCCAATTGAGCAATAAAGGTGACAGCAGCTAATGGGGAATACTGCTAAGGTGCCAGCCAGGCAGCTGTGAATTCTCAACAATAGTCCTAAAGCTTGCTTTTGGACAAGTTTCTCTTATTCTAGTTGTTCCATAAAAGCATTGGCTAAACAAGGGATAATAAGGGTTACCTTTGGTCTATAAAGTGAGTGGCTGCAGTTTCGCTTTGTGGTACTGTAATGGAGAGTTGCTATTTTCCTGTCAAGTGCTGAATTAAAAACAAACAAACAAAAACACAACAAAAAGCCCAAGCCAACTCTACCGTAAATAAAACTGAAAATGCCAGGATTAATGATTTTTTTGAATTGGAATGAAGTGATCTATTTTCTCTGCCATGTCTTTCCTTGTTCCATCTCCTTTCATAACGTCACCTACTAGAGACTAAATATAAGGAGCCGGTGACAGGAGGTGACACCCTGCAGGCTGCTCGGATCTGGATGCTCCAGCATTACGCTGGTAACTGGCAGACAGGCGTCTGCACACAGATTTGGACCACGCTTGCTATGAAGTCACTGCTCAAAAGCATCTGTTGTGTTGACCTCTTCACTGTATGCAGGGCCAAACTGGGGAGACTTATGTACCTTCAGGAAGCTTACCGTCAGGCTGTGTGTGGCAGCTGGGGTGGCACAAAATAAAAGTAGAGCAGAAGATGTCTCCTGAGATGTGTAGCACCTGGCACATGCTTCCCTGCACATGGAGGAGAAAGAGATTGAATTGTCCAGATATGTTATAGCAGAGAGTTATGAGGGCAGGAGACAAGCTGCTATATTTCAGTGAGGAATAAATAAGAGAAAGCAAGCAAGCAGGCAGGCTGGAGGACAGCCAGATGGAGAGTCCCATCCACCTGCTAAGTTCGTCTCCCTCTAATAGTCAGGCTGGCGGGTAGAGCAGCTGGAAATATGTGGATTCTGCCTGTTTTTGTGACAATAGTGATCAGGTAGCTTCAGATACAGACAGATAAGATAGAGAGGTGGCTAAATTAGAAATGAAGATGGGAAGAAAAATCATCTTGATCTAGTTTACAAGGTGGTGGCCTTGCACCCCCATTGGCATAAAATTAATGTAAGAGGAGTTGCAAGCAGCTGAGCCAGACTGAGCAAAGCGTTAGGTTTGGAGTCATCTTCCCGATGATGTCTGTCTGTAGGAGCTTGGCAGGAGGGAGAGAGGGCACGTGGGGGAGGTCTGGCTCAGGGATAAGAACAAAGCAAAACAGAGGCGCAAGGTGTCCCCAGGGAAAAAGGTAACTTAGCCCAGTTACTTGGGTCTGTTTCCATATGTCCCAAAAGAAGCAATAGCAAATACTTAAAATTAGAGTGATACATATGAATTCTGCTGACACTATTGGCATTTATTAAACTGTATCCTTGAAGACCTCAAGAGAAAAGAGAGCATGAAGCCAAGCAAGCAGAAAACTAGCACCCAGCATTAATA
This sequence comes from Caloenas nicobarica, assembly GCF_036013445.1. Taxonomy (NCBI): domain Eukaryota; kingdom Metazoa; phylum Chordata; class Aves; order Columbiformes; family Columbidae; genus Caloenas; species Caloenas nicobarica. Next base: position 22,405,132 of record NC_088252.1, read on the forward strand.
GAGCAGCCCTATATGGGATACTTACGTGAGGAGCTGGGTAGTAACCAGGTATTGACATAGCCCAGATACGCTCACATTTCTTCATTCAGGTCCAGCTTTGTGCCAAATGCTGGGCAAAAGTAGACCAACTGAGCATTTACTGATGTTTGGGTGAACCAGGACTCTGGCAGGATTGTGCTGCCAAACCAGCCAAAACAGAAGCAGACATTAGGGGACAATAGCCAGATATTTGTTGGGTTTTTTTTGTTTTGGTTTGCTTTGGTTTGTTTTTTTTATGTGTGCAAATCTGAAGGATATGGTGAGAGAGTTTGAAATGCAGTCTGACTCTGTCAGGATGTTAGATGCAGGTAAATGAACATGTGCCAATGAGGCTGACACTGAATGGGAGAAGCAGCTTGCTTTCTTGTGCATCACCACAAGTGGAGCAGATGCTTTTGAGGCAGAGATGTGAAACAAAATGATGGATGTTACTTTTGCCTGCCTCCAGAAAGGAGCATGCATTTAAAATGTGAGCATGAATGGAGCAAAATTTTCTTTCACTGGCAACAGTGTGCATTGAAACAGTTTGAGCAAAGCAGAAGGCATGGATTACTGTCTTCAGAGACATCTCCATTTGTGTTGGCAATATATGGGAGGAAAGAGGTAGTAAGGCATTATCCACAGCCAAGTTCTTGGACCTGATACACAAGCATGAGTGAGATTTGAGGAGCTAATATGATCTGATATGCAAACATGTTGATTTTTTCCGGCTAGCTGTAAGAATACAGTTGGAGGATTTTCAATTGCTAGAGGGTTGGTTGAGGAGCTCATGGCATCAGTGACCTAATTATTTAATAAATCTTAGAAGACTGGGAAATTGCAAATACTGAAAACTGAGAATGCTGGGCCAGTATGCAGAAAAGGCAAGTGTGATAACTGATGCAGGTCTGATGGTGTTTTTATAATGGTAGCTGTTTTTCAAAGGAAAATGCTGTTTTCATTTAAGTTGAAATGTTTTAAAAGGGACTAGTCTTAACACAACATGCTGTATGCAAAACATAAGTGAAACACCAACATGTTTTAGACACTCTTGGTATAGCACATTTTGAGCTTTGTTTAAAAAACTTTTCAAAACATGTTTATGTTGAAGAAAATAGAAGTCTGAATCGGAACCAAATTTTTTCCATTTGTTATGGATATAGATTGCTAAGAACACTTCATGGAAAATTTTGATATAATCTTGTGCTATTTGTGCTCTCTTTGATGACAGGAGAGGAGAAAAAACCAACCAACCAACCAAACAACAAACCACCAAACAATGGGATTTCCTATGAATGGTAATCTCAAGTTCTTTGTGAATCTGTATGAGTCATATGAGTCACTGCAGGCTCATTCTCAGAGTAATCAATATGGAATTGCCCACATAAGGAATTTCAAGGTGTTGGTGTCATAAATTATTAGCCAGTGAAAATTGCTCGATGGGAGCAGATATTCCCGAATGACCTTTTCCCATCAATAGTATTTCCAGCTTGGCTGGTACCTGTAGGTGCATAGGTGTGGTAGTGTTTTGTAAACATCACCCTGTACACATTCACAGCAGGTTTTTGGTTCTTCATCCATTGACCTATAGATCTCAAAAGATGAGAACTTGCCATTGAACATGTTTCTAATGGGAGTCTGCGTCTTCATGGCTGATCTGGAGATAAATAAAACATCATTTGCTAATAACCATGGCAGATGGCACAAAGATTATCTGTCATCACTATTTCCCGCTTCATCGAGCATACAACGTGATCTGGGTTGCCTGATGAACTGGCCCCAAGCAGATACAGTGCAGCATAACAAAAAAATTCATCTAAGATCATGCCAATGGAGTGCTGGGGGGCACCTCAGCCATAACACCTCCTTGGAAAAGGTGTTGGAGTGGATGAGCAATGAAGTCTGGTTTCCCACTGAGATGTGGTGGCATGAAGGAAAGAGTCAGTGGGAAGCAGTGAATAGCTGTGGGTCAGGGACTTCAGCTCCTTGTACAGCCCAGGCAACAGGAGAGACGTTCTGCCACTCGCAATCTGAAAATAATTAAACACCAAAGAAAAGGAAGAAAACCTTTTGGAAAACTTGCAAATAAATCTTTCATGGGCAGTGGATTGCCAGACGACTTGGCAACAGCTTGCAAATGCCCCCACGGACAGAAAAATCCCTGAGAACTCTCTTTGCTGCAGCAGGGGAAGGTAGAACAAGAACCCTGTCTAGAAGCTAAAAACAGGTAAAACAACAATCAGGCATGATATTAAGGGTGAAGCTGATTATTCGCTTGAACAAATACTGATGAGTTGGAAAACTCTTTGATGTTTTCAAGCCAAATGACTTCGTGGCACAGTTTTAGCAAAGTACAAACCATTAGCCTGATTACAGACCTATCAGTGTAAATGTTGTGTCACCTGTGTCTGACCATTACCTTATCTGGTATTATGCAGAATTAAAGTAATATTCTTCTACAAACTATTCTGCAACATTTATGTGTCTCATTAACACCTTTACTAAAGGGGTCTGAGTGGTGTATTTATTGTCTTTTCAGAGCCACAGCCTCTCCACAGCACGACCAGTAATGGTGCGTACCATGAACACCCACATGAACAAGAGTCCAGCCTTGCCTCTTTCACATGGATTTGGGCAGGCTGCTATGGGGTCATTCATTAGTGTTGCTGCCTGCTCCTGCCACAGTTTTAACTCATGCATTTCTAGAACAGCATTGCATCTTCCTGGGTGCCAGATGGGGCTGAGTGCCTGGGTGGTGAGCAGGGAGCACCTATGTCCTCCAAGTGTAGCTCCATGCAATAGGTGCACCCTCTTGCATAGCCTCCTATGGTCTTCTCTTGCCTGCTTGATGTGGCTCTGGGATATGCTCTTACACTGGGCATTGTCACACTGGGCAGACACCATCCCAGAGGTGGGTACCATAACAGAGATTTGTGGTAGACCAACAGCAGGAAAAAAAAATAGAGCAAGGATTAAGGATTTGAAGCATCTTTTCCCTATTTCTGGCATCTGTCTGTTCCTTCACAGTCTTGTCATCATTTGGGAAAATGTCTGCTATAAATACACTTAGATCAGATGCTCTGAGATCAGCATCTAGTGTAATAGAAAAGAACAAAACTCTTGTGAAGAAGAGTATTTGTGTAAATTCTTGCAGGTTATTGAGCCATCCAGCATTTCAGATGTGAGGAGCAGCCCGTTATTGGCACGTCCAGGGGAATTTGCCAGGGAGAGACCTCCTGGGTAGCAGAGATTTGCAGTCACTAAAGTGAAGACAAGTTGGTGTTGCGATGGACTAAGTGACTGGCTTGTGTTCCCCAACTGCCTGGCTAGCTCTGCTCGGTGTCTTCACTACACCACCAGCCTTCCATAGGTTAAAACCTCTGGGTAGCACTGGAAATATTGTTCTAATGGCTCTGCACATTATGACCTGGTAGCCTTGTACCATTGCATGCTATAGGTAGGATATACAAGGATATACAAGGAGTTTTTACTTTAGGATATGGTGGAAATTTTCCATATGTACTAACTCTACTCCCCTCTGAACCGTTCTCTTGTGAGGACTGGGTGAGCAAAGGGGATGATAGCATTGTGCTGATCGTTAACTTTGGAAACAATTGTATTTTTGTATACAACTGACAAATACATGTGTACTGGAGAAGAGAACAGTGACTACAGTCCACCTGCACCGGTCAGTGTCAGATAGGACATAAATAGATTTGCACTAATTTTCAGAGAGCAGATTTCAAACCCTGTGCAAACAGTTGCATCTGGTTTTAAAGCAGGACCTTGTGCTGATGCTCAGGGGTTATTTCCAAGCAACATGCTTAGAATGTTGCTTGGAAATACCCTCAAATACAACTGACATTTGTTGTAGGGTTTAGTCCCTGTGTCCTTGCTGAGACACCCTGTCCAGCACAGCAAGGCTTCAGGCTCTGGGAGCCTGGCCTCTAGGGGCAAAGGCTCTGCACATACTCAAACCTGCTGTGTCCCAGTAATTATTATGAGAGCAGCCCAAACCCTGGATCAGTTTGGTGGGTAGTAAAAGGAGTAGTAAAATTGTGCTAGCTCTGTTGAAACAACAGGAGAAGCAATGGTTTTTACCAGTTTGCATTTGTTCTTTCATGAAGAGATGACAGTCTACCTAAAAAGGCTGGGTTTGGCCATTTTATACATCTGCTACAAGCTCCAGCTGTTGTTTCCTGCATCTTTGGATTACTGTAGTCAACCGAGACACCACCATGGTCAAATAAGGGCAAAGTCTGTAAATAAAAGCTGTTTAAATACAAAAAAATAACAAATACGCTCACTATGGACGTTGACTGATTGCAAATTATTTGTATTTTATAGCTTGTGTTTTCAGCTCTACCAGACTCATTGACAGTACCATTCCACATCTAGCTGTAAGCAACTGGAACCATTCAACATTTAGTGGTATTTTGATTACTTCTCACCAAGCATTTGGCAATTTATCAGCTAACTTTCCAAATACCTCATTCCTGCTGCTCCTCTTTGATCACTGAGAATGGCCACGTATGGACAAAACTTTTCTGAGCTATTTAAAATGCATCTGCTTGAAATTACAAAGAAAACCATGCCTGGAGAATTCTCTGGAGTCTGAATTTCTAACTCCTATGAGCTGGTAGGGGTTTTTTTGCCCTTATTTTATTTAGATTGACTCAGCACCAGTTTTTTTCAGTTCTGTGTTCTCGGTCTGTTGCAGCAGGGCTGTTAGGATTCAGCTCACGGAGACTTGTAACGGGAGAGCCATCAGCTGTGCTTGATCTCAGAAAGAAAGGGTGGAAAAAGTGGGAACAATACTGGGGCAGCGGGGCTGCTGAGGGAAGGAAGTGAATCATCACTGGGCTTCAGCGCTAATAAAATGGGCAAGACAAGGCCCCTTCCTTCCTCACAGCTCCAGCAATTTCTCTAAGGCTGCATCTGAGGACATCAGATAAGGGTCTGTCCCAGAGGCCACAGACACTGTACCCCAAGGGCTCAGTTCATATTTCCAAGGCAGAAGAAAAACTATTACTTGCCGACCTGAGAAGCAGCAACCAGACTGACCAGAGCAGTGAAGGAGACCATTATTTTTGTCTCAGGGAAAAAAACCAAATGCAGTATATCACCTAGCCTGGCATCAGCGGAAGCTGGGCAGCTGACTCCCAGGATTAGCACCCTTCCTCAGTGGGGAGACAAGTCATTATACAAAGCAGAACGAGACAAATGAAGTTTTCATTGCAGATGAAGAGTGGGAAACGCTGCTGACAGCCAGCTCAATGGGCCGATGAAACTTCAGCCCCAGGGAGACTGTTCAAAGGCTCTTTCGATTATTTAATGAAGTGTGGTTGAGTTTTGACCCCTCAGCTCCAGCACCTGAGGTTTTCGATGAGTGTTTTAGACCTTGCTCCTATCCCTGAGCTCATTGACTACTCAGAAAATTTTCAAAATCATATTTCCCTAGATTTGTAATGGTTTTCTTTCTTGTTGTGTGAAAGGCCACACAACTGACAGAACGAATTCATCATACAGGAAAGCCAGGAGAGGGACTGAGCCCAGGAGCCCACTGGCAGCACTCAGAATGGGCGAGCTTGGGCAAACCACCCTCCCAGGCACCAGCTGCTGAACAAGGCTCCAGCGTTTACCAGTTCCCACGGCACTTTCAACAACAGCAGGTTAAAGAAATCAGTTTTATTTAGAGAGATGGGACTTGTCTTAAAATTTTTGACCCAAGTTCTTTTAAACCACAGTGGATAATGCACAATACTGCTTGGTGTATTCCTGCACTGGCTGGGGCTCCCGTTGCCCTCGTTTGCAAAGTCTTATCCTTTGCAAAATGCAGCCTTGCTCCCCCTTCTCCAGAAGTTACCACCAGGAGCACAGCTTCTTCCCCATCCCTCCATCCTGACCCCAAGCTGTCCTCCTGCATCCAATCCCAGCAGCAGCCCTGCGGCAAACACGACCACAGCTGGGGAAAATCAACGCCAGAGAAACACATTTTCAGCTCCACTTTGCAATTTAAATTAAGTAGAAGGAGCCGGGCGTGCAGCCCCCAGCCGCTGCTCTGTGTGCAGCTGCAGGTCAGTGGCTCACATCACCAGCACCGGTGATATTGCTGCAGTCCTCTGTGCTGGCATGAGACTGATGGTAACGACACCACGTCAGCCTGCAGTATCATTAAAACATCCTAGCTGGGGCTGCAGTGAGTTTCTTTTGCAGGCACAGCACCTGCGATGCCCTCAGCCTCTTGGCTAGAGTACGTAGAAGTCGTTGTTGTTCGACAGGTCACTGTAATGGCAGAGGGCGAGAGCGGGACCCTGTACCGGCGGGGGGTCAGGTCGACTTCTGCCCTGAACCCCCTGTGCCGTGGGCCTGGCTGAGCCTGGCTTGCAGAGATGAGTGTCCCACTTGGGCTCAGCCGCAGCCCGATGCTTGCGCTTGAGTCTGCTGCCACCATTGCAATAGGTCCCACAACACCGGCATGTCAAGAAGTGCTTGGCTCGGTGTTTGGCCATTGACTCAGGGGCTGGGGCTATTCCTCCAGGAACGAGAGTCCCTGTCATGGTGCCCCGTGGGTCAGGTTGCCCTTTCAACCGGCTCCTTCTCCTCTGGACAGTGTCCAAGCTGATGTCCGACTGGGAGGAGCAGCTCTCGTTCCAGCCGGCGCCGGCGCTCAGGCTGCGCAACGGCAGGGCAAGCCGCAGCGCCTTCCAGAACTGGGAGCCAGAGCGCTTGGATTTCTCCCCCTTCCAGGTGACGAAGGAGACAGACTCCTTCAGCTGGAGGATGCTGGGGTGGGTGCACTGCAGTGGCCTGTACTCCACCACGATGAGCTTGGTGGCGATGGCGTTCTGGCACATGATGCCCAGCTTGAACTCCAGGAGGCTGATGCTCTTCTCTGTCAAGTAATCAGGACTCAGGACCACAATCATCCTGCGGCTCCTCTGGATGAAGTCAAACACGGCTTCAGTGGTATCTAAGAGTGCAAGGGCAGAGAAATTGGGGTGTGCAAGGGAGAGGGAGCAGGGAGAGAAAAGCTGAAGGAAGCTGGTGGCACACCTGCACAGATCCCCCCATCCCACAGAGAGAAACCTGGCAGAAGCCCAGTCAGTGACTTTTGACTTTCCCACACTCCTGCCGGCAGGGACTGCAGAAGCAGCAGCAGCATTTTAGCTTTGCAGTGGGGTTTTGAGAAGGCTGAAGTGGTGAACGAGAAGACAGGATGGTAGGATAAGCCAGGACCATACTCTGACTTCTGCCCTGCACGGCATCACTGCTGCCCAGGGAAGTGCAGGTGTCTGATAAAGGGCAGGTCTTGTTTGGGAACCACCTGCCTATAGCTCTGACAGCCCTTTACACAGAGGGGAACAAAGTGAAGCAAGCATGTAATTGTGGCACAGCTTGCACTGTCAAGGTTGAGACCCACCTCCCTCTCTCTCATGCTCTCTCATGTGGAAAAGGAAGCCTCCAAACTTAGAAAGCAAAAAATTCAGCCTTAAACATCTCCATCCATTCCTCTAGCTGTGATGGGAGGTGAAAATACTGTCCTTCAAAGCATTTATTTGGATTAATTGCAGTTTGTAAAGCTCAGCAAGATGCTGAGCTGGAATGGTGCCAGGCAAGGGCAGCATCTCTTTTATTATGAGTATTGAAAAGCAGCAAACCTGAAGGATGTCCTTGGAATTCTATCTATGGCTTGGGATGCAGTAAGCATATTGAAGGTGTCATGGCTAATGGGTGAGCAGTGGAAAGGATGAGAATTAATAGGGCCATGGCACTTAGCAAATTAACCCAAGCTGATTAACAGAACTGTAAAAACTTTAAAACCCACCCACTTACTGAGTGCTGGTGCCTGAGATGGACCTGAGGACAAGGTGGTGTTCAAGCAGGACAGGGAACACTAGAGTAAGAGCTCTTGCACAGAGAGAAAAACCACGTAGGAATGTCTTGCAAAGAGCTGTTCTGAGGACAAGAGCTACCTGCTGCTTCCATCACCCTTCACACTGCTAAAGCCATGATTCCTCAGTCTGGAGACTCCCCTCCCTCCCTGTCAGTGAAACACTAGTCTTTTATATAAATAAAAATACCTCTCCTTCCCTGCAATGGCAATGCCTCTTACTCTTCTAGCACTTGGCTGCCTCTTTCCTTATCTCACAGTAGAAGCTGCACCATATTGCACCTGGATGCATCTTATTTCAATATTGTCCAGAGCAATACCTTTTTTTCAAAGATATATGACTAGCTGTAAAACTCATTGTCACCAGGTTATTTTGGGACCAAGAACTTGGAATACGAAAAATGATTGAACAATAATATCCTAATGGAGAAAGTAAAGCACTGTTTGGCTCATTAACATAATATTGGAATTTAAAAGTATTTGGAGTATTTTTATCTTGTGTACAAGGTTTGGGGGGATTTTCTTCCCTGACACACACAGGAAAACACTGATTCATTGAAACGGCAAGTAGATTATAAAGTCAGTTCTATCCGAATTGTCACTTAATGCTGTGAAACGTTCTTACCACCCTATTTCAAAGGCACAAAGAATTGGCAGCAATCTCTCAATTTACTGAGCCCAGTCCTCATTCAAATCTTTCTATAACTGGTTGAGATCTATTTTGAAATCAGTCAAGCTTCAACACTTTCTGAAAGAAAAAGCTCCTTTGCTGGTTTGAAAGGTCTTTCTTTTTGAAACTGGAATTGTAGAACCACAGCAAAACGTAGGCAGGAGCAGCCCCTGGGAGGTCACCTATTCTACCTGCCTGCTCAAAAAGCAAAGGTTCAATTAATGTGAAGGATTCCAACACTGCCAAAACAAAATGTTTTGATTGAGCTGACAGTGATGGTTTTCTTTTATCAATCTTGAATTTGCAACGCTTTTTGAGACTCAGTATTTTTTTGGCAAGGAAAATGCTCAAATTCCCAAAAATAGATTTTATTTGTGAGAATGGGATGCATTTAGACTTGACTGAGCAGGATACCTTGGGATGTTCAGTTTACAAAATCCTGACTGGCCATTTCACAGTGTGCAGACAGGATGGTTCCTCCCAGTGATACCAATGGCACAGGATGGGACAGGCAGCAAGAATGCTGCAGGGGTTTGGGTACCAACAGAGCTGGAAATTTGATACTCTTGAGAGCTTTATACTATAAAATTCCACCTTTACTAAATGGTTACAAAGGACACCGCGTATTTTTGTTGGTTGTGTCTCCCCTAATGCACCCCAGAAATGTCACAAGGAGTAGAAGAGCCACACATTTGTCCCAGATCAATAAAAGCTGTGGGGTCATAGATCCCATACTCATACCCCATAGAGCACAAATCCATAGATTGGCACAATAATCCATTTTGCTCCTGTTGTGGAAGTGCTAGGCTCTCTCTCTACTTACCTGCTAGCGTGCAAACAAGGGAAAAAGCCAAGAAAGTGGCTTGGATGAGAAAATATGAAGCTGAATGAACCTTTTCTACCGAACTACCTGGAGGGTGATGAGCAAAGCAGCTTAAGAGTGAGTTTCATTTCTGTGGTTATGGCAGATTTCCAAGATTTCTGTTAAACACCCTGGCTTGGTCTCTCACGCAGAGATGGTGTTTCCTTCCCATCTTTCTATCTTGTGATTACCGAGTGAGTACTCTTCAGGTCAGAGACTCTCCATGTGTGCGTGTCCACTCCTGGGCGACACCTGAATGTTGTGTGTCACTGTGCTTCTGCCTGCATGGCCCTGGCAGCAGCGGTGGTGTCTCAGGATCTCTGCAGGCACACCATGAAGCAACCAGGAAAATGCCCCCCTCTAAGAAGGTGTCCCCAGATGATCTTGATACTTGGAATACACACAGGCATCTTTCTTTAACAGCCCTTTGCAGACATAATCGGGAGGAAAATGATACTTATGAGAAATGCACAAGGACTGAAATGCAAAAGTGAAAATGTTTTATTGAACAGCAAAATAAAATAATACTGACACTTCACAGACCAAATAACACAAAGGCAAAAAAAACATACAGAAAAGAGAAGGGAAAATTCTGGAACAGCTGTACAACATCAAATGGCACAGGGAGGGAAGATGTTTTTTCCAATTTGTGCCACGCTGTTTCCCCATGAAATAACAATGAGGAACTTCGTATGAGCTGCATATTGATAAATGTTAGGTTAGAGCACAGAAACCCAAATGAATCAACTGAACTGGACAGATGCTGTGACAGAATCCCACGATGGAAACCACATGTAGCATAGGATGAAATGGCAGGTGTATTTGAACTGCTTTGCAGATCTGCGTTACAGCTGGGACTGGGGTTTACCCCTGGCCTGACAGCTCCCAGCAAAGCCAGTGGTAAAGCTCCCAGGGGAGCAGAGCCCACTCCAGCACTATTCCTTCCACATTGCTCTCTCTGGACCTCTTGGGCCCCCTTCAAATCATCACACCTTTTTTGGGTGCTCTGCTGTTGTCTCTCAGCAATCCTGTTCTGAGGTCGCAATGGCACCAATGGCCACTGCAATGTATGCCAGAGAAGGTCCTGGTCCATTGTTTATCTGGAAAACTCTTTGAATAAAATCAGCAAAATAAATAAGGTGGATTTAACTTCCTAAAATAACCAGGCTAACTAAAGCATCAGCAGAAATTCTCTTGGTACCTCAGCCAGAAGTGAGATGTGATGTGGTGAGGTCTGGGATGCTAATTGAATTTATGCATATTTTTGAGTCAATTTTTTAAAAATTAAATTGGAGTCTAACACAATTCTGCTTTGGCCTCAGGGCCTTCCCTCTGCCTGCAGATCTGGCAGCTGATTACAGGAATGCTGAAAACACAAACAAAAAGGTGAAGCTGGGCAAAATGACACAGCTGTGATGGCTTCACAAAGCTGAACATGGTTTTGGGTACTATCTCATACAAATGAAGCTTTCTGGAGTAATGGAAGCAGCTCTGCTCTTCCACAGACAGCCACAGCAGAAAACCTCGTAACAGCAAAGCTTTTAAGCACTTCTGAGCAGATGAGGAGCTTCTCTGCCTTCAGAAAAGCTGCCTGCAATTTTACTGGCTTAGAGCACAGCTTACTTGGGGTAGAAGGATTAAGAAGGTGGTGAGAAAGCAGCTTTTTTTGTTCCACGTTTGTACAGTACCCATCCAACAGCATGGGTAGCTGTGGCTCCCCACTGCCATCGAATAATGTTATTAATCACATGATGCTAAGAGCAAGAGGCTTTGCTGATGCCAGGATTCAGCCCCACACCTTTAAAGCTGGGCTGTTTACTGGGATGCCCTTGAACCTTTTGGCTCAGCTGGAGGAACAGTGCAGAGATTCCAAATTGTAGTGCCTTTTTAATGCCATTATGAATGGCTATGCTTTACCCACTGGACACTAATAGAGCGAAAGCATGCGTCAGAGGTGACTCAGGAGCAACCATTATCAACAAAAAAAAAGCATGCACTTAGTGTGCGTAATACTAAATTCCACAATGAAGGGGGCAGGCCCTTGCATTGGGAGCTACAGGAGTATGGAGACACCTCCAGAGCTTGTAATTTTATGTGAAAACATTGTGAACAACAGTACTAGTCAATGCCAGAGCCCCGCTGTGCTTTGGTCTGTCCTACAAGGGAATGGACACCCCCTTCCTCGGTCTGAAAAGCCTGTCTGCAGGGGGTTAATTCACCAGGTCCTCTCCTATGCCTGCTGCCTCCATGAAAGCAAGGACTGGTGCTCAGTGTTTTTTTAATTTCCATTTTGTGCAAAGGTTGCAGAAGCTGAGACATAACCTCTGTTCTGCAGGTCTGGGCTGGAAACAGGATGGGTGGAGACTTGCTTTGCAAAGCCAAGGCTAGTTTAAACCTGAGCCCTGAATTACCCCTTGTCCTATCACAACAGGACCTATTAAAAAGTCTGTCCCCATCTTTCTTATAAGCCCTCTTTAAATATTGAAAGTTCACAATAAGGTCTCTCCAGAGCCTTTTCTTTGCCAGGCTGAACTACCCCAACTCTCTCGGCTTTTCTTCATAGTCTTACCCAGCTGGACAGAGCTAGTAGTTTTTAATAAGTTCAAATAAGTTTGTAGGGTCACCTGGGGAGCTGGACATATACCCAGTGTCATTCCAGAGGCCGCAGCAGCACCTTGCATGGTGCTTTCCCCCAGCCAGCAGCACAGAAAAAGTAGGCAGGTTCAGTAGTAAATTGCGGTTCCTTGCAGTGCTTGTGAAGTCCCTGAGTTTGCTTTACAAAGAAACATCTCTCAAACACGCTCCATGGCCTGTACTAATGAGAGATTTCCCCTGGATTATGAGCATTACAGCCCTGAAGGTTCTGGGGTACTTGGGAGACTGCAGAGTCCCAGAGACTGACCACTTATTAGTAGAAATGCTACAATACAAGTAACAGCCATTTCACATTGCCAAACTACCAGAATGTACTTGATTCTACAGAAATGTGGGGAGCAAAGATGAGAAGCCTCAAGAGTCTATGCTACCCCCACTGAAGCAGAAACCTGGGATCCCACAGTGATCGGGACTACATAGCTGGGACAGGTATGAAAGGCTCTATACTGGAGCCACCTTTCAAACTGTTCCACAGCCTCTGAGACAGGGACCAACAACCAGGAAGGAGTGAATCCATTTAGGAGAGGAAAGGAGCTCTGTCCCAGATGCTAACAAAGGTCCCATGGGAATTAGGGGTACTGGCCTATACAGACACCACGCTATCACAAGGTGCTGGCTGCATCCCACCAGGATAGCCCAGATTTAGACTCCGAACCCAGGGCTTGTGCGGTTGATGACAAGGACATGCATTTGCAGAGAGGAGGTGTATGCATCTTTGGTCTCTCTACTGCCAGGGCAGTAGAAAAGCTGCAGGGAGGCATGACTGTCCTCTGAAATGCCTGGGACACAGTCCTTCGTGGCAAAAACCCTGAGTTCCTTCCCACTCCCTGGCCTAACTTGTGGATTTTGGGGGTTTGTTTTGTTTTGGTGTTAAGCATTTTTCAGGCATATGTATGAGCCCATCAAGGCTCAAACTCCTGCTATTTTTTTTCACTGGCATTTCCACCCGCAGCTGCTTCCAGAATCTGCCGTTTGGGAACTTGGATTTCTCGCCTTTCCATTTAATGACAGTCAAGGCCGCTTTGGCCTGCTTCAGCTCCTTCACTTTGCTCTTCTTGATGGCTTTGTACTGCACTAGAATGACTTTGATGTTGCCCTTGGAGGCCATATTCTCTAGACCAGCCTTGAGCTCCAGCAGGGCTTGTGTCCCCTGCAAGACGTAGTTGGGGCTCAGGACAACAAGCAGACGTTGGCTTTTCTGGATGAAGCTCAGGGTTTCGTCTGTGACAACTGGGAGAAAGAAATATTGAGGCAGTTAGTGATGGCCAAGAACGTATTGGTGAGCTGCTGCCATGATACCACGTGTCTCTTGAAAAGGACAATAAAATCTCTTGGAGGCCCTCTCTAGAGACCATACTGGTGCTTCCCAACCCTGCAAGCGATTCCACGCAGGGCCTCCTACACCACAGCTGGTACCCACTGCCCCATACAATGACATCTTCTACTCACAGCCCCAGGCTGCCTACGGATGTTTCATCCTCCCATGCAACACAGAGATGCCTGAGGTACCTATATCTAAAAGGCACTGTACCACATGGCAATGACACCACCCAATGCCGTGAGGATGCCAGGTAGCCAAGAGGGATGCTCTGATAGGCTCCGATTTAGCTTCCTTCTGGTGAGAGTGAAAAAAGAGGTGCTCTGGAGCTAAGCAGGAAAATTGCCAGCTGGACAACACATAACCTCAAGGAAAAGACTCAGCCTGAAGAGGCGCTGGGAAATCTGAATGCCTACACTTACATCCTCCTCTGGCAGATGTCCAGAATGACTCTGGGTAATCCCTTCACTCCTCTTGCCTCAGTTTCCCCACATCAAGAACACACAATAAGTATCTACACCCTCCCTGAGCATCCTCATGGGTTAATTTGCTTTGGAAATACTACCATCCCAACCCCCGTTACTCATCCAGCTATTCCTGTTGATGTCATCAACGAAAGCAGATTTGAGTGTTTCCAGAAATGACAAGTAAACTGCTCTGAGGACTTTTAATGAAGTGTCCCAAAAGTGACACCCTTTGAGCTAGAGACATGTCATAGCGACTGTGGATCCTCTTTAATTTTCTAACATCTGCAGGTAGACTGTCCTTAGGTACCTTTCTGTAATTAATGTGAAAATTCCTTGTAAGTGTGAATCCCAGCGCTTGCACTCTCTGCTGCAGGATCTCCCACACTTCATTGACAAGGCAACACTCTTGACTGGTCAGAAAATACAATGGAGAATAAAGTAACGCTGATAGGAAACTTCATTTAGCTGTCAAGCACATTTCATTAGTTCCTGTCAGCAAACTCGGAGGATAATCCATCTCTCATTGTTTCTTCATCAAGGACAACATAACTCTCTACCTGTGACACAGATGCACACTCTGGAGGCATGACACCAGCTGCCAAAAGCTGTTCCCTACCCTGCTGTGCTTCCCCAAGAAGGACATTAGTCAAATCCCAAGCTAAGAAGCAATGAGGAAGCCCCAGAAGTGTTGCAAAGGGCTGTGCGATGACAAGCCACCCAGGCAGTGCTCTGGAAGGCTGGTGCTGTGTTGAGGCTGGCAGTGATGGCCACGGCGAGTGGGGACGGGTGAAGGGCAGGGAACCCAGGAGAGCTGTGCTGGAAGGAAAATGAGACCCTCCAAAGGGAAAGGGGAAGGATGGCAAGAAGCAGCAGAGAGAACAGGAGGGAGATGTATGTCTTGAGGAACAACTGGTAAGAAAAGCTCACAGCAAACCTCCTACGAGCCTGGTGCTGGCATCAAGCAAAGAGAGGCTGGAGGGTGCCCTGCCATGTCATCCAGGCTCTCCCTAGAAGGAACAGCACCAGGACTGCAGCTGTAGCTCTGTCCCCCGAGGCACATGTATTTATTTGCCCTCAAACTTACATGTGCTGTGTCCTAGCAATTATCTAGGAGATAGACAGAAGATCCCAGACTGATTCCGCTCCCTCTGTCACGCAGCTGGACTGCGACTCCAACAGTCCCTCTTGTCCTACCCAAAGAGACACCAATGGACTTTATCAGCCCAGGTTCTGTCATCAATGGCGTCCTGACCCAAAGCCCGTGAATTCAAAGTGGGGTGGTCTGCACTGGCAAAAGTTCAGGCTTTGAACTTTTAGTAGGCATCAGGGATCACACAGCCCACTCACCCCCAGGACACAGGAGTGTTGGCTAGATTTGTGCCCTTGCTGTGGCACCTGTGTGACCGTATGCATATCTGGAGAGTTTCACAAGCTTCCATTCTTAGTGATTCCCTGCATCCCTCCAGCACACACTGTGGCCAGAACCTTGTATGTTTTAGCATGAAACAGAAAAAAAAAAAAGTTACATTTTAATGAAGAGCCTCGCTACCTGCAACAAAGTACTCTTAATCATAGCAACTTAATTGTATGCCATGTTAGACACAGACACTACAATTAATGAGGGTGAGTGGGAGGCCTTCTGGGAGGGCATGTGATCTTCTCAGTAATGTTGGCACGGTGCTCTCCACACCTCCCTGCAGCAGACACTCCTGGTTTTTACAGACACTCATAATTACCCTCGCTGTGAACTACCAGTCTGGTCCAGGATCACACTCTCCCTGCCTCTTTTCTTTCTAGCCTTGACTTTATCCCCTTTCTTAAGGCAGCTCAGAGGGTTTGCATGAAGGTCAGTGGTCCAGTTCCCTCATGTCGATACATCAATCACTCCTGCACATCACTGCTGTGGGGAGCAACTCAAATGACCAACAACCACCACTTGCCCACTGCAGCCTTTTTGGTGGCCTAGAGCATCTGCAACATTGTCACATGAAGCAAAAACATTAGAAGATACCAACAAGAATGTGTTTGTGCAAATGGGGAAAAAAACCAAAGGATAAAGTTAATCTGGATAGGTCAGTTCCTATCAATTATCAGTACCTCAAAGAACAATAAAGAGAGGTTGCACATGGAACGCAGCCCTCTGTGAAATACTCACTTCCCCCAGGGAGGCTGTCTCTGTCGAAGATACACAGCTTGTACCCAAACTCGTTCTCCAAGACTCCCCGCAGTGTCAGCAGCACAAATTCCTCCTCCTCCGCGTTGCGTGCGTAGGATACGTACACATCGTACTCCTTCCCGTCTGAGCATTGGGAGCACAGAGAAACACAAATGGCAGAAGAGACACTTGTGATACTGCACATGCTGAGCCCTCGACTTGCTTCCCGGGAAAAGCAGATATGAAAGCTTGCTTTGAACCCAGGCATCGCAGGTTGAGACACATCGATTTATATAGTTACAAGACAGAAGTGCTGCCTCTTTGACTACTCAGCCTGAACATGAAGGTACTGAGACACTGCTGGGTCTCTGAAAGCATGAGATCACAGCAAGATGGTCAACCCATTCTGTCCAGTGTCCCTTTGTCTTTTGACATCTCTGACATTGCGTCCTCTCATTGCTGTCTATCCACATGAGCGGTCCCACCAGACAGCAACTTGCACCCTGCCTACACCTTCCGAGAGCGACCGCAGTCCCTTGGCAGGTTCACACCACAAACTGTGAGGGCTTGAACACCCTCCTCATACTACAGAGGAAGAAATCTCAGCTCAGAGTCCCAAGAGATGAACTCCCAGTAACACGGAAGCTGTGAAAGAACTGAGGACAAAAGAGTGACTTCCATATCCATCCTTTTGGATGCCTTCCCACATGTTAAAGCAAATCGCCCTGGATTTGTAAATCCTTACATAGAGTCACTAGAGAAACCAGGGACTTACTGAAACTTGATGACTTATCTTGCCCATGAAGGGTCTGGCCTGTAGCAGGTTAAAATAAATATAAGCCCTTTAACTCCTTACCTAGGATGGTTTCATCTGTTCCAAAATGAGCCCGATAGAAGAGGACCATTTCAAGCCAATAAGCATGATAGACGACTATCAGCACCACAACGAGCAGGACAGTTGCCCCCAGTCCACAGGCCAGCTCCACGGTGTACTTCGGTGCTGCAACTGGGTTCGAAAAGAAAGAGGAGATCTGGTTTACCAAACAGCTTGAGCCTTCAGCTAAGCAGAAACAAGCTTGTGTCACATGCAGCCAAACACCATAGAGGAACAGCCAAGAGCCAAGCTGGCCCTTCAGAGGAGGGTGGCCAAACCAAGGCTTTTCTGGCAGGACACATGATGGCTGGCCACCCTGGAGTCCCCATTCTGGGTTACTAGGTCTGGTTGGGCTGGCAGAGCAACTCAAAGCACAGGTTGGACTTCTGTCTCTGAGCAAGACCCTGGGAGCAGCCAGATGGTAGAATAACCCGTTGATGGAAACCACTTGCACAGTCCAAAGTCAGCTCATGAATGTGACCTTCTCAGCAGTATATGTAAACTCTTGGGGCAACACAACAGCATTTACTTCTAGGAGAGCCAACCAAAGCTCACCTGCTGCAAAATAAAGGCAATGGCCACCATTTTCCCTCCCCAAACACACACAGTTCTTGTGGTTTGCCCCAGACTGACAGCAAGGATATAAATGGCCATGGCCTCATTGTTTTCTGCCAGGAAAGAAGAATCTCAGTTCCTTAGAGAAAAGCTGAAATGCTCGCAAACAAATAGAACAACCTATGGACATCAAGCCAGAACACCACAGCCTCATCCCCCTCCAATTTGTACAGTGTCTGTCGCACCACTGCTGCTTTTTTTTATTAAGGACAGAAAATAACTCTTCTAACTGTATCCCTGGGCAACTCTGTTTTCATGGCAATTCAGGTAGCAGCTGACATGCACACTGGCAAACTGCACGATGAAAGAACAACAGTGAGTAGAAATATCATCAAATTCCAAGATTTTACTAGAAACTGAATTACAAAAAAAGAAAACTGAAAGAATTTAACAACTTTCATTAGGTAATGAGCAGCAGAAGTACATGAGAAGGAGAGGGAAATCATCCAGAAAAAGCAGGAAATGTATATAACCTAATGTAATGAAAGAGTTGGAGCCAACATATATAGATACTTGCTAAAAACTGGAAGATAAGTGCTGAGGGGTTAGGTTCTGGCATATTTCATGTTCCTATGCACAGTGGGATGGTCTGCAGTGAGCTTAGTTTAAGGCTGTTCTGCCAGCAGTGGTTGCGGAAGGTTCTTGGATTTTGCTCTGGAAGAGAGCACGAAAGAGGGGTGATGAGTAACCAGATCTGCTCTGAGCAAACCCACTCAACTGTCCAAGAGCCGATGAGGGAGGGAGAGAGAGGATAGTACAGATCAGTCCACTAAAAACCAGCATTTAGGTACTGCTGTAAAGAGAAATAATCTGAAGATTTTAGATTTGCTTCTGCTACATGTACAAACATCACCATCCCTGAAGAATTATGTATGTAGGATGAACACACTGGCAGATGGTTCCAGCCTTTGTCAGTTGTGTGTTTGGTCTATCGATCCTTCCCAGTGATCTAGAAAAGGTTTGTCTCAATGGAATGGGACTAAAAAGGAAGGAGGATAAGTACAAAGAAAGAAGAGAAAG
Source organism: Caloenas nicobarica (assembly GCF_036013445.1). Classification (NCBI taxonomy): domain Eukaryota; kingdom Metazoa; phylum Chordata; class Aves; order Columbiformes; family Columbidae; genus Caloenas; species Caloenas nicobarica. Next base: position 22,423,680 of record NC_088252.1, read on the forward strand.
AGCTCGTCCAGGAAAGAACTCTGTGATCCTTCCCATGTTAAAAGGGCAGAGTGGGAGGAAGGACGTGTCTGGCATGAGCTACACAAAGCATCCTGTCGCATTTGTCGCAGCGAGGGAAGACGCAAACACTTAATATAAGTATCAGCAAACTTCAGCTTTATTACAGAGCAGTTCACTTTTATACATGTTCCAATAATTATGCCTACTAGTCATAACCTGATTGGCTAAAGTCTAGGGATTACATTAACTTAATTCGTCTAGCAACAGATATTCAGTATAATCAGTAATTGGCTTATGCATATTACAAAACGCAAGCTCATTATTGGTTACAACTTAACTGCCAGCTCCACCCTTAGATTCGTTTCGTTTCTACATTGTTTTTCCCAACGAACTTCTAACAGCAAGGCTTTTGTTTGTTACACATTAAATGTCAAGGTCCTTATAATTTTGCCAGGTCAGTGTCTTGCTTGTGGCTCACATGAGCTGGGTTCGCTGCTTATCTAACTCTTGTTCTGCTAACTGTATTAAATTCACATAGCCCCTACTATCTAACCATCCCTCCACAGCATCCCTCATGGGAGAGGGAAGGTCTGACCTACAGCAAGCAGGTATTGAAGCTCTAGATGAGGTTGACAAGAGAAATATCCGCCGCAATCAGGAAACATCACACACTTATAGCGAAGGCTCAGTTCTTATTACTGAGAGGTGGATCTGAGAACGCGAGCAAGATCTTTGATGCAAGAAAGATGTAGGAAAAAACCCACACTCAGAGCTGGATCAGTCCATACCATCCATGCTGATGCGGCTGTATCTAGACTGGAGCATCATGAGAGCAAGGAGTAAAACCACTGAGAGTTGTGGTTAGACTGTCTCACTCCTTGAGCAATGTCAGCGAGATCAGTCTGCCTTCTGGAGAATGACAACCGGTAGCTGCTGCATCACGCAAAACCGTCACACAATTGAGTAACCTGAAATCATTTCAAGCAGCCTGTCCCCTCAGGTCTGCTTCAATTGTGGTACACAGATGGGATGAGAACAAGAGGTCTATCCACCCATTTCTCTCCTCAGGCACTTTACCATGGTAGGATATATGTGACTCATGTCCTTTGTTCCTTGTCTCCAAGTAGTGGTGCAGTATGACAGCAATAACACAGTGGTGTGGAGAGAACAGTGTGTGCTGGGGAAAAAGGCCTGATGGAATTATTTGTTGCTGTACTGTTTTTCAGGGCAAGGCTAAAGGCAGGACCGACAGCCATCTTTAAGCAAACCTCATCTCACACTCATGCTCTGCAAGTCTTTTACCTTTCATGTGTACTACGGCCTGGCTATGGTCCTCGCCTCTGGCATTTCTGGCATAGCAAGTATAATTCCGTTTCAAGTCCTCTGGTGTGGCTTTTGAAACTGTTAGAGTCCTTATGATAGTTTTGTCTTCAAAAGCTCTAGTAATTTCACTGTAAAAGAAAAACTAGAGCATTACGTATGTGAAACAACATGCAGCAGGTTCTTAGTGACAAATAGTCCTTTCCCTGATATAACCCGACTCTCTAAAAAAAAAAAAAAAACCCACTCAAAAAACCACCTAAGTTGATATTTTTATAAATCGATAAGACTTCAGATTTTAATACAGCTGCAGCTGTTCCTTTATCTGTTTTTTTCTTAGTATTTATTTTGCCACTCATAATTTTCTCATATTGCAGCTGTGTCACATTGCATTTTACAGATAAAGAAAGTTTTTGCCTACGAAGCAACAAGATCTCAGGAACTCAGACTTCAGAGGCCACGTCGCATTCTCTGGGCAATCCTGGATGAGTCACTTTGTCTCTCTCTGCCTGAATTGATCATCTGCAAGATGAGGATAATAGTATTTCCTTTTTCTACATAGGTTTGCAAACTGATTGGGGTAGCGACTGCCCTTGACACCCAGCAAATGGGACTCTGAACCTCATTTGGGTTTCTTCTAACTGAATGTCTATTCCTGCTAATCAATACTATATATCATATTATGGGTTTGTTTTCAGCCTCTGTTTTTTTAAACATTTTTACCACTTACGCTATTTGGGAACATTTCTCTAAATAAAACTGTGTCTGCCCCCGGTTTAGAAGTCCGACAAGAGCACCAGCTGTCGATGCCACTGCCAGAACCTAAACAAGTGACAATGTGAACTGGTAAACAAAGCTCCCTCAAAAACCTCCGTAAGACAAGACGCTGTCGAGGTCTGGAGGCCTCCTCCCTGGAGCTCCTGGTGCTCAACACGACACGGTGCAGACACAGGAGTTTCCGATTAACAGGGACACAGGGGACTCCACACTCCCTTGCAAGAGAAAATGGGAGTCGCATGTCTGTGCTCACACCCCTCTGCAGGACCCAAGAGAGGGTTAGATACAAATGAAGGTTCACATTAGTATGTTACCTTTGCGTGACTTTTATCTTGGGGTCCATGATGTCATCTGTGCTTTTCCCATCTATGGTCCACCACACCTCAGTCCGGGAGTCCTTCAGGAAGGTGAAGAAGACCTCACAGGGCAGAACAAGGTCCTCTCCTGGGAAGAAAGGACCATAGCGAGGTATTGCAAAGCAGGAACAGCATCACCCTGGCTTTTGTGCTTTCCAGTGATCTTACCAGCCTGAGCTCTGCCTCCCTTCAGGAGGGAATGAGGCCAGCATCCATCTTCAGACATCTGGTAACAGTTTAGCACCCCAGACATGTTGATTTATGACAGAAAAAATAAAAAAAAATCCTGCCTTCTCAAATATGTCAAAAATTCCTTGACTGCACCAAGTGACCCACCCAAAGGGAGATGCTCCATGCCAGCCACTTCCCTGTGTTTATCATCCCCACTGCACAAGGCATAGATGCCATAAAGCGAAGGAGCCAGCTCCACAAAAGCACTTTTGTGTGGGAACACTTGTTCAGGCATTTAGTTTCCCCTCAAGGTTAGGCTTAGGAATGTGAACATCTTTGTGATCAGCCTGTGTTTTTATCTTATAGAGTGGCTATGGAAGAAGTTTGACTTTCTGAGCCAAAAAAGCTGTGCTTTAAAGTGAAAACTCTACTGCTAATCATCATCATCGGCACCACATTTATTACAGCAATGTAATGGGACATGATCCATTCAATATAGGGCATTGCTTCAAAGAGCCATCAGCCTAAACAGATGGGGTGGGGGAAGGGGTGTGGTACTCCATCCCACAATGCTGGAGAGCTGTCATTAATTAGGAAGTAATCAGCCAAAAAGTGGCCAGAAGGCTGAAGCCACTGAGGGGCTGAATAAGGGAGGGTTGGAGCAAAGCACAGCCAGGGACAGGGCTGAGACAAGGTCCTACAGGAATTTCTCTAAGCAGCCGAGAGTCCCTGTTTCATCTGCTTCTGCAGTCCTGCATCTCCGTGCCTGAATAGCTATCTTTATTTGTGCTTGCAAAAATAAACTTCGAAGCTGTGCTGTCGTATTCCGGCATAAAAAACTGGCACCCAACGCTGTCTGCCAGGCAACTTGCAGCAGCTCGTGTGCTCTGTGAGGGAAAGCACCAGGGATGCAGTGGAAGGGGAGAGCTGCTGTGCCTGGCTGGGTCCCCCCGTCCCCGCAGGCTGGCGACAGCAGGCAGAGAGCGTTGCACTTTACCTGCTTCAAGTTCGTAGACAACTTTCTCATTTGGAGAAGAGAACTGCGGTGGCAAGGCCTTTTTTGGAGATCCTGGGGGAAAGAACAGAGAGCCCCCCATGGGGACCCAGACTTCATGAGAACCTGGGGTCTTTGCAGCCTCGCTCATGATGCCCTCACACCCCGCTGCACACGTCCCAGTCTAACTTGTGATACAATCCTGCCGCGGAGTTCCATACAGAGAGAAATCTAATCCTAGTCCCAAAACTCAAGGCCAGACCCAGATTTTGAGGCTCCTCCACAGTGTGGATAAGTCTAGAAACAAGTTTTTGGGCCTTTCACATCAGAAGAGCTCCACACCCCTCTCATCTCCCACAAGACGCAACCTATACCAGTTTGTTTTTATTGCTGCTTCTAAGAAACAAGATACAAACATCATTTCCTGTCACAAGTATTTAATTCAGATCTTAAAGAAGCAGTCGCTATGGGACTCAGAATGGCTATAATGGGACGACCCCACAAGTAATGTCAATCAAAGGGCACAGGAGTCAAAAATTAGCAAGAATGTCAGGGTTATGCACTCACATGCCAGCAGAGGGTACCCCTGGCCATGTCATGGGCTGCACCTCACCAGCCTAAGCCTGGTCACCTTCTGTGTTGCTTGGGACATTTGACATGGTGGTGGGTAGAACCTCTAGTGCAACATGTCCTGGGCAGACACACAAGGCTGACCCCAGCAAGCAAAAATATACCACGTCAGTTGGGTAATGCGGATTGAGCACAACCACAAATGGATCCCGTGACAGCCTCTTTTAGCTGTTTTCACCACTTTTACAGTTATCCACATGCATTTTACATATTTTAAAGTCATTCTTACCCACCACCTTCATCTTTATGGTTCTGGTGAGATTATAGGCTCTTCCATGGTCCTTGAACGTCACAATACAAGTGTAATTCCCTTCGTGCACGCTGCGGACAATGCCGATGACAAGCCTGGGCCCTTGGGGGTATCGTTCATAGAAGTTATCCACCAAGTTGCAGTTCTGGAGTCAGGCAGAAAAACAGTTGAGTTTTAGGACTCAAAAGTAAAGATATTTGTTTAAATGCTACTACAAAGATCTGTTTTTAAACTACGACTATGATACTTGGGATTGTGATGCAGGTCGGACCTAAATACCATGAACTTTGAGCATGTTGGAATAAAAAAACTGGTATGTTCACCTTGAAAATGAGGTGATGAAGCAAATGACCCTAATAGTTTTACCCCACCTTAAATACAGACAATTTTATAAAAGAGATCTCTGATCCAGAAGTACATTTGCAATCAAGGTGAGCACCTCGAGCAAAGAGGGAATGTAAAAAGAGACAGGAAGAAAATTACAGTGTATTCACAAATGGATACTATGGCTAAAGGACCTGTTCCCTGTTGATGTCAGCACATCTAACTCTTTCAGGACTAATCAAGCTACCCCGAGTGACTTCAGCTGAGATCGAGGCCCCAAAATTGGCAAATGGCAAATGAGAATCTGTAGCACAGAAGCCTTAATAACTCTTCTCTTTCTGTCAGGCGAGGCAGGAAACTTCTGCCAAGTATCAAGCTAGAGATCCCTTTTCAGAAAGGGGTTATGCAGATGACATCTTGATTGTCATAAAACCCAAAGATGTGCACATTTTCTAAGAGATTATTTCTGAATGGTACATTTCCAAATCAGATACATCGTAACAGGCAGTTTAAGGCAAGGGTCATATACCATTTTTAATGATTTTTATTAGGCATGAGATGACTTGCTGCCTGAAAAATTACTTCCATGGGGCTTTTTGTTTCATTCTGCTAATTGATTGTTGAGATGTGAATTTCAATTAATGGTGCAACTAAAGCATTTCAACTACTAGAGTGAAACTGCTCCTCTTGGATAAAAGTGTAAGCTTTTCCTGAAGGGTTTTAGAGTTGTTTTTTTTTTTCTTTTAGGGTAGGTTTTTTTTTTAAAAAAAAACAACTTTATTATTAAATTCACTAATATAGAACCTTCTATTCAGAAATCCAAAAGCGCTTTATAAGCAGTTAGAGAATTCAGTCTCATAAGCCTCTGGCTGCACATCCCCTGAGAGTTCTTATTCTTGCTTGACTAAAGGCATCCACCTAGAGAAAAACCCTGAGGTCAAAATTTAATAAAATTGAGTAGCAATTCTGTAGGCAAGAGCCTGAGGATGGCTGGAAACAGCCTAATTATCAGAGCAGGTAGGGTAGGGATGTCTCCATCTTCATAAAAGAGGTTTGCTGGTTTGTGTCAAACAGAGCATCCATGGTCCTTGCAGAGGCCTGATGTACAACTTCATTTCCTGACCTCAAAGGATTTTGGAAAGGATGCCATTTTCATTAGCAGGTGGTGTTTGGTTTTGTTTGGTTGGTTGGTTTTGGGTTTTGTTTTGTTTTTTACAGAAAAGGGAATATGAAACACGGTTTCCTTTACAGGAATGGTGCCTTGCTTACATAGCAGGTCAGGTGTACCGCCAGCAGCTAAACTGAAGTTCCTAAATCCCTGCTAGAGCATTCTCCACTCGTGCATGCTGGTAAAATAATTCAGTGTTAGCTCTCAATTTTATCCAAGTTCCTCCGAGGGTAGTTTTACCCTTGAACTCAGTGGAAACAAAGCTCTTAGAATTAGTAAAGCTGCATTAACAGCTTAATTGCTGTGGAGACACTGAAATATAGCTCCACGATTCTCATACCAACCATTGTTTTTTCAGATACTACAAACACAAAAAGTCCTTCTTACGAGGTACCACTTGACAGTTGGTGTTACACTAGCAGGGTAAAACCCATCAATATCTGGACAGATGATCTTCTCATTGTTGTGCTCCAAGTAGAACATCTGCTCAGCAGGTCTTATTGAATGGCTCACACAAGAGTGCAGGTCTTTTGCAACAACCTCCAAGGGAAATGCAACTTTGCTGCAGTAAGTGGTATTTCTAAGGAGAGAGGAGGATAGGGCTGATTAGTTGAAACTTGTTTTCTCCTATTGCAGTGGAATGAAATAAAAATCACATCTGCAATAATGAGCATCATAGCACTGATGAGGCATATACAGCCTTAGTTGACTCATTTATAAATGGGAAGGAAAACACCAGAGATGGCCACACGGGCTCAGAAAAGCCTGTAAAGATAACTAACAGGCAACATCCACTCCCCTGCTGGTAAAGCAGATAATAGGGTCAAAGACACGAACAAGAAATTATGTGAGGAAGATCAAAAAGAGCTCTTGCACTCAGTGCATAGCAGATGCTATGTCCATTTTGTATTACACTTAGAGACACTTTTAATTTCCTAGAAGTCTGAATCTCATGAATCTTTGCCAAATTAGCATGCAGTCAAAACATTACCCCTGCATCTGTAGCTGTTTTTACTGTAGACATACAGACCACTTCTTAATAGTGAGTGCCTGTGGATTTTGCCATGGGCTCAGCAATAATATTTTCATGGACACTTGCAGCTAGAAAGGAGAGGCATGTTCATTAATGTTTGCAAGGCTCCAAGCATTATTACGATGTAAATTGGCTCAGCACTGAGCGGTCTTATAATTGTAACATTCTTTTCCCTTTAATGCTTATGTAAATGGTCTTCTCCCTACAGAAAAGTCTGGTGCTAGCAGTGTAATTTTACTGCTTCCATGAAAGTCCTTTGATTATGCTGAAGACATGCAGAAGCCACACTGCATAACCTACCTGAGCATGCATGTATAATTCCCCGTGTCATTGAGAAGAGCAGGCCAGAACCAAAGGGTGTCTTTCTCCTTACTGATGTGATTGTCTGGGAGACGAAAATTAATGGGCTCCTCCAGATCCCGGTCCTGCCCGATCCTGTACCAGATCAGGGTTAAGCCAGCAGAATGGGCTGTGCTGTAGTTGTACTTCAAGAAGGTCTCAAAAAGCGGGCATTTGATCTTGGCAGGTTCCCCATCATAAATCTGAATCTGCTTCATGGTGTCCACACCCCAGTCATCGCAGCGTTCTGCAAACAGGAAGAACAAAGTATCTTAACTTGCAAGTCTGTGGGAGAAGAACAGTTCTGCCCATGTTCCCCACAGCCCTCAGTCCCATCCTTGTTAAAATCAGAGGTAAATATGTGGTGTTTTCAGTGGAAGAAAACTGGGCTTTTATAAAGCAGAGCAAGAATACTGTGTTCATTTCTAGAGAATCTGCAAACCTCTTCTTTCCTTTATACACCTCCTTCCAAGCTATTTATCCCCCATCAGGACAATATGACAGGATATTGCCGTAAAACACCAGGCTTCCAGGGGAGCACCAAGAAAATCCAACCCTAAAAATAACCAGTGTAGGAAGATGAAATCTGGGCAAAAACAATGCCAGAGGTGTATGTGCATCCAGGCACAGTGACAGGGAAGATGGAAATAGAGGTGTTGGAAGAAGAGAAATAATATGAACATCAACCCTCCCTTGGAGCTATGGGCCATTGCTCCTGCCAGAAGAAGCTGGACTGTGGGTTCTGGAAACAAGGGCTGTCGTTCCTGTGATGGATTCACGCAACGCCTGCCATGGTAACACAAAGAGTACAAGCGACATGTAGCAACTGTTTATAGTGAAGTTTGGGAAGGGAGGCTGAGGGGCAGAAGGGACACTATGGAGGTGGCAGCAGGTTCCCTTGGAGATCCCCAGGCAGCCCCCAGGTGCACTCCCCAAGCTCAGCTCCATAGGCTCAGCACAGCTCACTGCAGACTCAGGCCGACATAGAAACAGGGCAGCATGAGAAAAAGCCGTTCGGTGCCTTTTTTTCTTTTTAATTTATTCTTGTCATTAGTGAATAGTTTCAGGCCAAACAGCACAAGTCAAAACCCATTTCTCTTCCAAGAGCTCCTTTCCACTCCATTCCTCCTACCCATCAGGATGCCCAGTCACGGAGGGACTCTGTGCAAGCAAAGCACGATACCAGGGTGTCAGCAAACCTGAGGGCAACCTGCGCTGCCAGCACCAGCTGAGACACACGTAGAAGCTGCTGTCACTGCATCCCCCATCTCCCCGCCCTGACGAGGCAGAGCGTGGCAGGGCAGCATCCAGCGCATCTCCTGCAGCTGCTGGGAGGCATTAGCTGGGGCAGCCTGACATCTGAGAGCCCAAAATGAGCTGAATAGGAGAGGGATATGCTGCCTGCAGCCGTCTCCAGGAAAGGTGTCTCAGCGTATCACAGGCACACCACAGACGACACTGCAAAGCCTCTCCAGTTTGCAGATATTATTATAGAAGAATTCAGACTAAGAGGAAAAACGGAATACAATACACTCTTTGAGACCTGTTCTTCTGAACTGACTTCACAAGCCCTAAGCAGGATTTCTGGCATTTTATCTTCCTTAAATAGACACTGGGATGCAGCTTGGCCCCAGCGCTTTAAGGCATCAACACCGACTCCTGTGGCTCAGCAATGGTTAGTCACAGCAAGGAGGAATCTGGGCCAGTAAGAACAGAAATGTTTTCTGGCAGGTTTACACATAAATGTAAATGCAAACTGCACTGCTCCTCCTGTGGTAAGCCAAACACCCATACGACAGAGTGCTGCTTCTGGAGGAAGAAAGTGAACTGGACTAGGAAGAGGCAGCAAAGCCACCCAAGGTACAAGTATTTGCTACTAGGAACCCCAAACCATGGCTGGAAAGTGCCATTGCTTGTCATCTAAAAAACATATAGATGTTTCTTTTAGATCTGCACAGCATCATCCAGTACGGTTGCTACCACAGCCAGCACCAGGGCTCATTTTGAAAGACAAACCACTACTGGAAGCTTTATACCATGGGAAGGTGCGTAGTCACCAATTGCCATGAGGGTCAAGGCCAACCAGAACCAGTACACTGCTTTATGCTGGTGGGGTCAAGCTACTGGATTAAGCATGATCAAGCGGTAAACAGAGTGGTAAATCAGACAAATGGGCCTGCAATAGACTGCCTGCTAATTGCATGACAAAGTACTGCTTACTATTCATGGAGGGGGGGGCATTTGTTTTCAGAAAGAAAAGCTTTCCCTCTCTGTAAGGGGCAGACCTAGGTCTGTAAATCAGGACACTCGAGTTCTCTTCCCAGCATGTGACTTTGCTGTCTCTTCTTGGCTGCATAGAGGCAAATTGTCCGTATTACTTCAAATGGCATGACGGAAGAGGAAGAAAACTATATAAAACATTACAGTACTGAAATTCTTGGAGTCAGGATCAATGAAATTTGCAATCGTGAACAGCTCTTGCATTTTGCAACAGCTCATAAATCAGCATTATAAAACTAGTTACCTGTTCTACCTGAATGAGTTACCAAAAATAGATACAACTGTTTTATTTTTTTTCTCCTTTCTAGATTACTCAAAAGCAATGTATGGGTCTTGTCTTGGCTGGGGAAGAGGTGACTTATTATTCTTTACTATAAGAACGGTACCTGGAGATTTTGTCTCAGACCTGACTTCAGGAACACTGTCACACCAAACAGCTAGTCCTGAGGCTCCCCATGTGCATCCTGCCTTGTGGTGCTGCATGCTCTGAGCTGAACCCCAAACATATCTCATAACTGTGCTGGTAACGAGCAGCTACACCACACAGCAGGCGCAGCCACACAGCTTGAGATGGCAGGCTGTGCCTGCCACCCTGCTGACAAGGACTCCTCTGGCTGCTGGGGCAAAGCCAGCCCAGCACAGCCCCGAAGGCTCAGGGAGCAAAGCCTTGATCCACCGCTCACAGCAGAGATGGCAGAAACACCACGGGCTGGAGAGAGAGCTCCTTCACACAGAAAACACTGAGGCCAGGAGTTGCGGTGCTTTGCACAACTTCCCTCCTCCCCATGTCATGCTGACAGCAGTACTACTATGATTTTTGGGATGTTTTATACCCGAGATAGCTGGGCTCAGCCTGACAAGGTATATGAGGGGACCACAGGGCATCCTTCATACACACACCTTTGTGAACCACTTCCTCCTCAGCTGTGATGTGGCTCTTCTCCCTGTGCCAACAACATCCTTTGCTGTGGTGGCACTTTTGCAGCAGGTGGGTTGAGCCCAGACAGCCGCCTGCACTCCTCATACACACATGAAGCAGAGGGGATGCTCGCATTATTATTGCTATAATTTAATTTGTAACAGCTCTCTGTGATGTTTTGTGCCCTCTCCACTCTTTTTACCTTCATTGGAGTTTCAGAGCCTATTTGCTGCTAACACCAGCGTGCAGCTGCTTGGATGTCAGTCTGAACTGGAAATAGTCTGAACAAATTTAATGACTTCACAGTGAACTTCATTGACACAGAGCAGCTCCCATTATGAAAAAAAAAAAAAGAATATATACACACACAGACAGATACATCCTGACTCCAGTAACAATATTCAAGAGAGCACTGCAGAAAGAAGATGCAAGAAGCCATTCTACTTGTGAGAAACAGCACTAACTTCTATGATGTTGTGACGGCAGCAACTCACACTTGTTTTCACTGGCTAAGCCTAGGAAATGAGTTTCTGCTCTCTTGAAATGTTTCTCGCACAAAACAGCCGTTGGGTTAAAAGCAGCTCCTGATTGCATTGATGCTCTGACTTCAGGGGTTCACTGACAAATGGAAACCAGTGAAGAGATGAGGGAGCTCCATGCAACTCCATGGTCCCTTCCACACTGCAGGGAATGGAGCACTACACACATAACTGAGGGACACAACAAAATAATCTAAAAATCCACCATCCCACAAGTGCAACTTTCTAGAAATGTCTCTGCAAAATACTTCTCAAAGAAACCACCCTCCTCCCATTACCAATGAGGTGCAGATGCCTCAACCGACACCTCTCACCAGCGGCTGCTCTGCAGTCACACAGCAGGGCAGTCTATGACCCGTAATACCTACCCCTGAGAGACAACGCAGGAAAAAGGTAAGAAGTGGTCCTGTTTCCACAGCCCTCCTTGGAAAAAGGGATGAGAGTTACACAGGCTGGAGGGAGTCTGCATGGCAGAGGGAAAAACCCACCACCAGCACAGGAAGAGAAAGTACAGGCAGAAAAGTCAGGATGAAGATGCTCATCCTGATTTCACGTGCTTTGAGATAAAGAGTGGGCTGCTGCGCTACTGTTCCTCCTGATGTGCACCAGGAACCAAGTGAACTGGCAAAGATAACTCCAAATGTCTTCGTTGCTTGGACTGTATGTCACAATGGGTGTTCACAGGGGTATCTACTACTGATACAAGGGACAGAAACCTATTTTGATACAGAAATAGTCAGATCTTTCCCATTTCCAAAGCTGGTGCTACAACACGCTTAAACATCAGGCATCCCAAAACAGACTCCTCAGAAGCCAAATGAAGCTGAATAAAGTGGCTCCTCCAGATGCAGAGTAAAAAATCAAAAGTGGGGGGGGCGGGGGGGGGGAAAAAAAGTAATGCTGCTGCTCAGCTACATAAAGGTGAAAACAGACACTTCTGGAAACCTTTCCCAACCTTTCACTTATTGCACTGATTTACCCCCTTGGGAACAGAGCTCCAAATATACACGCCTGAAACACTCCATTTTGAAATGCATTGGCAGCACCCATTACAAGCACCCACGCAGTCAAAACAGAGATGAAATCGGTGCAATTATTTGGATTTCTCAAGAAAAGACAACTGCTTAACCCATGGATCAAAAAAAGAAAACTAGAGTAAGGCCACATCAAGAAATGCTGTCCCATTTTGTCCACAGATTGGCATTTCTATGCAGTCATTTTAAGTACCACCATTTCAAAAAAAATTCTCAACCACCAGAATTCTACCCACTCCACACCGCCTCCACTCCTTCCCTCCCCATAGGCTACAAAAACAAGGCTTCCCCTAGTTAAAAGTACTGTGAGAGAAATAATAAAGAACCATCCTTATGAGAGGCCATCTATCATGCTGGCACAAATTACCCTGCATTTGCCAAATTGATGTGACCTCCTTAATCGTCTCTAATTTTGGGAGGGGGCCTGCCTTGCACACAGATGGGACCAAGCCGTGGCAGCAGGACACGAAGCCATCGATGCTGCTGGTTGAGTGACGCTGCAGACCACTCTTCCCCACGCCATTTCAGCAGTAGCATCAGATGGGGCTGCACTATCTCAACAGCTTCCTATTATCTTCAGCTGCCCCTGCTGCATTATCTGAAGGTAAAGTTGATATGAGTCAGCCTTCACCCAGGGAGCAGAGTCAGGCCAGTGGTTAGCTTGATGCAAGAATCAGCATCAACAGGCAGAAAAAGTTTGTCATGCAAAGCAATTAACTGAGGATTAATCATTACTACCTTGATTTTTTTTTTCCTCCACCCTCTTTCAAGTTCAAAGCAGTCAGTGAGAAGGCAGCAGAGGAACTTGGGCTGAATGAAGGAGCAGCGCTGCGAGCACAGGAGGTACCAGCTGTAGTCAGCTGCCACACGTGGGTGCACCTTCCACTTACACCGGTGCCCAAAGCACCCACTCTTCCATTGCATCTGTGTTGTTCTTCTCACACGTGCATCCTGCACAAGAACCCCTACAGCATCACACTCCCCCATGTGCTTTGCTCAGCAGCTGAGCAACGAGGCAGCGCGGCAGGGCAGCATTCCCCATGCTGTCTGTACCCCATCTGACTGTGCAACCTGATGGAAGGAGGATGGCATGGAGAAAAAACAAATGAGAATATCTTCCCTGGACTACGAAAAGAGGCACAGACCCAGACGTACTGAAATCAGTGGGAATGACAAAGAACTTGGGTTAGCCCTAGCCAAGATCAGCCACTTCTCACTTTTTGCTCCCACCACCTCTGCAGTGGCAATGGTGGTTAGAGAATGCCTAAAAAGTGGTTGGAGCTCAGCACTGCCTTGGATGCTCAACCTAGAAGCTGCATGAACTCCGCAGGAATTTATAATCTGACTTTTAGCTGGAATACATCAAAAAAGGGCCTGTCACAACCTCACTGCCTTCTTTCTACAGCCTCTCCAAGAGAGCAAATGGAAATGGTCCTGGCAAAAATCTCCCTGTGAGCAGCTTGGACACAGCCTGGCTCTGTACCTGTGGTTCTGCTGCAATGGCACCAGCAATGTGGATTTACACTTCTCCCAAGTCTCACTGTATTCATGCCGTGTTGCTGCTCAGCTGTGATGCCCCTGTGGAAGCAGATCCACTGGATGCTGCACATGAGGATGGAGTCTCTCTGTCTCTCCAACTGCTTTTATCATTTAAATACATAGGACAAATGAGAAAGGAAGAAGGAAAAGGACTTCCTGTTGCAGGACACCTCATCATTTCCAAAAGCACTTCTATGTTATACATTGTGGTTACCCTTAGATTCTGAAAGCCTAGTTTAAACAGGTGTGATGGTCTGCATCTCTGCCAGCTTCACAAAAACAAGCTGACTGCATAAACTTGTGTTGACTTCAGCACAGCCAGAACTTCAGAAGAAGCAGCCAAGGCACAACATCCAAAAAACTATGATTCTATAATGGAGTTCATAGCTCCTGACTCCGAATTTCCTTATCTAATCAAGCACAGCCTGTAACATGGGGAGGGGTAGTTGTTGTTTGTGTCTTTTAAAACTCCTCTACAAGGGAGCTCCATGCCTCCACTCTGTATCTGTGCGTAAAGCTGTGTTTACTGCATGTGGCAGAGTATTTTGGTTACCTCCAGCAACTGGGTCAAAAAAAAAAAAAAATCAGTTTTCTCTAGCAAGCTAGACATGCTTTCCTGGAGGCCTTTCTTAAAATTGAGATCAAAACGATAAAGGTAGGGCTATGAACTGCTTCAAAGCCTGAAGGAGAAAAGGAGCAAATAGCTACTTTCCATCCCGCTTCATTGAGGAAATTGCTGCACGAAGCAAAGCAGAGCAGCACGGGAGGAGGAGAGACAGAGGAAATGGAACAATCTGTTGCGAAATCATCTGTAGTGAAGGCAGCGTGAAAAGGAGGTTTACCTGATTAGCGTCACCCTAGAGCTGTGCTCAAGCTGGCAGGGGCCCTCCTGTGTGCCTGGGACATCAGACTGGGACTTGACAAGGTCCAGGCTCAACTCCTGGCCCTGCCACGGGCTTGCTTAGTTAAACCCATGCAACCTAATTATTGCACTTAGAAGCTCTGTTGCCTCCCATCCTGCTTGAAGATACAGTCAACAATTCTGCACTGCCCACCAGACATCAACAGGGATGTCTGCATAAAAACCCACTACAGCAGTTGGCCTCAGAAAATGCAGCAGACAGTTAAATGCACTGTAAGGGTCTATAAGCCTGGCAGGAGTCACTTGTGTGCAATAAGGTGTAGGAGACTGACTGCACAACTGTGCAGCTGCAGGGGGGGATCTGACGGATAAGGAGGGTACGAGACAGGTCCCCAATGTCCCCTGATGCTCTATTTGATACACATGGAGGAGCAAAAGTGACCATCCAATATCACATCAGCAACACCCACAAAATGGGCTGCTTTCCTCCACACGTTTCTGCACTTCAGCGCAGATGGGTCATGTCATGTTGATGCCTGCACAAAACTCACCCCTCAACCTCTTTCCTCAGCTGACAAGAAGTAGACGTGAGGTCTTATCCCCTCGGCGGGCACAAGTCTGGCTGGTGCAGAGGGAGGCTGGCGGCTGCAGTTGCACATCTGTACCCAGGCCAACTCTGCTCTGCAGGTTTTATCTCCAACCACTTCAGGGCTATGCACCTGTCAACACCCTGGGTGTTGAATAACTTCATGCCCCCAAGCACCATAAACTTCTACAACTGCAGTAACTCACAGATGGGTATGAACAGTTATAAAATCATGTCCTAAATCAGGACAGCAAGAAGCTGAGTTTGGAAGAGTAGGAGGCAGTCAGGAAATCCCAGGAAAAGATGATGGGGGAGGGATTTAGTCTCTTTAGAAAACAATAATGCAGTTTAATCTATTTTTCTTTTGACTTTACACACTAAAATAAGCTGCTCAGCTTCTGGGGCTGTCACAAATCATAAGGAAAATAAGGCCACTGGAACCCCATCCGTAGAATAAGGACTATATAGTAATAATCCTGAGGAGCCGCGCAAGGCTTTCCATCTTCAAAGTGTTTTACAGACAGTAATTTATTAATCTGCAGATTTCCCCTGGCCATAAGTAGCTACTCTGCCTCTCTGCTAAGCACAAGAGAGACACACAGTGCAGATCGGCATTCAGGAGAGATGGTGCAGGCGGCAGCTCTGACCTCTGGGGCTGGACGTCAGTTTTTGGCTTGCTGCGGTCAGACCTTCAGTGCTCCAGCCACCACCTGAATCCAGAAGCACTGGTGATGCCTGGTACTTTGGAGCTGACTTCAGAGAGGACAAAACTGGTGCCTGAGAGCCTCTGGTATGGGGAAGTGTAAGAGACAAGCTCAAAACCCAGCAAACAACAGCAAAGCCCAAAATAAAACTCCTAGAATGAGGCTCCTGGCTGCCTTACAGCCACTGCCTGCCATGTCGGGGTGTCACTTGGGGCAGAAGCCAGCCCCAGTCCTGGGCTCAGCCTACCACACAGCCGGTCTGATAGCCCCAGAGGGAGCTGTCAGAGGAATTTTCCATGTAAACACAGTGCTTCCTCCCACCAAAGGGCTATTTATGCCCAGCTCACACTAGGTGGGTCCTTTAGATAATCAGCATGAGGCTGCTCCTCCTCTCCCGGCAGCAATATCCTTCTGCTTTTCTAATTCCCTAAAACAATACTCCTAACCATGATCCCCTTCCCAGCCCTCACCCTGCAAAAGCTGGGAGCTCCTGGAGAATGGGAGAACAGCCTGGTTAGCAGAGAGAGAAAAATGGAACAAAGAGCACAACTACAGCTACATCTCCTAAATAGGGTGGTACCTAAGATTGGCCAGCTTTGTCTGCAAACAAGATAACATTATTCCATATTCATACTGACTCTTATGTTATTTGTATTACTGGTTTTTTGTCGCTTTTAAGCCAGTGTATATTTACATGACTTCAGTAGTGCCAAAGAAATCACTGTAAGACCAAAACTGGCTTCATTGGTTTTTGCTATGCTTGTCTGGATATCAGAACATTTGGGTTCATTAAGCATCCTACAACACAAGCAGAGAGATCTAAGCCTTATTTCCATCTTAAGGATGTCTTAGCTGAGGAAAGCAGAAGACCCTGAGTACCATTGCAAACAATGTCCCAAACGTCACAAGTAAGGAATTCAAACCTAGGCACTGCAGATCATGTATATTCTCGAGACCAGAAGAGATTTGCCCACACATACAGCATGAGTGAGTAGCAGACTCAGGCATAAATTCAGCCTCAGACTCCAAGTCTTTTACTCTACACTACTCAGATCACATTTCTTTCCTCTTCCAGCTTGCGGCTCTCTTTCAGCAAATGATTTTGTTTCAGCACCAGCCTCCATACACAGTAGAAACAGCCAAGCCCAAAGAACAGATGTTTAAAGCCACAGTGCTCTTGATGAAATTGGCAGGTGAAATAAAATTTATGGATTTGTCTCTCTGGAAAGGCTGTCTGCATTATAGCCAGAGCAGTGCTGGTGTTTTACAGCTGAAACTAGTTACCGGTGGCTCCTCATCCAATCTGTAAACCCAAAGAGCTCAGGACTCAGCAGGGCTGGTACCCCTGGCCTGGGCAGTCCTGGGCTCCTGCACCTGCCTCCAGCCTTCTCCAGCCCCCAGCCAGCCTGGGCTGGAGAGAGAGCTGGTCCCAACAATACAGCATTACATGACTGCTATAGCAAAGCACAGAAAAAGATCCCTTACCAAGTTACACATCTTAAATATCCCAGGAGCCAGGTTCCCTGGTGAGAGCGACCCATCTCCATGGCTTCACTTGGTGTTAGGAGACCACTGGGCAGTTGCAAACTGCGCACAGCCCATCTGCATTCACTCCAGATAACCTCTGCTCTGCTCCCTCCACCTACACTCCCCTCTCTGAGAAGAAAAAGCAAGTCCAAATGCTGTAACATTATCAGAGCATGTCCAGTCTCCCACGCTGCTCTGTATTTACGACTTTGCAAGGGTGAAATGAGCTCCAGTTGCCTTTTGGTGCCAGTTCCAGGAAACCCCCCAGTGTAACAGAGGGCTGCACAGACAGCTGCCCCACCATCCAAGTACAAGCAGTCATCCAAGCCTGTTATGAATAACAAAAGATGTTTTGACAGCCCAAAGTAGTTTATGATGTCCATGGAACAAAAAGGGAGCTCTGAACCAAAGAGTGGGTCTGTCGCCCACGGACCTGCAGAAAATTAAATGCACACACTACAGTGGATTTGCAGAAGAAATGTATTCTAACTGATCATGTATCCCATGCATCACCCTTCGACAAATGTTCTTGCAGCACTCCACAAGGACTCTACCCATCCTGTACAGAAAACCCCTGCTAAAGGAGGAATATTTTAAAAGCACTAAATACCTCACAGAAATGCATGGAAGGTTCTGCCAGATCAATTGGCACAAGCCTGCGTGACCCAAACACCAGGGTGCTCATTTCACAGCTCCCAGCTGACAGCCTCAGCTTTTAGAATTGCTCGAACATTTCCTGGGCAGCCCTGATTCAATTGCACCTACCTCCCATTTCTGAAAAAGTCCAAGATGACTGCACGTGGGGTGTCGTAACGCTGCCTCAGCAGGAGGAGGATATTGCGTTGGTGGAGAGCAGAACAGCACGTTCAGAAGCACACGCAAGGCGGGGATTTTCCCAGCGAGCAGCAGCAATCTGCGTCTGGGTCTCTCCTTCCCCAGGAACTCTACCACCTAGGGCTTAGCAGAGGAGATCTGGGCCATATATTCTTTCTCCTTTGCTGTTTCCCCACTGCTCACCACTTCCACTAGGTCCCTGTTAGCCAGGATGGGACATGTCTTGCTGAAGACTACAGCCCACTGTGAGAGCAACCCAAGGAGAAAAAGCCTCCCAGCCTTCAGCCTCTGCGATGAGCCCTACACTGAGATGAACCTTGCTGAGAAGAGTGTTGTGATTCTGGCCCCGATAACTCAGCGTGGTCCAAGAGATAATGACAAAAGAGCTGTTCATCTGCTCAGAATATTATAACTGCTTGCTTGCCAGCGCTGCAGAGGGGCAAGGGCTCATGGGGGGACTTGCCAGTCTCCTGCACAGCCCTTATTTCTTAACATTTCCCCCTAATAAAGCCAGCGCCTGTTCTTTCCTCCCTCCCCCTTTCCACTCGCCTCCTGCAAATCATGCTGTCTCCTTCCACCCCCAAATAGGAAGTCCAGAGCCGAGACACACACAATCTGCCTCTTCACAAGAGCTGGGCTGAACATGTGCCAGAGGAGCTGCGAGCATTACAACATATTTCCTGTCAGGAAAGTGACTCAGTGAGATGGGTATGAGAGCTCCTCTCACTCAAGAAGTTCCCCTCTCCCCTTGCATTGCTGAGGCACGAGTCAGAATCCGAGAGCCGGAATTTCAACCCCCTCCGGATCTAACTGGGAATAGCAGAGTTCAGGTTCAAGCCCAGGTCCTGCGTGCAACTCAGTGACAAGTCAGTGCCATGTGCTGAGCCCTGGTTTCACCCCTCATAGAAGGGGATTAACAATACTGACCAAGTAGGCAGCTTGAATTTACAAAGCACTTCTAGTTTGAGATGGTGCTTGTTGCTATTTGCTTATGCCCCCATTTCCACCATCCTCTCAGCCCCTACACATGAGCATTATACAATACCCACACAGAACTAACAGCGTTCATGCATTTTGCTAAAGAATTTTACACACTACCATTTCATCCAGGAATACTGTAAATGCTTAAAATCACTGCAGCCAGTTTTCTTTCTCCAGTTTCAAATCACCTCTTCCCACAATAAGCGAGCAGACCCATCGTGTGCCACGTTCTTACCAGAGCCGCTGCCAAGGGTGACCATGCACAGCCAGAGTGTAACCGGCAGGACACTGACCATCTTCATCCTGCTGAGACAAGGCACACACAGAGCTTCTGGTTAGTTTACAATATTTCATCATTGCAGACAATTTTTTAACCCTGAGTGTATGCGTTTATTCCTCTGCTCACCCAATGATCCTTTAATTCTGGTATGTTCTTTTTTTATTTCATTAGGATTCCTTAGGAAAAGCATCTGTATGGCAGCATTGTCCAGCCTACAGGCAGCTGTGTGAGCTCTCCAAGCCTGGGAGGTGTCGGCTCAGAAGAGGACAGCCAAGCTCATTGACTTCAGTCACTGGAATAGTCTATGCCCATGAGCACGAGGAGTAAGGTAGATGCTTGCAGGCTAGAAATCCCAAACTTTGACTCCCAAGCCACTATGATCCTTTGCTGAGACTTCACTCTGCCAGAGCACATGCTCATTTCTAAGAACAAGCACAAAAAGCATTTGCGAGCAGTGGCTGAAGCACATTTGCACTGAACACACACCCAATAGTTTGGAATGACAACCGCACTGACGCAGCCTGAATTTGCAAGGTCTGCCTGCTGGTGACCTGAGAAGAGGCCACTACCAGGGTCCTGACTGCTTCACCCTGTTCCTGAAGGTTGAGGCAGGACAAAGCTCCACCAGCTCTTTCCAGCCAAACCCTCCTTGGAACAGCCACCTCGCAGGAGCAAACAAGTGCCAGGTTTGTATGCTTTTTGAAAATTATCTGAATAAAGGTTTATACTTTCAAAGCAGCACTAATAGGCAAAAAACAATACCAGACTCCTCCGTTCCTGCTATGGAGCAAGATTTCCTGTAATTTGAGACAAATGTGTGCTGCCAGAGTCTCACTTGTCACCTGCTCCAGTATCTGGCATTCAGCTCTCAGAGCTGTTCACTCACTGGAATTAAATTTCCCTGTGTTTCTAGGTTTTCCAGGGTGCAACTTATAAGCTGGTAGTCACAGAACCTGACATTTACTAGATGCTCTCATTAATGGGGCGAAGGTTGCACTTGATATTCCCAGGTGCTGTCAGAACACAAAGGGAGAAGAGATGGTTAACAGGCTCAGCTTCATCAAAGCATCTCAGGTCCGCCAGGCAGATGCAGTAATGAGCATGGTGATACTGTCAGGAACATGTTCATGAGATGACAGGGAAATCTGCTCCATCAGAGTGGGGAGAGAAATCGCAGAGCTCCCTTAAACGTGTCTCTCATAAACCTGTCCATAATATATGCATTACAAAGGAGGGCTTTAAGCATAAGCAGAGAGCACCTAAAATTGCACAGATTGCAGAGATTAACAAGAATGGGATGTGTGAACTGTACTACTCCACATCCAGCGGCGGATATTGAATCCTTCCTTTTCAATGCTGGCATCTGAAAAGCCTTTGTATGATGCTTTCCCTCTGCTGGACTCATCTCAAAGAGACAAAGGAAATCTGGAGCAAGCCTGCTCTTCCCCACACAGTCCATGCAAAAGGCTGCAGACTGCCTCAGAAGCCATAATGCCTTCAGAAACAGGCAAGAAGCTGGGAAGAAGGTGAGTTTTCTTCCCTGGGGTCCAGCTGGAAGGGCTGGTTGATGCCTACCTCCTTCTTCCAAACTGAAATGCCAACTACTAATCAAACCCTTCTCTATTGCTATCTACAACCAGCTCCCAACGCCACTTAAGATGATTCCATATGGAGGAAACAAACTGAGGTACTCCTACCCCCTGGAAATGCTGCAGAAAGATGGAACATCTTTATGCCATCAGATCAGACAGAACCAACATGCTGCATTTTTGGTTGGAATTTAAAAACTTTGGGTAATTCAGATGCTGGAAGAGAGGGAATGTAAACAGCTGGAGGATCGTTCCCACAATAAAGATCCCTCATGGTTCCCTCTCTGTTTGTTATTAGATAAATGCACAGAGTGTCCTAACTCACCCTTATTTTCCAGTGATTCTCTCCTGCATTTTGCACAAATCAGACTGAATTCAGCCCTGAAGCAAGGAGGGACAACTACTGACTTTGGATGAGTTTCTCTCATTTACAGCAAGGCCATTTACGTGGCCTGAGGCCAAAATAAACTACTACGTTTCACTCGGTGATACATGAACTCTGCAGCAAGCCAATATTTACATCCACTAACTATGCTCATAGGAACATGTTCCTTTTGACTGTCTCAAAGAGCCACCAGGTCTCTGTTCCCACAAGTAAGGTATCCAAGTGTTCCACACTCTGCCTGCTAGTAGGAAAATTCTGATTTTATAGCTGGGTAGAGCATGAAACAAGAAGCCCTGCACAGTGTGATTTCACTTCTGGTTCATTCCAGACTCTCCAGAGATCTTATCAGTGGAGACAGACGGACACAGAGCCTGTCAGATTACAGCAATTTCACCATTATGGGAATGGGACTCAGCTGACCACAGCCCTGGCTGCTCTCACACCATGCAAAATACAAAGGGCCATGGAAGGCATGTGCGCAGAGTCAAGGGCTGGTCAAGGCGGGTCATCACAACCTCCTGGATGCCCTCACCACATCAGCTTTTGCCAGCTGAGATAAGGAAGAGGATTCTCCCACTTTGCTGAAGAAATTGAGAGCTTGCATGCACAATGAACTAAAAAAAGAAGGGACTGTAGGGCAGGATGGCTTCTGCAGTCCAGCTCCTTTCCTGTGGTATATGATTATTCCAAAAAAAAAAATCAAATTAATGCCACAGAATCTGATGGTTTGTACTACTAATGCAGCACATGGACCAACTCTTATGTACTAGCACTGCTAGCACTGTGATGCTTTGACTGAAATGGCATGAAATCTGTGATATACTCCAAAATAGAAAGGTATTTCCACAGTAGTCCTGTGGTCACACAATGTCACCATTTCTTCCCAGGGAGGATAACGTGATTCTGCCAGTGACACCAGGAAAAGAGCGTTGGACTGCTCATTCAGCCGCAGAGAGAGGGTGGGTTTTGCAATGCTCTAAGAACCTGACGCCACAAGACTACAACACACCCTGGTCTTGCCAGGAACCAAAGAGTTCACTCAGCCTTTTCCAGCAACCTGCTGCATTGTTTCATGTCATCAGAAAGCATGTTGCCATCTTGCCTGTATATGATGCAATTGTAGCGGTGTCTGATTAACTTATTGCACAATTTGGTATTGCTACACGGAAACACCAGCAACTCTGGCTGCAATCAGAGGAGCCAGAAGTCAGAGAGTGCAAAACGCCAGCTGAAGCGGAGGGGTTCCCCCAACTGCATCCACCCAGAAAGGTCACAGACCTCACTTCTAGTATACAGAAAAATAAAATAAAAATCAAACGCTAAAGGAAGCCAGGGGTAAAATTGGCGAGCAGAAGTGCGGACCAGCTCAGAAATCACTCCACAAATCAAAAGCAGGCAAGCAGAGCTGCCAGAAGGCAGCTGGAGAGCTCTGGTACATTCTCAGCACTCCAGGAACTTCTCATGAGACCAATATACTCAGAGGTGTTCTTAATCTCTCCTGAAATTAAGATTTTAATAGTAATAATTAAAAAAGCAGTTGGGGAAAACAATTCATCACTGCTGTTGCTCATATTTTTTTTTTAAGGAATTTACTTGAAATGTTCATTTTGTTCCAAATCAGGAATTGTTTACTTTTCATTCCTGAGCATTTTCTTCTTCAAACTTTCACCTTCTGCCTACTAAGAAGCCAGGAAAAGCGGGGTGGGAAGAACAAGGTCATGGAAGTGTCTCCTGTTCTTAAAAGCAGAGGTGGTGGAAAGGTTTGTTTTTTCATTGTATACTGGCCAGCAGTGGCCTTTATGTCAGAAAAAAAACATTAATGTTATTCATATAAAACACCTTTTAATAAAACACCCTTCCCAAACAGATCTAGGCAAAGAATTTTTCACTCCTGCCCTTAGCAGCATGGACCTTGCAAAGCCTACGCGCTTTCCAAGCAATTATAAAACCCAAGACAGGTGTCAAATAATTAACAAAGAGTGCTGCACTCAAAGTAACTACTGTACACCTATTCTCAAAGACACTGTATCAATTCTACAGAACAATGCTGCATTTTCCAAGAAAATGCCTTTGTCCCTCCTAACCACAGGCACCTAGGGAGAGCTGACAGGTTTTTTGCTTTTCACTGAGAAGTCACACCCCGGCACGCAGAACAAAAGCACCCTTCAAAACCTCGCCACTAAGTGCTCCGGCTGAAAGGGCATTTAAAATAAACCAGTTTCAGAAAGAAGAAAAAAATAACACTGGCCAGAGCAGGTCTTACATATTATTTTCTTTCTGTAATTCTGTACCAAGCCCCTCCAAGTCAAAAGCATCTGAGAGTGCAGGACTGGCCCCAGGAAAAGGGATGCAGACACAGGAAGGCCAACAAAACCCGGGGTGGGCTAACTTAGGAAATACTTTGCTTCCACATCACATGGACTTGGGGCTGAAGGGCTGCAGCGTGGGGCTGGCGCTCAAGAGAGGGGCACAGCTCCTCAGCTCCCACATCATAGAATCATTTAGGTTGGAAAAGCCCCTCAGGACGACCGCATGCCCACGACTCTGCATCATCACCCAGCAGCACTGGAGACAGCTGCTTAGGGAGCCTGCTGGGTTTTATTACGGGGAAAATAGATGTAAAGTCCAAGTAAATTTAAAGTATCCAGAAGGCAGACAAAGGGCAGCATGCAAAAGCAGCTGCAGAAAAGTAATAGCACAAACACTAATGGAAAGTGGGAAAAGGCCCTTCAGCCCTCCAGGAAACACTTTTGCTTTTCAGTATGTGCAGGAGTAAGTCAGACAAAGGAAGGAATTACTGTAGCATAAACCACCTTGGTGCCACTCAGCTGGGATTTGCGCAGCATCTCTCAGACGCTGCCTCTCCTCTGGAGGCCCTTTGGGCACTGCACAGCACCGCCCTTTGCTGCAGCACCAGTGTGTCCACTCGTGTTCCTGCCCGAAGCAGAGCCGCTCCTGCAGACAGCCCTCCCGAGCAACCCAACGTTACACCAAAATCCCTGAAGACGTGGGTAGAAAAAGACAGGTGACAGGTTTTGGAAGTCCAGCTTTTTCTCTCTAGGAGGAATTTCCACATTAAAGTTTTCCTTCCCAGACAGCTTCCAGAAATGAATGGGGAGGAAACCAACAGCAATTTGATGGCTAACGCCATAAGCAGCTCAGAGCACTTTCCCTGCTCTCGTGCTCACTTCGCCACACTCATCACTTCAAACATGGGCACACTGACTAGCACAGGGCCCCCGACACTGTCCTTGGAAAACATTCACATCTCTCCTAAGGGCAGAGAGCCCAGTTTGTCTTGGCAGCAGCTCCCTAACAGCCAGGCACATTTCGGCAGGAATCAGCCGGGGCTGAATCCTGGCCCACAGTCAGGGATGCTGTGGAGCAGTCAGTGAGACCCATTCAGCACACCCAATAGTGACACATCCAAGTCAGGGACTTGCGAAATGGATGCTGAAGTCTCACTTTTCCCAGGGTAGCTGCACTTAGCAAGCTATCACGTGCCTAACAGAGTGGGTTTAAAGGATTTTGTTCTGGGATGTTTCTATTATAAAAGTACTTTGTATCATTAAAACGAAAGGAAACACTTAGATTTGAGCAGACTGAAACTGTCACTAGCTAGAATCACAGCAAATATTAAACACTTGCTTTTGCAGAGGTGGGGGGAAAAAAGAATTAGACTAACGGGAGTCAGATGGAAAGCTGCCCTAGTCTCCCCCATTACTAGCACAAATCATCTGCTGTCTTCCCTGCCCAGAGCGGGCTCCTGGCACTGGGGAGCTACGGTGCTCATACGCAGTTTTACACCCAGGTCTACTGGTACCCAGAAGAGGGGAAAAACAAGAAACAAACAAGACAAACCAAACAAACCAAACACAAACCAAAACACAACTAACCACATATACACACACACACAAAGACAAAACAAACAAGAAAACCTGGAAGCAATCTTCTCAGTCAGTGGCTCAGCCAGCTCTTCGCCAGTTGAGGACATGGCACCAGGCATCTGAGGTGGCTCCATTGCCCGTCACCCACTGCTGCCTCTTCCTGGCCTCCTGCGCTGCACATCCAGGCCAAGGGCTGCAGTCTGCTGTCTTTTTACTAATTACTTTTTATTAAATCCCCAACACGGGAATGAACCAACCCAGCAGTGCGTCACTCCAGGGGTCACCCTGGGAGGTGGTCCCAAGCTATTTCTCCTTCAACGCAGCAGTGCAAACTGCAGGAGCAAGGCCGACCTTCAAAGAGCACCAAGAGCTCCTGTGGGCAGAGCAGGCAGCAGCCCCACCTTGAGCTCAGAGGTTCAGGGAAAAGTGGGGAGATGTTCATTAACAGTGACTCATTTCTGGGAGCTCCCTTGGTAGTGGAAGATTTGCTTCTGTCAGTGCCAATGTTTGGGACAGAGGTGAATGCCAGGCAGGCAACTTGTGATCTGCTGTTGGCATCTAGATACCATCTCCTGGTGTCCTTTTGGCTCAACAGATTTTACACTAATAATCAATATTCAAGGGAAGAAGCTACTTTTACCCCCGTCTCAAGAGAAAAGGAAAAGTGCAACCTAGGCATGTGGTGAGAAGTGCGGGGGGCTCGAAAATAAATCTGAAGAAAGCCAGTATCCCCTCCTTTCCTTTTCAGTTCTCCTGGGGTCCTCCCAGTGCTTGGCAAAGCAGAAATGCTACAGATCCTGCACGCTGCTCTGCCTGAGCCCAGGGTGCTGCTGAGTATAATTTGGCAGCTGTTTAGCAGGCAGAGCATGCTACATTTCATACATTTAAAATAAACCAGCTCAATCTGTCACCTCTCTGAAATATATGCACACCTGGACAAGACAAATAAACAGCTGGGACTCTCACCGAGAGATCTGTGGAGTGAGCTGAAGAGGGGCAGGTTGAGCCACAGCTATGAAATCAAACAGCATGGATTACAAATGCATACATGCTGGCTACCAAGCAGTTCAAACACCAATCTACAAGAGCACTTCTGTGCTCAAGCAAAAGGTATCCAGCCAAGATAGTCTATTTTTTAAGCCTGAATAGCCAGAGAATGAAAAGCTTCCAACAGAGCTTCAAAGAGTGCTGAGACCTTCCATGAAGCCAGACACAATGCTTCTATTTTGGACAGTGATGTTATAGCAAAAGGAGAGCTCTGAGAAATAGCCACATATTGCGCTACAGGAAAATAAACTGACAAACTAATCTTTGCGCAGAAAAAAAAGAAATCTGCAACCAACATGGCTCAAACACCCGAGGATACTTAAGGAATCCAGAGTGAGATTCCTCCCTCACTGTAAGAGTCCCCATTAGCTCTTATGGAGCCCCTGGAGACATCTGAGAAGCATTTAATTTACACATTCTGCTTCCTAACCTTTATAATGGCTTTTAGATGTAAGCAACTCCACTGCCTTCCCCAAGAGGTTATTCTACTGTCCCTGTGGACATAACAACACATCCACATTGTGCAACAGATTGCACAGCAGCAACCCCAAGCTAGCCCAGCCCGAGCCTCTAAATCCAGAGAATACAATGCAGACTCATGCAGGTTTATCAGCTGGGCTTACTGCCTTTTGCATGACCGGCCTGGGACTCTTGAACCCCAGAGCAGCTTTCCCAGGAGAGACAAGCCCAGCCTGGCACAGCAAGAGCTCTGCAGCCCCACTGCACATCAGGGGCTGCACCCAGCTCTGCTGAGCACTTGTTGTAATGGGCTCTCAGTCTCAAAAAACACTCCAAGAGTTCCTTTTCTTAACTTCAAGCCCTTGCTGCCAGCTACATACCTGCACTTTAACTTCATCTCCTCCCCTTATAGCCCTCAGCACTTGCAGATCAGATTCCCAGGATGGCTGCTCTATATTCAGCCAATATCTTCCCCTTCTTGCTCCCTCAGAGAAGGACACAGCAGGCAAAACGCCTCCAAGCACCACCATGCTCCAGAGCACAACATCACTGTGTTTCACTCCCCTTTCCAAGCATCTCTTTTACTGTGCCGTTGCCACAAAATCCCCAGGCTGCAATGTCTCCGGCACCGCTAGCAGGTTTACCCATGCTGCTGTGAGTGGTGAAGACCTGATCTCCAACTCTCCCTGCAGCGTAAGAGAAGGATTTCCTCAAGTGACTCCAGGTATCCTGAAGCAACACATTCATGGGTAAAAGCAAGTCAGCTGAGCTTTTCTGTTTCAAGTTTGAGCCACACAGTGTTTCCACACCTGGCACTTATATTAATCGTGTTAATTTAATCGCATTTATAAGAAAAAGCAAACAAGAACAGGACTTGGAGATGCTTCGTTCCCTCTCCTCCAGCTCAGATAGGCTGCTCTGTAACTGTGCAAAATTTAAAGCAATAGTTAAAGGAACAGCAAAGGCACTGAAAGCCCAGGAGCTACCTGTCCCCCCCAAGACAACACCCCACTTGGAAGCAGTTCTCCAGAGCTCTTTCCAGCCTTCCCACAGGCCTCCATCTTCCCATTCCACCCACTTGGTCCTCCTGGTGACTCTCATGGCAACTTTATTCTGTGTGCCTGCCCCATCCTGGTCAGCACAGTACAGGCTGCACTCTGCAAAGGGAACTAGAAAAATCTGGGTACAGACAGAAACAAAGGAGCAAAAGGGAAACAGAACAAGACAGTCCTTCCCATGCCACGTGTATCACATTTGCTCCCCATGTCTCTAACATTTCCTTCTGCAAATATTTGGTTGTGCCATCATAGGACACTTGCTTGGGCTCTGCCTGCACTGACCTCATCAGTGCAACTCTAAATTCGACATTCAGACAATGGCACCCTGAATTTTCAAGGCCAGGAGCCCCCTGCGAGGTCTGCTCTGTGACCCACAGCACCTACACAGTGGGAAGGCTGAGGGGGAGCTGCAGGCAGCAGTATGCTGTGATGGTCATCAATATTAATTATTTGGGGAGCATATGATTGATCTCATGAGTCCAATGAATTCATTTCTCCAGCTGAATGACAAACAAAAGGCAATATATGCCCTGCTGACATTTCCAAAGGCTACAAGGAGCAGTGACAGGAGGAAATACCGCTACGTGTTAAAACCCTGCTGCAAAGGGCCAAAAATCTGAAAGGTCTCGAGAATTTTCATTCCTGAGGACTTTCAATGCCAGGAAGTAGATGCCTTCATATTCTCAAATCTGCACAAACCCCAGCCCTGGGCTGAC
Source organism: Caloenas nicobarica (assembly GCF_036013445.1). Lineage (NCBI taxonomy): Eukaryota > Metazoa > Chordata > Aves > Columbiformes > Columbidae > Caloenas > Caloenas nicobarica. Next base: position 22,452,268 of record NC_088252.1, read on the forward strand.
TCACCTCCTTGCACCGAGAGGCAGCAATCACTGAGTGTCTTTGGAAAGCTGAGTTAAGCTTCTCTTTTGCTCTTTGACACTTCTTGGCAACAACTAGAGAGTCATTGCACCTGGCAGAAAAGGGAAGGGGAAAAAAACCAAACCAAACCAAAACACACACACACAAAAAAAAACACCAAACAAAAAACCGCCAAACCAAAACAAATAAAAAAACCGCCACGACAACTTAGAATGGGGAAAACACTGCCTTCCAGAATAGCTACATCCCAGAGCTGTTTAGCAGGGCTGAAAAGCTAAGAAACAGCTCCCCTGCACAATGGGAGAAGAGGAGGACAAAATAAATCTGGAGAAAAGCATTTCCACCTCTCCGTGGCCTGGGTCAGCGTGTCTGTGCATGTGCAACTTCCCAAGGAGCCAGAATTAAAGACTCACCCTGAAGTCCACATGGCAACATGAGAGAGAACAAGGAAGGTGGAGAAAGGTAAATGCACTAAGGCTGTGGCTATTTTTGCAGGAGAATGGATGAGGGGGAAAGACAACCCAGACCACGGCGATGTTACTCTAGTGGAGTCTGAACTTTGCCATGTCCTTCAGTCACCCAAACACATCAGCCTGGTCCAGCTCAACTGCAACCAGCACAATTTGCTAGAGCAACGTGTTTTGGGATGCAGCAGCACATCTGTGCTCATTCATAGATGCTGGCAGCCCTACAAGCCCTCCACAGCCTGCCCACATTATCAGACTGGTGAGCAGCACATACATCCTCCTCCTGTTATCCGGATCCCTATTTCTAAAATATATATCCCCATATATATAGGGATATATATATCTATATACCCTACATATACATATCCTACATATACATATATATATATATACACACACACATATATACACATAAATATATCTCTCCTTTCTAAAATATATATCCCTATGTATAAATATATAAAGGGTGAGCGTGAGGAGGATGGAGCCAGGCTCTTCTCCATGACAACCAATGGTAAGACAAGGGGTAATAGGTGCAAACTGGAACACAAGAGGTTCCACTTAAATATGAGAAGAAACAACTTCTCAGTGAAGGTAACAGAACACTGGACCAGGCTGCCCAGGGGGGTTGTGGAGTCTCCTTCTCTGGAGACATTCAAAACCCGCCTGGACACCTTCCTGTGTAGCCTCATCTGGGTGTTCCTGCTCTGGCATGAAGATAGGACTAGATGATCTTTTGAGGTCCCTTCCAATCCCTAAGGTTCTGTGATTCTAAACAAGGGCTGAGAGGTGTATGTGCCTGAAGGAAGAGTGGGGATGCAGCTATTTCTCAACAGAACAAATCCAATTATTTGTATTAGAGGGAATTTGTATGGCTCTTACTGTCAGAATAAGTATTTTCTACAGATCTCAGAGCTTTGAATCAACAGATTGCTCATAAACTTATGTAGGCGAGGCCCTGGATGTTACTATGGTGGGATGGAGGTGAGGGTGTTTTACTTCTTGTTCCTTGTGAGATTTGCTGTTTGGCATAGGGCTAACCTGGGGAAAAAAAAACCAAAAAAACCCAAAAAAACCCACCAAAAAAACCCCCCAAAAAACCCCAAAAACCACACAAACCGCAAAAAAACACAAACTAAAAATTTGGGCTCCTGCTGCTGCCATTTACTATGCTCCTATATGTCTCTAAGGCTGAAGATTTTAAAACAGTCTACTAGTTTAGGGTAGCAATATGAGTTTCTCGTTAATCTACATGAAACCTACAGAGGCATCGATCAGCAACTGTAGTGCATGAAAAATTGTAGTGCCTCCCTGGTAATCAGGCATTAGAGAGCTAATAAATGGCTGTCCCCCGAACTGAGCACATCAGTAGAGGCTTCTGAAATCTGTGCCTCTGTTTCCCCAGCCACATTTGTAACAGCCTCTCCCCACCCCACATCACAGCTGTGCATCTTAATGTCTCTAAAGTGCTTAGAGATGCTGAGATGAAAGATAACATATGAATACAAAGTATAGATTAATTCCCTGAGCTCAGCACTCACTGGAGCTGATGGGGCTAAATGCACCACATACCCACCACACAAAACTTGGGTTCTGAGCCTGTCTTAAGCGGCAGCTACGTAAGCAGCAGTTCCCTTGGAACAAGATGTTTTGGGGCTGGTTGGCTGGCCACATGGAGCCCCCGTAGGCAGGAAACACAGAAATGCAATATACTACCATGAAAAATAAATGCATTTCCAGAATAAGGTCTCACACCTGTTCCTATAGAACCTGGTAGTAGGATTTCAATTCATCTTGGTAGGAATATGACAGAGCTGTTCAGGTTTTAGCAACCAGCACGTTCAGAACACGGCCAAACATAATTTGAAAAGTTATTTCCATTTCTGTTTGTTTTTCGAATGATTAAAAATCCAGTTTAAATATTGCAAGGAAAACTTTAAATTGAGCAAGATAAGTTTTGGCTTCCTTCCGAGTAGAAGGCAAACCCCAAAATGCTATTGCAAATCTAACAGATGGGAGTTATTTTGCACTCTAAAAATTTCATTACTTTGCACTGAGATTAACTGTAATTAGCTCTTTATTTACATCTAGGACAAAAGGTAAAATGATAAAGAAAGGCAATTATAACCACAAATCACAGGCAGAAAAAGGCAAAAAAAAGCAAAAATTCCCCCTGAGAAGAATATGTCACGTCTTTCTAGCCAAGCAGCATAATTGTTATAAATATATAGTTAAACATAATTGTTATAAATATATAGTTAAACAGCTCCCCAGCATCCTGTCAGTGCTAAGGATAAACATTTAGGTCACAGTTTTGCAAGCTTTTACAGACAAATTGATCGAATGTATAAGAATCATGCTCTGAACATCTGAAAATATCACATCCCTACAAATGCACAGCATCAGGCCCAAGAGAGTCAATATTCCATTACACTTTTATTTCAGTCACGCAACGGATTAAGCAAAACTGAGGGAAAAAAAAAAAAAAAAAACACCAAACATCATCACACAGCAGCTTTTCTAGTTAAAGAGAGAGGTATTAAAATTTACTTTTTTTTTTTTTTTTTTTAAAGTCCTCCTCTAATTCTGATAACACCTTGGCTTAGTAAAGCTGAAGAGGCTTCTTAACTATTTGCGGGAGTCCATGATTCATGTTGCATCTTTGCCTTTCAGCCACACGAACAAACTGTCCAAGGAGCTTCATGCAAAGTCAACAATCAGCCTTTTCTCGTGGTACTTCCAGGCTGCAGCACAGACCTCCCAGCTTGTGCCCAGACCAGCCCCTGACCCATGGCCACATCTAAAGCCACAAGGATTAAACACTAAAGCTTGGCCAGCAACACCTAAGCCAGCTGCTAGCAATAAAGAAGAGTAAAGGGGCTTGAGGGCAGTCTCAAATGCTTCTGAATTACCTGGACACTCTCCCACACCAGCTCAGGGATCCCAATACCCATGATGGATATGGGATGGGCACACATGACCATCCAGTTCTCCTTCCAGGCTTATTATGGTCTCCTGTGGACACCCAGAGAGAGCTGGTAGCTCTTGATGACCCTGCTCTGGGTGTGATTTCCAAAGTAATAGCTCTCTGGCACCTCTCTGGTGTTCCCAGGAAAAGGAGCCACCTACCACCCCTCTGACTCTGCCCAGGCTTCATAACAATCTCTTATTCTCTGACCCAAACAGAGCTTCTAAGTTAACAGTCTCTTTAACACACCTAAATCTAAAAAGACTCCATAAGAATCAATGTAGTTTTTTCATACAGAGTTGGCACATAATAGCAGAGAAACAAGTAGAAGGAAAGATGGAAAGCAAGACATCCAAACCCAACACCAGGGATGCCACCCACTGCAAAAGTTAAGGACCAGTATAATTCTCCTCATCTTACACAAGAAAGTGAAGCTCTCACTCTCTCACACTCTTTCCTTCTCTTTCCCTAACGTTCTCACAGACTTCTATCTTTAGCCAGTTATCCTTGCTCTAATTTTCTTAAAATTGTACTTGGATAATCATCCAGACTCAGGGGAAACCTGTGTCAGAGGAATTCCTGGGGATGTAGCCCCCATTTGATGAGAGTTGCAAAATTAACAAAGGACTGACTAAAGATGCGATTCTTCGCTTCCAGTAGAAATCTTGTTTTACCAGCAACTATTTTTAAGAAATCCTATAACAAAATATGCACAGTTGTAGATTCATATTCTTGTATTTTATTTTCTATCGAATAAGACTCTGAATTTATTAATATCATGATCTGTGCTTGTGTCTCATTGGGACCTCTAAGGTTGAAGGTAGCAAGTGCGCTGGCTAAGATCAAAATTCCCAAAGGAGTACATACCGTTTGAACTCATTTCCCCAAATCAGTGTCCTTTTTGCACTCTCTCTGAACATACGTGTGGCTCAGTCACAAGCAAAAGCCGTACACATAACACCACTGTGGCTGAGAAACTCAAGATTAGCCTTCTGCTTTGAGAAAACATTTTGGGGTGGAGAGAGATCCTAAAATACCTCCCAAAAAAAGAAGCTGTTTTGTTCCAGTTTAGCAGTGACCAAATCTCAGCCATACATTTTGCTGATGGCAGAGCAGAAAAAAGCAGTTATAAACTGTGGAGGGAAAGAAACCCACCTGCACGTGGGCCTCCACGCTACACCCAGGGTGCAGAGCTGGTGCAAGAGAGGGGGGTCAGCTCAAGGGTTGCAAACACGACAGCTTTGCCTTCCTTCTGCATCTGTTCCACCTCGTGCAGCTGGACAAACAGCAGCTCTTGCCCACTGGGTACAGAGATACTACTGGATCAGCTAGATCAGCCCAGTAGCACAGAAGAGACAGCTCTTGGCTCTGCTTATGAGGACAGTAAAATCCATGAGCTGTGTCGAGAGAAAGGCAGGGGAGGAAGGAGGAGAACAGGCAATGTCTGAACTGTGAGCTCCACTGTAGAAAGTGTTTCAGTTCCCAGATAACGTGGCGCTGTTCACAGATTTCAGCTTATATAGGCTTTTCCATATATCTATTTTTATTCCCAAAGCATTTCCCATCGCTGTATGATGAAAAGACAGACCAGTGTGGATCCTCACAGATACATGAACACATTCACATGCTGGTTATAATCTTCCTAACTGTCCACCTTGCTAATGCAACCTCTGAGAGCCAAGCTGGGACACCTCTTCTCACACACCACCAGCTGCAAGGGTTGTATTTGTGGCAAGTTTTTGCGAGTCAAGAGTCTTGCTGAAATGGGAGGACATCTGACAGCAGTACAGGAGACTCAGGACAAATGGGGAAAAGAATATGGAGCATGTGCCTGCCGAAACAAGCAACATAAAAATCCAAACAATAAGTGAGAAGAAGGAAAGAACATATTCTGGCCTCTCCTTCTGAAGGAGTAAAATGCTTCTTCCATGGTGCTGGCACCAGGCACACGCAGATGTTGAAGGAATAAAGCTGGGACAAGCTCCCTCTGCCTCCTCCTTCCTATATATGTGTTTCAGAGTATAAAATTACAGTACCAGTGCCAGCAAGGAGGCATTTCCCATACCTCCATGTGTCCAGGCACCATCCCACCTCACCACTCTCCCAACCCTCTCAAGTCTCTCTTATCTATATGCTCCTGACAGACACTTTGTCATAGCACTACCTGGCCCAGGGTACAAGTCTGCTCAAGCCCGGACCAGCACAGTCCTCATCCCTGCGGCATAGTAACTAACACTCAGATGCAGGATACCTGCACAGAACCCCAGAGGTCTGGAAAGAGAGAGCCCTGAAGTGTTCAGACACAAGCTTTCATCACAGACTCTGGAGGGACCAGACATGGGCAGACTTGAGCAAGCACAGCTCTTCCTGTGTAATACATAGAAACTTTGAACTCAAGCTACATCCAGAGACGCGGAAAGAAAGTCACAGGGCTCTGTATGTGTAGACCTCTCTGCCTTACACAGAGGCACTGTGCTAGAAACTTAACCTCTCACCCCACAGCTCTCTGCTTCACCTCCATGCAGCATCTCCCATCTTCCCAGCTTAATGTTTCCTGATCATTTCAGTGACCTGCATGCTTCCACCACCACAATTCCTCACAGCCTTACTCTCCACATCCCACGTTATTCTGCATCCTTAACTGCTCCTTCAGAGAAGGTGTTCCCAGTGACAGGAACAACTTTGCACCTACTTCAAGAGCTTAATCCTCTCCACTTGCCCTTCCCTGCTCACCACAGCCAGGCAGGCAATGAGGGCAGAAAGCCGGACCCTTCCCAGCAGCAAACCCTCCCACCAGAAAGCCCTTGCACTGGGGTGATGCTCTCCACACAAACAGGAAAGGCTTTTCCTGCAAGGGACACAAGACAGCAAGTAAATCTTCTCAAGCTGCCAAAAGCCACCTGTTATAAATGGCTCTCTAAGTTATGAGATATAGACTCTCCATGGCACAGTTAATAAATAATACCCCGCAATCCTTCTTTGTATGGAAGTGTAAGTTCAGTGACAGTTCTGCTTACCCAAGAGGGGCCGCAATTAAAAACAGAGCGTCAGGAAAATACTACCTTTTAATTACATAGCAAATATTTTTTTCAAAAAAAATGAGTTCACTGCAATCTTCCAAATCCAGAAGTAAAAGTCTTTCTTGGGTCAAAAAAGCTAAATGCATGGAACAAAAGCCATCATTTTATAAGAAAAGAAGATCTGCAAAAGAAAACAGAATTTTATCTAAGCATTATAACCAGCTATTCACAAAGCAGAAGCTAGGACAGAAAGAGAGAGTGTGCATGTGAGAGTGTATTTATAGTCCAGTTTACAGTAACATCCTAAGGCCCTGAAATCAGGGTCCCGTTGTGCCAAGCGCTGTACAGACAGGCTGAGGAACAAGCACTGCCACTGTACCGAAGGGAACCGACACTGGCACAGAAAAGGGCCACCTGAAGCACTGTAGCCCTGACAGTCTCTTCCCCCCTCCTCCTTCCTTTTCCGGACAGCATTCCCAACATCCAGTTTCCATCCAGACACCCCCTCAAAATGCTTCGCAGAAGGGGGCAGCTGACCTCAACAAACACACATCAAAAGACATCTTGCTGCCAACACCTAATCACTTTCAGGCTGTACTCTTGGACGTGCCTATTCCACTTTACTTTCCTGCTGCGGTTTAAGCCTGACCCCTTGCTCTCCCCCTTCCATTTCAAGGCTCTGTTTGACAGCAGAACAGGTATGAGAGGTCCACACATTTGAAATGCGGATGAAAATCAAGTTGCATTCGTCAGTGCACGTAGCGCTAGGAATATCCAAATTTCCCTGGCCCGAAGCAGGGAATTGAAGCAAACCGCTCCGCATTTCGGGTACCGGGGACACAGCCAGAGACACGTATCTGCGGTCCTGCAGCTCGACTCACACTTGCCTCCACACCGACTGCGTCCATTACCGAGGGACGGCGGCGGGTTCCCCGGCTCCGGTAGCGGCACCGCCGCCACAGCGCCCGCTCGCCTCCTCCCTCCCTCCCGTTACCCCGGGCCGGCGGGGCTGGACGCGGCCGCGCACGTTCGCTCTCACCGTGCAGAGGCGCCTCCAGCCGTGAAATGCCGGGCGCTGCTGCGGCACCGCGAAGTCTCATTGGGCTCTCCCGAGCGTCTCTTCGTCTTTCTCCCCCGCTCCACCTTTTTTTTCCCCGCCGGCCGACGAGCGGCAGCTCCTGCGGGCTGCGCGCCGGCCCCCCCGCCTCACCCCGCGCAGCGCCCGGGCTGGAAACGACCTTCCCCACCAGAAACTTTCCCTCCCGAGTGCCGGGAAGTTCACGGCCGGGACGGGACGGCCCCCGCCCTGCCCCCGCCTCTCTCCCTCCCACCGCCCACGCCCGCACAAACACGCGTGTGCCCGCCCGCCCCCACGCGCCGGGGCTCACCTGAGAACGCGGAGGGCGCGCGTTGCCACGTCCCGCGCGCCGTATTCTCCTTCTCCTGCTGCTTCTTGTTCTTCTTCCTCCTCCTCCTTCTCCTCCTCCTCCCCGGTCCGCACCTCCCTCCTCCCCCGTCTCCACCCCGCGCTCACCGGCCGCCCCTTTCCCCGCCGGCCGCGCTCCTTACGCGCACGGGGAGGGTTCCCCCGCCCGTAGCGCGGCCCCGGTGTCACCCCGGAGAACGGGCAGCAGCCGGGATGGGGGGAGCAAAAGCGGGTTTGTAACGCGGAAGGTGCCGCGCTGTCCCTCCCGCACTTTGCAGGGTCTCGCTGGGAGGAGGCGGGTTACGCGGCCGTGCGCGGGCCAGGGCTCCCTCTCCTGGTCGGAGCTGAACTGGAGGCTGCTGGCTAAAGTCAGCGCCCCGTCACCCCGAGCCATTAAGTGACATTTGGAGCCAGCCTTCTGCCTGTTTCTTTAAAGCGAGATGGCGTGCGCAGCCCTAATGCTGCTGCAGCCGTCTGCGCTCTCTGCAGGTCACTTGCCCCCCCGTAAAGCGAAGTTTTCCTTCTCCCCTCCGTGATGTGCTTGGAGGGAAGAGCTCGTTGGCGAGAGCCGTGGCACTGCACAGCACCCTGGGTGCTGCCATGCCACCTCGTCCCAGAGAAGCGACACCTTTTTGCTGTATCGCTGCCACGGAGGCAGGCAAGGTGAGGCTGAATTTGTTGCTGGACAATCAGCAGACACCTGAAATGGACTCTAAGGGAAATAATAGTGAGTCTGAGGAGTGGCAGAAGAATCTACAGAAATTTGTGCTGGAGAATGTGGCAAGTGCTAAGCAAGCATGTTAGAAACAGAATCGTGTAAACTACAAGAGGATGCTTCATCCAGCATAGAATGTCCTGAGTCGGAAGGGACCCACAAGGATCATCGAGTCCAACTCCTGTCCCTGCACAGGACAACCCCACAGTTCACACTGTGTGTCTGAGGGCATTGTCCAGTCTCTTCTTGAACACTGTCAGACTTGGGGCTGTGACACCTCCCTGGGGAGTGCAGCCTCTCATGCAGAGTGCCCTTGCTCCTGGCAGGGAGGAAAGCTTCGTCTCCCTTCAGGTTGTCCAGGAGGCTCTTCCACCCTGGCAGCAAGTGACCTGACATTATTCGTGCTTTTGTCACCTCTTGGCAGCCTGACAGTGAAGCGGTATGTCTGGACACGAAGCCTTTCGCGCTAAGGGAACTCCTATGAGTCCAAAGTGCTGCAGCGCTTTTTAGCACTATTGTTTGTAATACTACATCCGTGTTGGATTGAGTTCGGGATTTCAGTCATTATCTCCAGAAGGTGGCTCCAGGGTATCTAGGAGACCAAATTTCACTCCACCCTGTGAAGCTCTGCTGCAACAAACCTGTCCTGGAGAGCAGGGCCAGTTGTACCTGGTGCAATCACTCACAGCCACCACTAGCATGTATCTCCACATCTTCTCCACAAGGCTGTGTGAGGTACCACTGCACACACACTTGCTGCTGTGAAAGGAGGTCCCTGTCCTCGCCAGCCCATCAAGGGCACACCTGAAGTTCTTCCCCACCCAGAGGAAGAGCAGCTGTGGTCTGGCTGTGCCACAGGGTATGAAGGAGCCGTGACGGGAAGCCAGCACTGCTCCAGCAGGAATAGCTCTTCCTCCTGTACCTCTTTCCTCTTCCCAAGGCTCTGGCACAGCAAAATTAGGCAGAAAGTTTCTTATCTCAGCAGCTTTCTTGTGAATACCCTTGAAAATCTGCCTACTCGGCTTGTGCTTAGAGTCAGCTCTAATCAAGCCATCTCTAACCCAAACCCATCCAAGTATTAAAGTAACTCGATGAGGCAGAGCTCTGTGTAGACTAATTTACCCCACTCTTAGGACAGGTTAGTCTGCGTTTTTCTCCATGCTACCTGCACAGCTCCAGGATCCAAGATATCTTGTCTGAAGCTGCTTTAGGTATTTACACACTCAGCTGCATTACTGAATATAGGCAAAACTGGAATAGCAAGGAGCATTTTGTGAGCTGTATTTTCCAACACACTTACAGAGAAATATGTGCTTAAAATCTTCTGTCGAAACACGACAGTCCACTTTTCTCATAGAAGATGAAATAAAAAAAGGATTGCATATTTTAGTTGTGATATTTAATGCAGCTGTGGGAGTAGCTCAGCTGCTCCAGTGACTGTTACAAGAATTAAATAACAATAATAATAATGATACCTTGTTCTATGTAATACCTGCCATCCATAGATACAGATCTGGGATAGCACATGTCGTTATGCTTGTTTGGGAGGATCCAGGCCCTGTTGCAATACTGGTCATGCAGGTTAACAGTCATCGACACATACACCCTGGGAAATTCATATTGTTCCAAAATTCTAGCCTGCCAGTGCAAATTAGGGTCTTTAGACCAACATAATTAATTTTTCTCTGATTTTTGACAGAAAGCCAGAATACAACTTCGGGCTTCATTTAAAGGCTCACGAATTAAGGTTCAAGACTAGGTTTCCAGGATTGTTTTAAGGCTATAGCTGATAGCAAAGTCCCAAACCACACCTGCTTATTTTGTTTTCATGGGAAAGGCTTCGAACTTTTTGCTTATAGATGAAAAGAATTGGCAATTCCCTACTGTAAAATAAGGGTAATATTGCTCATTTGGGCTCAATGCTGTCACAAGGATAATTTTTATGTTGCTATTTTTTTCTCCCATCCTCTCTCCACACTTGCACATGCTATTTCTGTGCAGGTTAAAATGCAACACAGTTACACACTAGAGTGAATTATACTACAGTTTGGAGAGCAATTCAGTAAGTAGATGATATTTGTTAAGCACAAAAAAGCAGCATTGTGGCACAATTTTTGGGCAGGGAGCAAAGAGTAGCATTACTAAGTGAAACCACAGGGAGGACTTAAATAGCAGCGGAATGTGTTGGTTTTTAGCCAGGACACTGGAGCTGCTGGCATTGCAACTGCTGAGAAAATATTCCACAGATCTCCAGTAACAAGTGGCCAAAGGCCTCGGTTTGCTGCTGCTCTGTTCCCGTTAGGCAATTTAGAGCTAGAAGCACAGGAGGAGCCCGGATCATACAGCCCAGTTCTCTGCCATGTCAGGCACAATGTTGTTCATGGTATTTTAACGAAAGGACTGTGCTCCAACTTAAAACAAGTTGGTGTTTTCTGCCCATTACTCCTTCCGGGAGATTCTCTCAGACTGTCCATGTCCCTGATGGTCAGGAACCCTAGTGTCATTTCCATCACCAGTTTAGTCCCACATATTCTGTCACCAGCATAGGTTCTCATTTCAGTAGCTGTTTTGCTCACCGCTCCTTACTCAGGTATTTTTATGGAGATGGTTCTTGCCTCCTTTCCCTGCCCCTCCACCCCCCGTGAGCTACACAGAACTGGCTTTTCAATCTTCTTTCCTAAATGACTCTCAATTCACCTCAGACCTCCATCTGCTCTGGTTTCAGTTAATCTTAAAGTGCGTATGGATGACCAAAAGCAGTTACGGTATTAAATGGGAAGAGGTCTCACTGATTCTTCATACAATGACATTAAAGTCCCCATTTCTCATTGGAATATCTCACTTGGTAATTCCAAAATTGCATTTATCTTTCCGCAAATGATCTGCAGTAGCAATCTCATATTTCTGCACCATTTCTGCTTGCAATGCTAAGTTTCCAGGCTGGATCAGAAACTTGTTACTATTCCCTTGTTAGTTCCCAATTCTCTTGCATTTTTCCCAAGTCCCAGCCTGCACACAGTTTTCTGATTTGTTCGTTTTTAGCCAGCATTTCTGATACTGGGAGATCAATGTAGTTTTATAACCTCTAAAAGACATGTTCCCACTTGTTACTTTACTCACACCCACCTAACCTATTTTTCCTTCTTCCTAGTTCAGGAAACAAGCCCTAGACTACATATAATTATAGTCTGTGTAGTTATAAATGAACGTGCCTTCTGTGTTTTACACCTACGTTTTAACTGGCATTGAGAAGAGCACGCCTGATAACCTAAGATACAGGACCTAGAAGAAATGGGAGAATTACAGACATTTCTAAAATTGCAGCACATGGACTTCCCATCTGCTTCTGTCAAGGAAGCTGAGGTTACCCACACATGGGTGTAAGGGCTGAATATTTTCTGCTGAGACCATTTTCCAGTAAGAAACCTGTGCCTGGCTGTGCAGGCACACATGACTTTCAGACAGGTATGCGCTGTGCATTCACCAAAATGCATGAGGAGCTGCAATTCTATCTGTATCATGTGAGCTTGACTAACACAGATTGTGTATTTGCCATATTGACTAAGCCCAAACTAGATCTCAAGTCATCTCACTCCCCAGTGAGGTATGTGTGTGAACCTCTATAAAAACCCTGCACAATGAGGAGGGGTTGGAGGCACAACTCCATTATGAGTACATCTATGTTTATTCCTGAGGATGTAGCAAATAGCTGTTGTCCATGTTCATGTGCTAAATATCATTAGTGTCTCTTCTTCCCTGTTACTGTGGTGGTAGGACTGCTAATGCAAATGCTTCTCAAATGGAAACTTGACCTTACGTGACTTGCACCTAAGTCCATTCATATTTCTGTCACAAATGTTTTGATGCAGCCTAAGGCTGGAGATATTTTCTAGTCCTATGAGTCCATGTTTCGTATAAGCTAAAACCATTTCAAGTCATCCATGGAGAGGAATATCTTCTCATCCTGCCAAAGGCTTCAATTTTTGGTAGGTATCTGACCCACAAGTACACATAAATTGGACACGGTTTGTGTTTCAGATGCCTGAACATCCTTCTGCAAACCACATTCCAACATACCAAGTTTGTGTAAATTGCCTGAATGTGAAATTTGCAGGAACACTTGAACTGAGCTAGCATTTCAGTTGGGCAAGACCAGCATCTGTCTCAAACAGTCTTTGAAGAAAGCATCTAGCCTGGGCATTAATTAGCTGCAGCTTACCTCGTTTGCTCACTGATGCCACTGAGAAGCGTCAGGCTGTCAGCAGACTAATAAAGCTGGGTGGTTTGAGTACAGCCTTGGTCATCTAGGCAATTCCCTACTGCTGAGCGTTTCTGCACGGAGTGGTCTCTGGAGCTGTTTTCAGACACCTTGCTCCTCTGGCTGATGGTTTGCTGACACCGTTTGCAAAAGGGAAAAGGCACTGAAGTAACACACTGTCTTTCCTCAGTAAATGGAGCCAATTAAAAGATCTTAAGAAAGCAAGAAAAGCATTAATACATCATGTTTTTATCCCACCTCATTGTAAATGCTCTTCCTGTCTTGACATAAGTTTATACAGATGTTTCAATGGTTTAATAGTTTTTCAAGTCTTTTTTTTCTGAACAAAGCCCAGCTTTTCTGAAAAACTGTCCAGTGATGAACTGCAATGGTTATGAAAAAAAGAGAGCATCGTGCCTGGTGAATAAAAAAATCCATTAGCAAATTCCAAAAGCTTATTATTATAATCAATAACAGTTTACTTTTTCCCCTAAAAATGCAAGATCATTCTGCAGAATGGCCTTTTCAATCTTTGATTTCACTTCAGCAGTGATGAAGCAACATTAACCTTTAGACTCTCGGTTTATCTGTGCATAAGTTAAGGATTTCTTAAGGAAAACAATCCTTTTGTGTAACTCTTAGAAGGGTTACACAAGCAACAGAATATTTTAGGAGCAAACTCAAGAAAATGTAAAAAACCTTACACAATCCCTGGGAAGTGCAGCTGCAGGTTAGCAAGACCTTAATGTAGGGAGATGCTGTTACTTGTCAAAATTGGGAATTCCTCTGTAACAGTGTTTTGACCAAAGGGCAGGACCCTCTGTTCCTGTTAAGCAGTGCTGCGCTAATGGAGCTGTAGCAGTTCACGCTGCTGGAGGTTTTTGGCAATGTTGAGCGCTGTGGTTAGGCAGAATCTGCACAAGGAATGATTCCTGGCATCCTTGCACATCATTTCCTTGGTTCGTGTATTTCCAGGCATTTGAAAGCTTCTTTCCCTCAATAGCTGCTATCTATCATTATAAAAATGAGTGTAATAGACAAAACAGAGTCGCCAGTTTTGCCCTAATTCCATTGACCTCAGTGGATTTACATTAGAGAAGACTTTGGAGTAATAAATTTGCATTTGCACAATAATTAGGAACGTGCTGTAATTCCTGCCACCCCGGCTGCTATTGATTCCCCAGGTGCAGGCTCAGCACAACGCAGCCCTGTGCAGCTGCGGTGGTCCAGCTGGGTGGCAGGAGCAGGGGGACGTGCTGGCCTTGCTGGCACTGTCACAGCAAAGGTGCTGCTTGGACGTGGGTGCCTTCTGCTAAAGGTGCACCCCACCCCTTCATCATTACCTCCTGAAGCACCAGGGAGGAAAGATTCTGGAGCAGCCTGCTGGCAGATGCAGGAAGGGTAAAAAAGCCTAACAGATCGATTAATTTTTAAATGAAAATCGGTCTGGTTATAAATGTGCTCATGAGCTCTGTGGAAGCAGAGAGCAGGACTCGGGGATACTCCTGATAGCTTCTAGTCCTGGGTTTCCATGTCTATCTTCAAGGGAAAATCAGAAGCCCTTAAGACTATTTTCTTTCCTGTAGCATGAAGAGGGAATGAGCCAAAATTTGCAAAGGTGCAATAAATATTGTTAGCTTCCTAGAGCATAACAAGCTTGGACAAAGGTTTTTTTAAGAAATGGGTAAGCCATAGAAATATTTCCTTAATTGCGGGTGGTATCCGGAGAAGAGCTATAAAGATCAGCAGAGGAAGTGTTCAATTTGTATGAAGAATGATGAAAGGGTGCTGCCTGTGTGTGTGGGTACAACAACCTACAGCTCTCACAGGAATGTGGGCACCTTGAGGAAAACACTTTGGTTAGGGCAGTTAATTACCACTCTGTAATTTGACAAAAAAAGACTGAATTAATTCAACCAAAATTGGCTAGATGTATAGGCAGCCTTAAGACACAAGCCACGCTTAGGGAAACTTTTTTTTTTTTTTAAGCAGATCACCCACCTGCCTCTTCCTTATGAAATAGAGAGATCTTAAAGATCACTGAAGAGGAGGGAATCAAGAGCAACACATTTGTTAGCAAGTCATTAATTTGCAGGGAGAAAGCGAGGGGAGCAGTAAAAGAGTGAACTTGAATTTCACAAGGGCGAGCGGCACCCTCGAGCCCTGGCAGTTGCTCGGCTTATGGCAGAGAGCCATCAACCACGAGATGCAAAGTCGCAAAGCAGCATCTGACAATTAAGTTCACAAGTCGTTAACCAGCAATGTAAAGATGTGCTCGACAGGTTGCAAGTTAAACAACCTCCTAGGTTTAACACTGAGGATTCATAATATGCCAGAGAAACTTCTGAAGAGAGTAACTGGCCAAAAGGAAAGGAACAATAAAATGTATGATGGAAGTCAAAGCTCCTGGGAACTTATATCATTTTTCCAGTTAAATTTCTCTGTATTGTTATTTCTCTGTGTATAGCACGGATGAAAGATCCTGGGTGAACTGAAGCCCTCTACACATGCTCAGAAGGCTGAAATTAGAGGACGTTTCAAAGCAAGGTTGCTCACCCTGGTAAACATAAAATCTTCATCTGAACTGAAATGAAAGGTGTCCTTTCATGTTTGAGCCAATCAACTTTTTTAAAAACAATTTAAAATACTTTAAATTTGCATTTCTTTTCTTTAAGAATTGACTTCTATTTCAAGCACATTAAAATTCCCCCCTCCACTCCTTTTTAGTCAAAACTCTTCACTGAATTCTTCTTCAGTTTATAAATAGTTTTGGTCCCTCTAAACCATCATTTTTATGACTTTCATATTTCTGGAAAAAAAAGGCACTGCTATTATTAGCCACCTACAGTCTTCAAGATATTGCCCAAAGTATTGTCAAACAACTTCTGTTCCACTGTTACTGGGAGGACACCCTATTAAAAGGATGTTTTTTCTTTGACCAGTCACTTCAGACAGGTTTCTCAACCCACAGTTGTGCAATCAGTTAGCACATTATTTTGAGGTTGAAAACACCCTTAGAGGAAATTTCCAGTTTGTTCTCACATGGTTGTGTGCTCTCAGCTGCCTTTCTCTTCACTGAGCCCACATTGCCCTGTTCAGGTTCACCAAGAATGACACCTGTCCATAGGATGGGGGATACATGGGAGATACCTTGGGCCATATTAAGTCAGGAAAAAGTTGTGTGCCTGATGTATACAGTATAACGTGGGGAATTTAGTGTTTCTGATTCAAACGTGGTTTATGGGGAAGGAGCTCTTTGGACAGGAGTTGTGACTCCCCATCGCTTTCCAGATGTACTAATATCTGTTCTGTGTCTATCTGGTGCCTCCCCTTAACTCCACTTTCCTGCTTTTGCCACACCTGAGATATAATGACGACCTATGTCACCTGCACTTAAGTTAGGCTTAGAGTATAATTTTTCACATATTCAAGATCTAAATAAAAGCTCTCCCTTGCAATGAGTGATAGTAGAAAAGGTAACAGAAAAAAAAAGTCTCCTAGAAAGCCAGTTAACTAACTTGTAATCCAGACTTCCTCATGAGGATAAATGTGGGGCTGCAATTCTTCCCTTCCCCATGAATGCTCTGATCTGCTGGTAAAAAGATATTTCCTTAAGCTTTTTATCTGGTGAAATCACCTAACCTATCATTTTCAGGGATGGAATTTTTCTGCTCACACATGCTGTCAGTTGTTCTGTGGGGTTATTTCTCATGCAAACCAAAATAGTTCCTGATTTAAAATGTTCCTCAACCTGGCTGTTCACATGATAAATGACATAATGGAGTCGCATTTGTTAGCACCAGAAGCAAACTCCAAAATAGAACCAGACAATTACTAAACAAACATTCTGTAATTATCTTTTCTTTCCTGACCAGCTGAATGATGAAGAAAGCGGCAATGTGTGGAGCTCGTGATTAGAGATGGTCATTTAGGCAAGACAAAATATTGGATTGCAATGTATTCCATCAATCAGAGCGTGGAGGGAGCTGGTTTCGACTAATGGGACCAATATTGTGGCAGATGTTGATTGTTTTCCTGGCGTTGACTCCTGCTGACTTCCCTTTTAATACTTTTAATCTGTCTCCTACACCACTTCATGCAGCATTCTCTGGCTTATTTTCTTCTATCTTGCAATAATAATTAGTTCTATTGCCTTTGGCATGACCTTGACCTTCAGCCATTACAAACAGCTTGACAGAAATCTTTGGACACATCACACTATATATTACATTATACATGTTTGAATACTTTATGGAGGTGTTTCCAAGTAGGCATGTCCTCATAAGAACTTCAAGAGTCTTTTACAGGCCTTTGTTAGTCCTTCTTTGGAGCTCATTAGTCCATTATCTGGCAACATAATGGTCTTCTTCTGAGGCACACCATTATTTCAATTACAGAATGATCATAATTAGACTCTCTGCTCATTAGGACTTCATCGCTTAGTCTACAGATGGGAACCTGTATAAATCTTAATTAAAAGAAAAAAAATTGCTTATTGTTAAACATGATTTTAACTTTAAATACTATCCTGCAAATTAAGGACAAACTTAAGCGCTCTTTTACATACAGTGAGGGTATCACCTATTTGATTATTTGTCCAAGCAAAATAAATGTTCCAGGTGTTCGAGGCAAAACAGCTCAGAGATGTTGCATCTTCTTGGGAAAGAACTCGTGTGGTTTGGACTCTAAATGACTCTGGGCTGACACCTCTGCTCTGTGTATCTCAGGTCTGGTCCCCAAGGGCCATGGCTACCTCAGAAACGTTGTCTGTGGAGGTATTTGTTTGTGATGCAGGGGAGGAGCGCACAGGGGGAGGGCTCGGGGGAGTTTCTGCAGGATGCTGAGCTGGGTCTCTTCCACAGGATGGTAAAGCCAGGTCGTGCCTGGTGATAAAGGGCCAGAGACTTTGGTTTCTTAATATGCCATTCCGGCAAACACCTCATTCGTTGGATGAAGAATCAGTTTCTTTCAATGTGAAGCACAAATGGTCACTAGGGAATGTCCTGAAGGGCAGAACCTGAAGTTTAAAAATTATTTGTTCAAAATATTCAGTGCGTATTTACAAACAGCAAGGCACAGCCAACAACTCAACAGCTGCAACGCAGGGTGAAGTTTTGTCATCCCTGAAAGTATTTATGGCAGTTATTAATGTTAGTTTAGCTCCTGATGAGCCCTAACAAGGGAGTATTTGGCACCGTGAGGTTTTGCGGCTCCGTGGAACAGGGTCTCTGGAAAAAACAGCATGTAAGTCTTCACTGGGGCTTGTTCTCGATAGTGGAAAACCAAGCAAGGTGGATTGCTAGAGACTTGCTTAAAGCAGCAGTAAGTGCACCCAGTGTCACAGAGCTGGTGAATCCCACAGGCCTCCCGTGTGCCTGACTGCAGAGGAAAGGAACTGTTGCAAATCCCCAGGGAGTAGCTCTCTGTGTTTCTCTCCAGCTGTATCCAGGTGTGCTTGTACTTCTGGAAGCAGCTAGATGAGCGCTTTACATTTCAGTTACCTATCCAAAGGGCATGTACTTTTGTTATTGCCAGTAGCACCTGTCATCTCCTCCTGAAACAACTCTCTAGGCATGAAGTAGATAAAATTTGGTGGCACTATGCATAAAATCAATGACTACTAGTTTCTGTAGCAAAATAAGGAACATCTCAGCCTTGCATTCAACATGAGAAAGAAGGTTTCATATGCAAAGCAACAATTCACAAGGAATCTGTTGTGCTCTTTCCATTAACCTTTAAGATTATCCCAGAGAAATGTGGAAGGTCAGTCCTTTCCACCTCCCATCATTGTGCTTTGGTACAATGTCTGAGGCTTTACTTGGTAAAGAGGTACTGGGCAAAGACAGTTCTATCTTGTGTTGCTTTGTAATAAGGAGTGGATTAAGGACACAAGCACAGCTACTTCGTCACTGTGACCTAATGACATTCAGTAAATGCAAGTGCTTTGAACTACTTTGATTCCAAGAGCAGGAGAAGCAATGATTGATTAAATCTCCAGTGTTTAAGATCAGAAATAAAGTCAGGGGGATGCAGCAAAAGGCCAGGGAAACTACAGGAAATATTGACTCAAAGTCACTTCAAATGTTAGGGAGCACTTCATCCTCCCAATGCCCAGGGAAAGCATTTAATTTTTTAATATCCTTTTTTTTTTTAATAATCATTCAGTATCATCAAATTCATTCTGCTGGTAGACACGATTCTGGTCTTCCCAATTTTTATATACTCAACAGATTATGCAATAGCAGATAAACTAGTATTGCTCAAGGATTCGTGCCTTGTGGTTCGAAGATGCAACGCACAAATGGAAGTGGTGGGGCAGAAGTGGAACTGCCTGTGTCCACCACTACTGGAGGTGCGAGCAGGGAATGGCAGGAGCAAGCAGAGCTGCTGTCTCGTGGCCACCTGGCCAGTCGTCAGACACACAAGTATGCCTGGGAGAACTGGGAGTGTTTTGCCTTTGAAGATGAATCAAAAAAGCGGAATCATTGGTCTAAGCCCACTTAAAAATCAGATTTGGGGAGTTTGACTTTTTTTTCTGGTGAGCGCCCCCTGACACCTATTTCATGCTGAACGACTCCTAGCAAAACACACAGTCAGTTTTTTTATAAGCCTTATGCGAAGGTTGAATTGGTCAGGTCTTGAGAATGGTGTTATAAAACTAAAAGTCATGAAATCGAAAATAGGAAAATCAATCAGCATTTTATTTCCTTGCTTTTAAAAAATATATCTTTTCCTTCTTTTTCAGACAAAATTATTTATTATGGTCCACATTAAGTTTTTTTCCCAAAAAGTATTACTTTAGTAAAAACCAGAAAATTCTATCTCTGCATACAAATAATTGTTTTCAGCTGTGATTTTCTAACTCCCAAAAGAATTAATGAAAAAAGCTCTTTGTAATGCATGTGTATATGTGTGTATATCTGTATTTAGATACTATATTGTTTATTCATGATTTATGTCACAGGAACTTATTCAAAACATCGCTCTATCTTTTTATTTGAAAATACTTATCTAGAAAAGTTAATGACCTGTCTCTCTATCATGTCCCTTTCATTGACAGCTCAGGTCCCTTTTTGTGACCCCAAGGTGGGCTTCAGCACGATGCCCCAGCCTGTGCTGTGCACGGGCCTGATTCATTCTCATGGTTCCAGTTGCTGGTATGTCTGAGACCTGTTGCATTACACCAGATAAGTCTTTTAATTCCTTGTGCCTGCTTAGCTCTCCCCTGCAGCGATGGCAATGAGGAGAGGCACTCGTACACATGTGGGATGCAGCCGAACCTCCCGCCTGCTGCCCCAGCACCGCGCTGCCCCGATGAGCCAGGAGCTGAGATTTCAGCATCCTGCTGGCAATGCCAGTCTTCTGAGCTAGCAAGACACAGCAGGGTCTTTTGATTAAAAATAGGTCAAGATTTAACTGAAATGAAGATATATTTTCGGACATGCAGAAGTTCGAACCAGCATTGAACCTTAGTTTTTTTCTCCTGTTTGATGATCATTATTTGAAAGGTGTGCAAAATTTCTGGATTTCTGGAGTTGATGGTGACTCAATAATGTAATAAAGCTCTCCCGTCACTGCCCTCTCCCCTCCAAATTTCCTGAAGTTTTGTTCATTATTTCACACATCAGTAAGTAAACATCCCCCTTCCCATCACTGGCCTGATGGAGATTTACCGCATTACCATGTAAAGCAGAAGGATCGTGATATGAAATGCAATGTAGAGGCACAGGCAATTTTGGTATCCTTGAGGAATCTCTGCCAAGAGCATGGAAAGCAGTTCAATTTCAAATGTAATGAGATTAATTTGCAAGTCACTTTTATTGAACCTTTTGTGATTTTGCTGTTCTCTCCAACAATTACAACTCCTGACTGATAAACAGTGTTATTATATATAATAGGGAACATTGCCATGTCTCTGTGTGCAGTGTGGCTGGACAGGGTAGATTTCAGCTTCATTTTTTCCATATTTTCCAATTAGATGACCAGACATTAGTGTTCAAACCTGTTTGGTGGTTTCCAATCATGGCTCCTTAGCAACAGAAGTAATGTTACATTAAATTGATAAATGATGCTCTTAAAAAAATGAAGAACTCCAGCAGAGAGATTAATTTGTGATGCCCTTTTAGGAAAGATTTACGGGATGTGATGTGCATTTGCTATCTGCCAAGTGCGATTCTTCATCACCTGAGTACGCAAGCTTTGCGAAACTGTTTTCTGATGAAGTGCAAAGTTAGATTTACTCATCCTTCACAGCTGATGAGGAAAGATCTACCCTTTTGTTAAAGGTCTTCCTCTCACCCTGCTGCAGCCCTGGGGAGTCCTGGCTAGCCTGGGAGGTGGCAAAGCTGTCACTCGAGGCACAGGACAGATGTCAGGCACTGGGACATTGTCTCCTAATGCCCCTGGCACTGATGCTATGGACCAACACTTTCCAGAGACAGTTTCTGCCATGCTGTTCCACTTCTCTTCGTTCACAAGATACTGAACTTACAAACGAAACAAAACCACAACCTTCACACCTGAAATCCTGTTTTATCATTTGGCCTCTGTCCTTTCCTCCTCAGTTTAATTAAAACTAGTTTGAATCTGGCACGTGGAAGGTGTTAAGACCAAGGCTATTAATTTTGTGGTGATGAGAGAGGGCCTGCTCCTTCCACCAGGTAAAGTGTCCTTGCCTCCTACGAGCTGGTCCTCTATGTAGGCTTTCATGTCAGGCAAGGCTGAGACAGACCAGTGAGGGGTGGGGGTGATAGGAATGAGGTTTGGGGTGGACCTCGTGCACCATGAGGTGATGCTGTGCCTACCTTTCCGAGCCCACCTTGGGAACCTGCCTTTATATACCTGGAGAAGAGGATCAATGCTCAGGCCAACACAAGGCTGCAGGTGCTTTTTCTGGGCTGAATTCCTCAACCATTTCCATGGCTTTTGTCTGGACTATCCTGACATGTGCCACTGCCCTTTTGTGACTTCCAGCTCCTTCACGGTGAAGTCGCTTGTAAAAAGCTGTTTGGTTTGTGCCCTCCAGTTCCCTTTTCCTTTTCACTGATTGCTTCCTATTGCAGGCAGTCCTTCTGACATGTGCACTTAATCAGTTTGTGACAGGAAGATGGGTCAATGGGCGAGCTCTGAATAAACAGCAAGAGCCCAAAATTGGACATAGGGATTGCTCTGCTGAGCACAGTTCTGGTGTCCTGGCTCCCACTACAGCCAGAGGAAAGTAAAAGTGTAATTATGAGTTATGTTTCTTCTGCACCTCTGTTAGCATGGATCTAGTTTATGCATCCAAAATGGAAAGGCTTTCCAGAAACCACTTAATTGTTCTGCAAATTCTCCTTTTCCATGCTGATGTCTGATTTCTTTCTAAATTGTGCTTGGCTCTTGTCCTCGATAATTTCCAGCAGCATTGTATGTTCATGGGACATTTGTATACTGGCTGTAAAATCTTTTGATGGGCTTTGAAAGATTGTATTAAGGAATTTGATACCCATGAACTACCTGCCAGTTGGCTGCCCGTGCTTTCTAGCTTCTTTTTCTTCCATTGTTGCTATCAAGCAAATTCGTGCCCAGAGAATATTCCAAGTTTGCCTTGATGGTGGCAGTGATTCTTAAAGTATCTTCAGGCTCTTCATCTTTGACAAAGACTGAAACAACAATCCTAGGCTGGCCTGCATCAAATCAACATATTTACTCCCACGGGATTGCACAGTCTTGAGCTCTGCCCCAATCCTTTCCCCCGAAGCCAAAGATGTTAAAGATAGAAGCAGCTACCTTCAGGTCAGTTATTCCATCTCCAGGTGAACTAGTCCATCCTTAAGTGGTCCACCTGCTTTCCCAGACAACATAGAGCTGAACTTTATCACATCTTCTTCACTCCTCTTCTTAACAGGTTTTATAGCAGGACTTATCCCTGCTGCTTGTCCTGCAAGCATAACCCATAGACAGATGAACAGGTCATTTGCTTCTGATAGTTACCTCTTGCTTCTCATGACAGTCCTCTGTGACTTTCCCTGCTGTGAGCGAAAATTTACACTTTCATTTATGTTTATGTTTACATTTACATTTTGTGCAGAGTAATAGATGACCCTTCTTTCTGGTTTGAAAACACAATCTTTCAAGCATTATTTGCCCAACAGCTTGCAAAATGCCAAACTATGGGTCATCAAAGAAGTA
The DNA here is from genome assembly GCF_036013445.1 of Caloenas nicobarica. Lineage (NCBI taxonomy): Eukaryota > Metazoa > Chordata > Aves > Columbiformes > Columbidae > Caloenas > Caloenas nicobarica. The sequence goes on from NC_088252.1 coordinate 22,475,311, forward strand.
CAGGAAGTCCAGGTAATCCATTGATTTTAGTGGAGTGGATCTGTTTTAGTGCAATGTTCTGTTGATTTTTAGAAAATAACATAATATTCCAAGACTTCTTGTGAGCCCCAAGAGAACAGGTGTTTTGTCATGGAGCAGAGAAGAGTTCGTGGCTCCCTCTTGCTTTTAGTTTCACCACCCATGAATTCTGTTTGTAATGTTTTGCATATAGTATTGCTTTTTCCTCACTCCATGCTGTCCTCAGGCTCTTCAGGCAGATAGCAGCTCCATCACAACTGAGTATGATGCTGGAACTTACCTTCTTTCAAGGATGACAGTTTCCAAGTAAAAGTATACTTGGGGTAATTTTAGATTTATTGAATCAAGTCTTTAACCTCAAGAGGTAACGTGTACTGTATTTTATAAAGAAAACTTTTTCCTTGCCAGATGAAATGTAAAGGCAGAGTGTCTCTTATTTTATATGCCCTGCTTGGCATTTCTTTATCTTGTGATTAATGCTGATGGTGTAATTTAGATTCTGTAACAACTTGAGACAGATGGATTTACAGAGTTATCAGTCTAGCCACATACAGGTGGCATTGCTTTAATTGAATTTAGTGATGGAGAAACAAGAACTTGATGGAAGAAAGTCGTTCTCCACCTGCCTTGAGAATAAATGTCCAGCTGAGGCAGGACCACACTTTGCCTTTATTGCCAGTGCAGACGGTTACCACAGGTATGATGGCAGGGGAATGATGTCTGGTCGTGCAGAGGGTTGCCTTCATGATGTACACAGAGCAGGAGGGAGGTCTGCTGCCTTGTGGTGCCCATCCCAGGGCTTGAGCTGAATGGCAAAACCTCGTGAAGCAATCCAAGGTGATCTTACAGTCCACCTGGCAAGTCCATACTGAAAGTGCATTTGTTTGCATCACTTCATTTCCTAAAGAATCAGGGCAGTGTGATCGTATGACTTATGGACTGATATCCATCCATCTCACTGCTGTGGCTCCACAAACTGCTGGCTGTGTTCAGTCTGATTTGAACCATCTCAGATCAACTCAAACATAATAGTGACCTCCTGCAAGTTTAGGAAAAATAGCTGACGAGTAGAAAAGAGAAAAGTGTTAATGCTTCCCTGAGAAAGAGTACATGTCAAATACAATGACATTGGGATAACAGGAGTCTAGGGCTATCAACTTGAGACCTTGAGTGCGAAAGGACCATCTCCCTAACCAGGACTGGCTTTAGTCAGTGCAGCAGAAATGCCAGTCTCCCTGCTGCCTCACTCAAATCCTGGCCATCCTTTCTTTTTTCTCACTGTGTTGGCAGAGATTTGAGAGTACATCACCATGTGCCATTTCAAGCTTCATTTGAATAAGCATCCCATATAATAGACTTTTATAGCTCTCTTTCTGTGAATTCTAAATTAACGCAACTAATTAAAATGTTCCAAAGTTTTATGTAAATAACTAATTAGCATTTGAGAAGGAATAGTAAATTCACAGATGGTTGTGTTCCATTCAGGGTCCACTCTGCTCACACTGGCTGTAGCCAGTGCAGTGCTGGGCCTGTGGTGCATCATCCTCCCTAGTGGGAGCAAACTGCCCAGGTTTAACGCCAAGGATCACCCAGCACCATCCACCCTGCCTGCAGGCACTGGCAGCTCTGCATCTTGCAGGTTTAGACCTATTCTTTCTCTCCCTGACACCAGAACCTGCAAGAGTAAGAAGGGCATGGGAACATGAGGTCTGTGCACAGGACACTAGGTGGGTGTCTGAGGTGCAATTTTTAGTGTTCATACCAGTGTTGCTCCAAGGATGTTCCCCTGGAAAGCCTTCCTCAGACACACCTTTTAGGTGTGCAGGCTATGATGCTTAACACAACACAGCTGAACCTCGCACTCCTGGGTTCCAGCCCCAGCACTGCCACCGAGTCTCTGGAAGGCTCTGTTCAGTCCCTCAAACAGTGTGCTCAGGCATCCCAAGAGGCAACATAAGCTAAGTATTTTCTTCTTCTCTTATAGGATTGGGGCTACTTGATGTCTGTAGCATACTGGAGAGACTTTTGGAGAGGTGGAACAGGAGAAATACCCTGTAAGAATGAGGAGATCTAAAAAATAGATCCATATCTAATGCTGATTGCTATCCAGGTGGAACTGAGAAGATTGTAATTTCTCTGACATCCAGACTCTTACATGTATCAGGAGTTTTACATTTACACAGCCCCTAGCACTCTGCACTTATTAATACTATTACAGCACAAAAATACCTAGCTGCAAATATAAGGAAGGTGTTTACAAAAGTGTCCCATTGGTGTTTGTTTACTCTAGAAGAAAGAGATTATAATCAGAGCAAAAGGGAAAGAGATCATTCTCCCCTCCTAATGAATAGGTCCTACATAACCACCCTCACCTGTTTTAAGGGCAGCTCTAATTGTTTGCACCTTTTGCTTCCAGAGCTGCAAAGGCCTGTGGGAGATGGGAGGATTATAAAAACCTGCTTCAGGAGAGGCTGAGGTTTTCTGGTGGATTTGAGCTAGACCTCTAGGGAGAGGAGATGAGCTTGGGAAGGTTTATATTGTTAGGATGATGCTTGGCCAGAGGGAAATTGAGGGAGCAGAAACAGGAGTCAGTAGGGAAATCTAAGAGTGAGTTTTAGGGGACAAGTTAAAAGAAAGAAGTGTCTAGACTATGGCTGTTTGGATGTGTTGGATTTAAAACCAGAAGTATGTTCTTCAGACACATTACCGGGGAAGATGTAAAACTGAGATTAAGTGAAACAGTAAAGCTGGTAGGGGATTTGCAAGTTAAGGGGGAGAAAGGGCTATGCTAAGCATTCCTCTTTCATGGTTTTATTTGCAATCCCTGCCTACCCTGGAAGAATCCCACACCTATTTTTCCATCTGTTTATACATGCAGTAAACTCCTGGATAGCAGTCAGGAAGATGCAAGCTCTCTGTCTGGTCTTCCAGCCAGTGTTTCTCACCCTGGCACCAGCCTGGAGATGAGGTGAGGTGAGCTCGGTGGCTGGAGGGCAGCCTGGCCATGCTAGAGGGCTCTGGAGGCTGATGTGGAGGAGCAGCAAACCCAGAGGAGCCTCGTTGTTTCATCTCTACCCTGATACCACCTACACTGCTGCAGCATCCTTGGGGAGCACAAGACAGGTGGGTACAGAGCATCTCACCCCAATCATCAACTCACCATGTTCCCAGACACAGCATTTGACTTTTTACCTGTCACAAGGGGAAAGTTAGAGAGCAGCCTGCTGATGCTGTGTTTCTTGAATTTGTAAGGGCTGATGTGAGCTCTCCTTAATTCTAGGCATGTGGGTGTTCGGCTGCAGCCTGTCCTGAGCTGACTCTGCCTGCAAGAAATGAGGCTCTGAAATCACTGCTCTTCCCTGCCTGGAGCCCAGGTGGGCTGGGGGTGCTTGGCAGGGGATAGGCTGCACCCGAGGCCCCCAACAATTCAAAACAAGTGCATAAAGGGCAACTGGCAAGAATTCATGATGCAAGGGAAGGCTATAAGCAATCAACTATGGCAACAGTCAATAGATGTTTGCAAAATCTGAGGAAGCCTTAGGCTGGACTGCTAGCAGGTGTCTTCATTTAAGGACACAACACATCAAGCCTTTGGTGCTTGAGGTCTGGGTGTTGCAGGAGGCACCAAGAGACATGTATGTGTCCCTGTGCCCATGTGGCCCCTCTTGCAGAGCTAACCAGCCCCTGGACCACAGGGTTTATTGGCGGAGTAGCCCATGTGCCAGCTGATAATGACCAGCAGTGTGATGTGTTTCAGCCTTCGTTACTAAGTGGTTCTGCCTGGAAAATTGACTCAAAAATGTGTTTCAGGATGTGCCAGATATTCTTATGCTAATTTCTCAGTCAAAATCTCCCATGTGGTGTCCAATGTGATATCAGTACTCAAAGGCAAGGGAAAATGAAGCCTCTATTTGCTTTCAAGTAATTTATTCTCCTTTTGTCTTTTTACATCCAGCAGCTAAGTAAATTACAGGGATTAAAATACAAAAGACATTTAATTTTTTAACTGTAATTTCTTAGCTCCTGGCATCAGAGTAACAAAAAAAAAAAGGAGAAATTAAGAAAAATAATTAAATGCCAAATATAACTTATAATAACTAAAATACAATCACAATTTTAACTGATTAAAAGTAAGAGGACCTGTTTGAGCACAAAGAAATAGCAGCAGGCTTCAGGATTCAAGTAGCTGTAATCAGCTTCAATTTCACATTAAAAAACAAAGGGGAAAATTTCTGCTGGTGATTACTTTGACTGTATGTCTGATATAGTTCATCTTTCTCTTTATTCAAGCTGCTTTTAATTTTATCAGCTTCATCCCTAATTCTCCTTTTCTGTTCCTAGAGTCTTGAGGGTTATCCAGCCCTTTGAACTGATTTCTGACATGCTCTGTGGGAGGCAGAGAGCTTGTGAGATGAAAGGTCTCTTACACTCTTTTTCCAGGTGGCCTGTAATACACATAAGTTTGTGGCTATGTGAGAAGTCAGTGACAGAGATGGGAATTATCTGAGGTTCTAGTGTCCATGCTAGAAATAAGAGAAGCCAAACTACCATTTATTCCTCAGGTGCAGTAAATCTTAAAATGTAATTCTGAGTTCTGAATTGTCCCATAAAGCCAAGCAATTGCTATTTTTTTAATCCAACTTCTTTTCAAAAAAAACCCTTAACTTGGGGGGAGAAAAACCCCACCAAACCACTTTTCTAAATTCTTTCAGCTTCCCTTTGCGCCACCACAACACAGCTCTCTGTAAAACACTTCACACTGTTTTCTGTTTTTAATGGTGAAAGCCTAATCAGTACTAGAGTTGTTGGCACATGTAGAATGTTTGCTGGACAGGTGCACTTCTCAAAGTTGCTTTCTGATGTGAAATCCAGAGCAAGAAAGTTCCTGCATAAATCTTTCGTGTATGCTCAATATTTCAGTTGTTGCAGTATTTATTTCAGGTGTTCATTGTAGGGTTGGAACGGGAGTGTTTGGACAATTCACAGCAATTTCCCACAACAATTCAGTGAACTTTATACTTTCGATAGTTTTAAAGTTTTGACTTTCTGTGAGTGTATGATTTGAGGATTCCACGACCACGTATGCGTTGAAGAAAGTTCTCAGCCTGGGATATGCACACATGTATAAGAAAAATCCCTTTTACAAATAACTAACCTAAAAGGAGATTCCTTTTCCTTTAGCTTTCTGCCAGGCAAAAAGCTTCACTGACCCCATTCTCTGCTGGATTTTCCCTACTGATACACCAAGACAAACAAAAGGGCTCTCTGGATCATTCGAAACAACAGAGGTAGCTGCAGTTGCCTCAGATCTGAGGGTGACCTGCAAAGCCTTGCTCCTGGGGAGGATGCAGCGGAACAAAGTCATCCTTGTTTGCCCTCATTTAAATCAGTGCCCGGAGTCTTTCCTTTCCTTTCTGTGCAGCACGTCCCCCGCACAGGCTCACAAAGGGTTGTATTCATCAGTGATCAGCAACTAGTTATAATCCATTTGAAAGACAACAGGCTGTGCCAGCTCTACCGAGTTAAAGAATCCATCCTTCCCTGCTCATGCAAGCCCCGGACTGTGTTGGCTGACTCCTGTACATATGGATGGGTTTGAGGGTCTAAGGATCAACTGGGGTGGTTTCCATGGGGTTGGGAAAGGCCTCCCTGGGTCAGCAAGTCCTGTTGGAGTGGTTACATCCTCTGTAGGAGCTCAACGACTTCCATCATGGAAGCCATTTGGTTTTGTGCCCACACTCCTCCCACAGACAAGCTGCTGCACAACCTCACTGCTCCGGATGGGGCGAACCTTCTTTGCATTTCCAGTCTCAGTTTATTCATGGCCAGTTTGCTCCCATTTGTTCCTATGCCAGCACTGGCTATTAGCTTAAATAGCTCTCCCTGGCGCTGGATTTATTCATCTCAGTGTGTTTGTTGACAGCAAGCAGCTCCTTGCAGCTTTCGTTTTATGAAGATGAGACCGAAGCTGCTTTAGTTCTGCTGTTGCGAAGACGCAATGCTCAGTCCTCCCTATTACCCAGCTCTTCTCTTGGGTTAGATTGAATTTGCCTGCCCTGAGTCTTCCCAGGACAGGTGAGGAGGGATGATAACAGCCTGCCTAGGTCTAGATGCTGAGGATGTAAAGCCTGAGCCAGCCACAGAGGTAAAGTCAAGTAGAGAGGGGAGAGATCCCAGCAGACTTGGCCTGGAGGAAAAATGAATTGTGGTGGTGATGTGAAAATACTGTGACATAAAAAAGCAAGCATGTACTTAACTAACTCTTGTCAATGAAATTTAATGTGTAGTGTGTGACTGCCCTGCCTTTCCTTGTCTCCCACATCACATATCTGTGCATTCTCCATCCTGTCTCATGTCCTTCCCTATGTCTGTCTCACCACCACCCCTGCCAATCTCATTCCTTGCTTTCTTTCTGGAAAAGTCTTCCACAGTCCCATTCTGGACTGTCCTGGGAGGCTGGTCAGAGCTTAACAAGGTGATTGTTTTCCCAAAAGTCACCCCCAGCAGCTGCCAAATGCTCTGAAGGCAGCAAAAGAAGAGCTTTAGACAAGTTTAAACTGTTAGTTGCACTTATGAGCTGTCAGGGTCTCCATATGGATTCTTGTTTGCCAGTGAATTCCCTCCCACTCTCACCAAAATCCAGAGGTCCCATGAAACTTTGACTCAAACCAAAAGCCTGTCTGAAAATTATTGTATGACACTCAAGCAAGCAAAGGCCATCACTTCTAGCATACACATGTACAAGAATGAGCTCAATTTCTGAAACCTTGGCCCTGTCAGACTTGAGAAGTTAAATCAGCTTCTCCCAAATTCCTCCTGTCTCCCAGCCTTGTACCCACTCTCATGAAACCCAACAAGAGCCAGCCCCCAATGGAGGTGGTTTCTGTGGCAACTCTCAAAGTCACCCTTTGGATGATCCCATCAAAAGGACCAGGCACTTTAAGCAAAGAGATAATGGACAATCATAAATTGCTGTATGTTGCAATAGTCCGTGTTGCTGCCTGGGAGATGCATTTGTCACCTAGCAACAACATAAGGTGATGAGGAAATAACAGATTTTTAATCTAATGGCCATGAGTTAACATTTATCAGAGAGCAGTCTCCAAATTCCACTGATGAGGTAGATATAATTGATTGAGGAGGTAAGAGATACCAAACTTTTAATCAGTAAGTGGATGAGGAGGAGGGAGCAGGGACTACGTTTCCTGTATGTATATATGTATGTGTATATCTTCATAGAGGGAATGACAAAAACTCGAGAAAAATCCTTCAGACTGGAGATAACCCTCAGACATGGGGCTACCCAGAAGATGAGTCTCGATATTGCAAAACCCCAATGGCAGCAGTGTGCCAGTAGACAGAGAGTAGGCAGGAGGGGTCGCAGCCTGCCATGTGTTTCGGTGCAGAGCTCCTCTGGGCTTTTGGTGTCATGTCCTGGCTGGTTTAGAGCAGGTGCTGGGGCTCTATAATATTCATGTATTCAAGCTGCTCAGCAGATCACAGACACGGAGAGTTTTCCTGCTGAAGCCGCAGCTTTTTTTTTGTATCAGAATTGCCACTCAAGTAAAAGACAGGGCTGTTCATGGACCACTCTTAGCCAACTCTCTCTCCTCTTGATTTCATTACTGAGAATACAGGGACAGGTTCCACAAATTGCCACCACCTCTTGAAACCTCTGTATGGGACCAACCAGTAGAAAACATCAAAGTTTGCTTTTAGGACAGCAAACTGAACAGTGGCAGAATTCAGTTCTTCCCCTTTTCTTCTAGAAATAGACCTAGAACAGATGCTATGTATTATTTTTCTATACCAGGAGCTCATTGTGGCACCTGACCCCCAAAATACTGGGGATGATCCATTCAGCAGCTCTAAATGGGAAGTACCCTGGGTGACAGCAAGAGGGAAGTAATTGTGAGAGGAAGAAATCTGAAATTAGTTTATTGATGGATGATCTCTTTGAAGCCTGCAATTGTAAGTCGCAAGGTTCCCAGGAAGGCTGTGCACATTTTTATACTGCAGGAGCTTTTTCTTTTAAGAAAACAGCTAAGAAATTAGTTTGGCAATTTACTCTTGAACAAAAGAAAAGGATTGTTCTGAACCAGGACACCAACATGTTCAGACCATTTCTATTGTGTAGCACATGCACTTAGCAACATTATCCGAGATGCTTTCGCAGAGGGCGTCATCTCAGAGGCTTGCCTTTAATTAGCAGTGATCTGAAAGTAAACATTTGATAACTCTAGGGTTTGGACTGGGTTTATGCCAAACTTTATCAATAAATAACAAACCTGGGTTGAGTATGTGTATCAGAGTTGGATAGACTTCTTGACCTTTTAGTTGAAGCAAAGCCACAGAGGTATACCTTAAGAACAGCTTAGTTTTGTCAATAATTACTAAAGTAATGGCATCACAACATAATGCTTAACTTCTGGAGTGACAACTAAACATATTCACGGCAACACCCTTTGTGTTAAATCTGGGAGAACTGCAGTTAATGGTGCGTTTCAGCCACAGGCTGTAAGCTTCAGTAACAATCTATTACTGACTGTCGAACAAACCGGGATCATCTGTTCTGTGGTGATCAAAGCTACGGTGCAAACCACCTTCCACCCCTCTTTAGCAATGTCATGTGGACATATCCATTAGGATCAAATTGGTCCTTATATTGTGCAATGAAACCACTGGGGATGTGTGTTTTTTCAGATGCGTTTTCCTGGCAAACCAACCCCTGGCAGCTGCGTAAGAGCAGCAGAGGTGCCAGCGGTGGTTGTCTCAGGCTGGGAAGGGTTTGCTTCATCCTTGGCCCATGTTTGAAATCGTAGGATGGCGCATGGGAGATGGTTGTAGGTAGCACTGCTTTTCCTGTGGTACCAGAACTGCAGCTGAAGGCAGCAAGTAAGGAAAGCATAGCCTCAGAATTTGGTCTTCAATGATTCTTCATTTGTAGCAGGTCCTGTTAAATACAGCCATGAGTTAATATGGAACTAAGATTCAACAACAGGAATTTGTGAACAGCTATGAAAACACCAAAACAACTGCAAGGTGCTGACCTTAAACTAGTGTTCCTTTAACTTTTAGCAGCTGTTTGAGTGTGTCCATGCAAATCCAAATTCATTCCCTGGCTAGCAGTAATTTCTGAAGCATGGGAAGCCATTGGATAATGTGTCCTCTGGCTCAAGGCACAATTGTGCAGAGAAGTTTTAAAAGCTCCAAATTACGGAGGGTAAAACACTGCTGCAAACAAAGCTCTTCCCATGTTTCTCCTGCTAGTGATGCAGAGACCCGGAGCTTTGTGTTTCATTTCATGGATCACGGGAACTGCAGTTCTGTGTTTAACCTTCTCGCAGGTAATCAAACCCCTCACTGGGACCAGGCTGATTTTAGGGATTTTGTGGGGGGAAGATTTCAACTTTTATAGAATTCAGTCATTGGCCCTTTTTTTTTTTAATAATTTTTTAAGGACATGATAAATTTGAGAAAGATTTAACATTTGCAACAGTTCCAATTAATGCAGAGAAAATATGAATGCTGTAATCTTTTACTCTTTCTATGGCTTTTGAAATGGAAGAGCATGAGTCTTCAGCAGCAAGGGTGGGTGTTTGTCTGTATTGATAGATTACTGCCTCAGAGCAGATGCACTTTGCTGCGGTTTAACTACGCTAAGGTAGGTCTGCGGAGGTAAATTGAAGGATGATAAAAGAGAGTCCAGAGGTTGTCATTCAGCCATGAAGAATACTCATGGTACACGTAATCACAGCCATTGGCTGTCCGGTTTTTACCTGTTATTCTAATAATCAGTTGAAGTGCAAAAAATTAAAATATTCTGCAGCAGGTTGAATGTGTGACATGGCAAATTAGGTCGTTTTAAAAGGGTAAGTCTGGAAGAGTTGAAGCTTCTATATTTTTCTCTTTTCCTCATTTGGGTTTCAGCTGCTTGTGAAATTTCATAGATAATGTTTTATATGAAAGGCTTATTATACCTAAAGACCTCTGGTGAAACTAGGGACTGAATAGCAGTGTGTGCACAGGATCAGACATATTATAGAGATTTGTGGGGTGATTTCTTGCTCTTTACAGTGACACAAACTTTGCACAACAAAATCCTTACAAGGAAGGCCTGTTAATTAGAGATGTAAGATGAGATCCATCAATTATACATATTTGATACAAATTTATAATACAGAACAGGGCTTCCCAGTTTGACTCAAAGTCAGTCAGAAATCTCTACATGTTTTGCATATATGCAGAAGGAAATCCAAAGTAATTATTTACAAGTTATGGTCTAATAGTTTTCTTCAAGAAATAAATCTAACTTCTTCCACCTTGCTCATTCTGCTTCCCAGTGTTATTGCAACTCTATATTTGATCTGAAGTTTTTTGTAGTAGATTTGGGCAAGTGTTACAACATGCCTAATGCGAGTTAACCAAAAATTGTATTGAATTTGATTCAATCACACTGACTAACCACTGCAGTTACTTTTTGCCCACATAATCTGAAACTGAGGCTAAGATAACAAGGCTTACAAAAATAAACTTGCTTGAGCAGAGAGTAGAAAATATACCTGAAAAACAAGTTTCAGGTTCACATATTTGCAATACCTGAAACCTGACTCTGGAAAAGATGCGCCACTACTATCCAAAACCAGGAAAATGCTGGGTAGGGTACACATCTGGACAAAACAGCTCAAATTTACAGCTACATTCACAATTAGCTACTGTAAAATGAGCTACCAAAGAAGAATTTGATCACAGGAGATTTTCAGCAGACATTTCTGAATGGCAAAGCCCAGTTGTATAAACAAGTGCTTGTGTGTCCCTGCTCTCATCCTTCACTCTTTCACATCAAAAGAAATGCTTTCCTCTTGGCCTACCTTTCATCTGCAAACTATTGAATTTATTGAGCTCTCTGCAAGGTTATTCACTGGTTTCGATATGGACTAGCTCAGTCCAGAGACAAGCGGAGGCAAGAGCTCAGCCCTGTGCTCTCTGGGGAGAGCTCTGGTTTTCATCCCTGCAGGAGCCAGCACCTGTAAGGCTCTTCCTCTCTGACTTCTCACTCTAAGATCAGTAATTATACTGGTAAATTATATATAAAAAACAGAACACATATCTGCCCTCTCTGATTTACGTGTGTTTTCAGTTAGCAGATTCTGAGCCGGACTGTGAGCCTGGCAAGAGGTGAGTGTGCTTTCTGTTTTCTCACCCGTGGCTGCTCCCACTCTGGGCTCTTTTGGGGATGCTGTGCTCCTGCCCAGCACACTGGTATGGCAGGGGAACAAGGCTTCCAGGAAACAGCCATTTAGTTTTTCTTCCAAAAGAGGAAAGGGAGGCTGGCAATCCTTTCAATTTTCAGCAAAAACATTGGTGATGGGTGCCAGTGTTCAAAGGCAAACCACTTGCATGCTGCTTTGTGCATCATCTTCTTTCGCTCCCATCTACATAGAGAAACTTCTAAAAGTGTTCCCTTGATGGAAGAAAACTTCTCAATCCTGTACATGCTGATAATGCCTTTTTTTGTGTTGGTAGATGTGTATTGGAGCTGGTTTGGTCTCCCCATGATGGACTGAAAGTTCCTTTTATTTTTCCCTTGTTAGGTGCATTGGGCAGAGCGATGAAAACTTTAGCAGCTGGTATGTGTGGTAAGTTTCAGATCTGTTTTAGAGGGAAAAACTGGCATATAATATTCTTTGATGGATATATAGAGAGAAAGGCATTAAGAGAGACTGATAGCTAGAGAGCATTGCTCCTGGGCTGTCCCTGTGTTCTGTCTTTACAGACTAATGGGAATCATTTATCTATATCCTCCTCACTGTACATTGACAACTGAGCTGGGCAAAACCGATGGATGATTCTGGGGAGAAATGCTTGAATTTCCAGCCAGCATTCAGCACTGAGCACTCAGCACTGAGACGTTGTTTTCCGGGGACTTTGGAAATGTCCATCACACTGATGGAGAAACTGCAACATTTAACGGCTATTTGCAAAAGATGTTAATGAATATGTTAATTTGAAGACATGCAGCCATCTGTCGGTGCTGCCCGCAGATGGTGACGGTACTGTTCCTCTCCCGCTGCCTCTGCCTCAGGTTCCTGATGTTGTTTTTCCTGGCCTTGCTCCTGTCCTGCGGGATCTGCTGCTGCCTGCAGTGCTGGCTGAAGTGGCGGAGCTGCCTCCCTCCCCGACGCACCCTGGCCGTCTTTGTGCTCGGCAGCTCGGATGCTTTTTGTGGTTAGTCTTTTCCCTACCTGCTGCAAGGTCCCACTGGCCCTGGTGACCTTCCCGTGGCCCACCCATAGCCCAGTAAGAGGTGACCAGGCTTGAATGGGAGCCCGGCTGCAGCTGGGTGATGTGTTTCTGGTGAGCAGTGGGGTTCCCCATCAAATATCTTGGGGGGATGTTCAGACCATGGACCGGAGGGCTTAAGCAAGCCACATCCACTTTTCCCCAGCCGTGCCTTCAGGTGAACTCAGTGCTGTCCCTGCGTGTCCCAAAGGTGCCTAGTTGGGGCTTGGCCACCCCAATACTGGCGGTGTGTGGGAGCTTCTCCTTGATGCTGGGGCACTCAGCTACCTGACATACTCAGCCACGGGCACTGCCTGAGGTCAGGCAGCCCTTTCCAACACATGACCTGAATTTCTCATCAGGCAAGACTGCACCGGTCTGCTTTAGCCACCCCAGCAGGCAGCTTGACTGGCTGATACACCCTGGGGTCTGTCAAAAAGTTGTCTTGGTAGGTGCTGTTCATTGTGGTAGCCACCCTCAGCATTCCCTCAGGAGCACCCAGGCTTTTGAGGACTGGGATGTAATGACTGTGTGTAGCACCCAGCACTGACCTGGAGTATCGCAGCATCAGCAGGCTGGGCCAGACAACAGTCCCTCCAAGAAGAATGAAGTTAATTTTGTCATTGGACTAAGCGCTTCCTAGAAGAAGTATTACCTGCTTTCTGGGTGGTCATGAACAGTGTCTCCACAGGGAGGACCCAACCCAAACCCACCCTAATTCCTCTGTTCTCACTTCTTGTACAGTATCTGGAGTTTATGGTGAGAGGCTTTGTCATGCCATCCTTCAAAAATTACATCCATACCTTTCTTGTTTCCAAGTGGTTTGGCAGCTCCTCCCAGACTCATCCCTCTCACCCCCACACTTGCTCCTCACACCCGTCTGCTATACGGTTACAGCTTTGCTTCTTCCCCAGCAAATGAAGCACCTCAGTGCCCGTTGTCTGGTTCTCCGAGCCCCTGCATGACTGCAGAGATATCGTCTTCTCCTGCCTCACGGTTCAGCCTCCGGGGAACTGAGTTGCCTCCATCCTATGAGGATATTATGAAGGAAAACAAGCTTTAAACACCACATGTTGGCTTTCTGCAATTCCACTTGATTCATCGGAGATCTTCTGTTATGCGACAGTAGTGTAAGGGCAAATCAGCCCTTTCCACAGGTTGGCTGAGAGACTGAAAAGCAGAACATATTTCAACTGAACCTAAAAGGGAAGACAGATCCAACAGAATAAATGCCAAAAGTATGTGTTGAATCTGTCACAGGAGCTCAGCCTGACATTTTGATAGGGCTCTGGATTTCAAGAAGGTCCCTCAAAGCTCTGTCTGTATTCAGGGTTTCTGGCTCAGTCTCCAGATTTATCTCTTTAAGGCTGCTCAAGATGGTGCAACCCAGTGTGTTTTAGGACTGAATGTTGATAAATTACTTGATGGTTAACTTCTCAAACTTGGGCTGCCTCCTTCACTCGGCACAGTGCCAACAAACACCCTCTGGCAAAGTCATGTTGTTCTAATTCATTGTAATGCAATCATGCCACTCTGCAATGAAGGATCATTTGCCACATTTGAAATATTTAGCACAGTATATCAGATTTGTCTAGTGCAAAAGGCAGCAAATTTATGGCCAGGGAAGGGAAAGCAAGAGATGGGGATTATATAGAGAGTAGCAGCAGGAGCTGGTTAAAGAGCACAAAAAAAGTGAGTTTGTTTATCTGAGCTGTTCTTAATTTCATAGTGACTATCTCCAGCTACTCTGGCCCTAACCCTGCAGACCTGTGGGCTTCAAATGGCCCAGGACCCACATGACTGTTCCTCACAGACATAAATTAGGGAGCTAAGGATTTGCTGCTTAGCTACAGAAATTTATTAGGATAAAGAATGTAATTTTCTTCAAGGTAACCACTGCAGACAGATGGAAAGAGACTTCAAGAAGCCATCCAGACTGCCGTATACCCAAGCAGGATCAGCTCTACCTAAGGCTATTCCTAGGAGGTATTAGCCTCTGTAGCTCCCAAATTACTGAGGAAAGATGCCGAATTTCCCCCTTAGCTGGATTCCAAGTGAAAGCAAAGATTTTCTTTGTCTGTCATGGGCAGGTCACTGAAGGTGGGATTCAGCCTGCCTGACCTGTCTACCGCTGATCTCTCAGTGCTGAGGGCTGGGGGCTGCAGAAGGAAGATGTCACACCTAGTACCGTGCACCACGTGCCCGTGGAGCCACGAGCTCCCAGTCGAAGTGGGCAGCTGGGTCCATCTTAGGTACCCTAAAAGATTAATGGAAGCCCACAGCCAGCCTCGTGGAGCAGCTCCCCACCCGCAGATTTGGGTTAGTACCAGCTCCCCTGATCAGGAAGGAAACTCGGAAGATAAATTCACTAAAGGTTATGAAGTGTTCACGTATTCTCGTAATGAGGCTATACAAGTACCTTCGCTAGATAAAGAATTATAGCATATTTTGTGAGACACATTCTCTGCCAGCACCACTTCAAATTATGTCCATAAAATCTTATTTTAGAAGCAGCTTTAATGTTTGACTCTCGTGTGAAAGGAAATAAATGTTACTGTTGCAAAATGAATGTTTGTGCCAGCAGGCTAAAATATTACAGGGTTTATTAATAGGGAAAATTAGCAAGTACAGACTCAGCCAGTGGAGAAATCAAGCAATTCCTGAGTGTCCTTACACTGGCTGAACTTAGTAAGAATTGCAGGTAATCAACACCTCTCAGGATCAGACCTCTTATATACATAACTGCTTCCACTACTCAACCCCTTCAATTTATGCCCTGAAGCATGAGATTTGATTATATTTGTCACTTCAGCTTGTGTAGCCTGCTAGTGGGCATTAAATCAGCCATCGCTTCCTTCCCACCTACACACTGCGTTTGCTTCAGTGACCCCTTTGTGGAAGTGAACTCCACAGGTTGTCTGCATTATATGCTGCATAAAACATTACCGTCTCCTGCTTATTAATTGCTTGGCTCTGAATAAATTGCTGCCTTTAATTTCATTGAATGTCACCTTCTAATCAGGTGGTTGGAGAGGCTAACAAACAAGGACTGCTCTGGTTTCAGTGCCTCCATCACTCTGCATCCCTATTTCGCAAGGTCCAGTAAGCAGAATTCATTATCAAGGCGGTAAATCCTTCCCCAGCCACCCAACAGAGGGCAAGCGAGGCTTTCAGCAACACACCCAGGAGGCTGCTGCTCCTGCAGAAACATTCGTGGGAAAAGGTTTGTGTTGCTGCACTACCAGTGTGCATTCAAGTGCATTCAGCTTCATGTTTGGAGTGCTTTAATTATTCACAAAAGGAATAAAATTATTCCATCAAAATTGCACCAACTGGTTTATAGTAAAGCAAGCTAGTGGCTATCACAAAATTAGGCTCCAGATGGAGTCACCAGCGTGGGAGAACCTGTGTGCTGTGGTACTTGTGCCACACGACAGGAGCCACAGGCGCTTCCAAAAACTTCCAGGGTTGCTTAGGGCTGGGGTGGGCATAAACTAACTTTGCTACTGGTTTGGGGTGGGGAAGGACAGCATCCTGTGAGGGGGATCAGCCATCATTGCCCTGGTCCTTGGCTTCCTGATCATTGAAATGGAGAATAAAAAATCAGTTGGTTCCTTCTACAAATATATTTGGGATGACTCCACTGACCTACCTTTGCCTACAGAAGCTGCTTCTCCCAGCCTGCCCCTTTACTCGCAGGTGCTCCAGCCAAACTGGCAAGGTTTCTCCAGGCGTGTGTTTCCATTCCTACAAAAGCAGAGATTTTACCTGGTATCTGATGCTTTTGTGAGCACCTAGCCTTTAATGAGGGCAGTTAATGCAGTTTGGTGATGTTCCCAGAGTTATAAGGAAAGATGAGCCATTCCTATATAGTTCTATCACTTTAGGAGTTGGGTCTACTTTGGAAAAGCACTTGTTCTGTTGTGACCCTCTGGTTGCCACATCCTCTGGCTTCTGACTTTGAGAAGAAATGGCAAACTGCTCTAGAAAAGCACAGAAAACACTAGAAGGTAGATGTATTTCTGGGAGAACTTGTTTTCAGTAAGCCTTGAGAGGGAGAAATGGGAGCAGTGCAGAGGAGCTAATTGCTTGGTGACCATCTGGAAGTGAAAAACAAAGGGAATGTGGTGAGGCACACGGCTGGACTTTCACCTCCGCAAATCAAGAGCTGAATAATAAAGTCATAAACTGGCTCTCAGGCAAAACAGAGGAAAACCAAAGGCAGCTGAGTCATAACAGGACTACCAGGAGGGTTGCACACGAAGATGTGAAAATAACAGAAATGCTCATTAATCTGTTGGAGTTTTTTTTTAATTGTCATCTGAAGACTCTGGATTATGGGCTAAAGGCTTTTGTGCAGGGTCGAGGATCGGGCGAGGGACAGATGCTCGTTCTCTTCGGGTCACTAGATGACACAATTCTGGCTCTTTCCTTTCTCCTTCAAAGGCATCTGACAGTGGGACCCAATAGCTACAGGGAGAAAACTCCTCTGCATCCTGTGCCTGAACAGGATATTTTGGTTATTAATTTCTTGCTCGCAATATTTAGCAGATGTAGAAGAGCAAACCGTGAGTGTCCAGCCCCAGCTGAGAGAGAAAAGCTCCGTTTCTTGGTGGAGTTTTGGTTTTCTCCCTTTGGAAGTTTACAAAATGACCAGAAGTCAAGTGTCTGAAGTGGGGATAAAGTCTGCTTTCCCAAGGGCTGGTCCTGTTTGTGCTGCTGCCTTTTGTGTGTCCTTCCCGGAGAGCAGTGATTCCCTTCAGGGGAGTCAGAGCAGGTCACCTGGCAAAGCATGTTTCTGGGCAAAACTTGGATGAGGGTTAGAGAAACAGGCTGAAAGGCAACTGCATTTATTACATCTCACAAATGTTACAATATGTAAGGAAAACAGAATTGTGAAGTAACATTCTTATCTGCTAAAAAGAATTGTTCAGATCTACTGAATTCACACAAAAATCACATTACAATGTGCGAAAAGGAGGGAAATTCATATTTTGGAAAATATTCATGCAGCTGCAGTAGATCATCTAGTTCACAAGGCCACCGTAAGAGTGAGTCCTAATTAGGGCCAAAGTTATCAAGAGTCCTTATGAACAAGGCTGACTGAGGTAGTGAGAGGACAAAACATTGCACACAGAAAAGGACAGCCACTGCAGATGTTCTTGTTTTATTCTCTCTCTCATTTGCGCATATCAAAATGGGAAATCAATACCTATCTGTAAGGCATGAAATCAACTTAATAAAGAGCTTACCAACAAGACTCTGTTATTTTTCACAACCTATAACCAGCCAGAGCCCTGACAGGCTGCACCGAGCTATGTGCTGTTGGTGGAGAGGGCAATGAGGAGCCCCAGGTTCAAGGTGACACCACGGGGCAGGTACAGCAGGGAGGCAACCTGGTAGTCGAAGGTCTCAGCTACATCCCCACTCTGTCTGTACCCTGGGAAATGAAGCAATGAGACTCAGATGCCCAAACATACAAAAATATTCCTTGGAAGCTGGTAGAAGTCTGGAGAAGGCTAAAAAGCTGTTGGCACTGGAGGATTAAATGTTGGGCCTCAGCTGGAAATTTCATCTGAGCAAGTAGCCTTGGTAAGCCATCAATGGCCATCAGGAAGGCAGAGTCAGTCTATTATCATATCCAGCGAGATGCTGCTGAATGGCATGTAGTTAGGTATTAAGGAAGTACCTTGTTATCGGAGCTCACCTACAATGTCTTTAGCCCTAGGGGCTGGTGGTGATTTTGGAAGAAAAAATAAGTCGTGTATACTTTCTGGGAGGTTTCTTGCTAATGGATAAACAACCAAACTAAAATAGATCTGCATCGAGACATGGTAATGAGCTAATGAGGAGTAAATACTGTAGTCATGAAATCAGAGTCAGAATTAAATCAAACAATGAATTAACAATTAAATATTAACAACTGATCAAAGCATCAGATAGACTGTCAGCAGGATTTGAATAATGAAGCAATGCAGTATTGGATGGGTTGTTACAAAACATTAACCCAGCAAACCTAAGGCTGACTGTGACCTTTTCCTAGTCCTCTTGTGCAGGAAATAGATAGATTCCTAAAAGCTATAGTAGAGTGTGGCTAGAACAGAAACACAGTTAGAAAATTAACCCTTATCCTACATAGATGATTGAAGAAAAGAAAGGCTCTCAAGTGTTCATGCAGCATTCTTTGTATACATGTATATTTAAGGATGATGAGTTAAGGTAGTATTTGGGGTATGTGTGTGCTTTATTTGTGTATCCCCGGGGGAAGATGGGGCTGGAGGGACTAATGAGACCAATCCTCTATATTCACTTCTGACCAGGGCATACATATTTAATCCCAAAGTCTCCACTGAGCTGCTGCTTGGCGTGATCCACGCGTTGCAAGTCACAAAACAACTCCCACCACCTCAAAACAAGCTGAAGACCATGAGGACAAAGGCCCAGAAGCCTATTCAAATACAGCATACTCCAGAAAAATGAGAAATCAATGGTCTGAGATCTGCAATGACACCCGCATTAGCAGGCGATCCCAGACTATTTCTCCTCAGCTAAACAAGAAATAAATCTTCCCAGCCAGGGGTAATGTTCGTGGCTCTGAAAAAGCTATAGAAAACAGCAACAAGGGGCTGGTGGGTGTTCCTGAGTGTTAGTGGGGAGGGTTAACGTGTTGCCTGCATAGTCTGGGAAGGATTTGATTCAGGATTTCGGTCCGAGTGATGACATCTTTGCTCAGTACTTCCTCTCAAGGAGTGTCTCTGCAGCGGGGAGTTGGGCGGGGGCACCCTGTGGCATTGGGGCATCCTTTCTCCCTCAGGGAGGTTGTGAGAGCGTTTGCCTCTCTGGGGAGGAACAGGGACATGGGCATTAGAGCAGGTGCTGAGCACAGCTCTGCTTCGGCAGTGGGTTCACCCTCCCTCATGTCCCTGCATGTCCCAGCATGTCCCTGAAGGAGTTGGGGCAGAGCCCAGGAACCAGACCCAAAACCGAAACGTCCTCAGAACTTCTCTGCCCCGGCACAGCATGCTGCTGCCAGCTCTTCTGCCTCAAAAGCCCCACAGCAAATACATGTTTCTGAGATGACTGTGAAAAAGTAAATAAAAATAATAATTAAAAAAAGAATAAAAAGAAAACAACAAAAAAACCCAAACAACACTGGATGCAGCTTACTGCAGTAACAGGCAGAAATTCCTGTCGCCTTCAGATCTCTCTGTGCATTCTTGGAATAATCCATGAATTCATCACATCGCTCATAACTCTTGTACTGCTTGTCTCTCAGGACTTAGCTAAAAAGCCTCCGTCACTTCTCCTACTGTGTTTACATCTGTTCATTATAGCTCATTTGCTGGCAATAAGTTGATTTCAGTTTGGCTAACATAAGTGCCCATCAACCAAAGCAGCATGCACCCTGCTGCACAACGCCTCTGTCTCCTGGGCAGCAGTGCTGCCATGAGGGCTCTTGCTGAGATGGTTGCGTTGTGGTCTAAGCCTTGTGGAGGTGCTTGAGCCCACAGCAAAGCCATATGGACCCGCTGTTGTCCCGTCTGTCCCAGGGCCTGAGTGTTGTTTGATTAGGAGCCATGGCAGGATTGGGATTATGTTTTAGCGTTGCTGGTCAGTTCTGTGCTGGAGATCAAGATGCTGCTTCCAGGATAATCTGTGAGAGGACTTAGGCCCTCGTCTTCCATCATAGGGGCTATCAGAGGTGCTCTTTGGGACACAACCCACTCTATCCACAGTCATCCCACCTCCCTCTTTCCCTCATAACATAAGGCTTCACTTCATGTTGCCTGGAAGGAGAAAGAGATTCTCCATCCAGTCTCCCCACCAAGCAGTCAGTGGAGGAAGCCGATCTCTGGTGTGCCTCAGTACCCACGGCTGTGCACAGCCTCCTGAGACTCCACTCTTGTTTCTCCACTGTCCTTGAGCAAGTATATCTCTGTGCTGAGAGCCTTTTCTCAGCCTCTGATGCCCATGACCATATAATGTGGTGCTCATGGTAGAAAGGACTGGATTCGGACAGCTCCTACCAACCCTCAGAAAACTGTGTCTCAGCTTCTCTTCCCATTAAGAGCATGGAAGAGCTTTTGCATCCATCCTAAGGGAATAGGTTAAACCACACTGGGTGTTTTTTTACCCACTCTAGACATGGCTGATGTTTTAGCCTCATCCAGCCTATGGCAGCCTGGATTGCAGCAGGGGACAGCAGTCCTGAACTAGATTTAAATATCTTTTGGTAGAAAGGGGACAATAGATTTTACTATCATTTATCCTAGTTTCTAGCCGGCATAGATATGTTGTCATGCCAAAGATCAGACCTTGGATCTTCACTCACTTTGTCCAGGGAAAATTTTTACTAAGCAGAAAGAAGCTGGCAATTTCCAGCCAGGGCATCTAGGGCATCTGTAATGCACATTTTACCACTTACTCAGAAGGACTGCATTTTGCAGGGAAGCATGCATCTGAATTTGCAGTGTTTCCTCAGTGTAGAGGCTGGTGGGCCGAAGAGAGGACCAGACATTTAACACAGCTCTTTATCTTCTGCTGAATTCTCCAGCGGCCTTTAAGAGGAGCAGACTCCCATGCTGAGCACACAGGGTCCAGGTGTTGGCCAGATGATCAGTTCTTCTCTTTGCCTGTATTTTCTGCTTCGTGTATTCTGTCGACACATTGCCAGACACAGAACAAATCCATCTTACAGTTTGGGAATCTTCATGCGGAACACTGGGGTCTGGTCCAGGAGTGGCTGATTTATCTCACTCGTACTGATAGTGTTGAGCCAAATGCTGAAAGAGTTTGTGTTGGTTATTTCAGTCCGTGATTACACAAGCAGCCTCAGTGCTCAAGACAACAGGAATCCCTAAAGCAAGATCTCAGAGATTACTTTCATGAAGGAAGTTTTTCTTTTTTTTCTTTTTGAAGCTCTAGTAGTGCAAACATAGTGTACTGTACATCCTTGAAATTTAACTTTGCATCTGTACTACAACCACAGGAGCTTGGGTCTCTGCAATCCGCTACAAACAGAAGCAGAATTCTTTCTGGAGCACTCACTTCCTTCTCACACTCTTGTGTCCACTGCATACATTTTGGCAGTAGCTGTTTGAGAAGATGGCAAATGCACATTTGTTACGATTGTCTCAGCAGAGGAATAGCCTTTCCTCAAGGAGTAGGCAGAGTGGAATCTTCCAGAGCTGGTCTCTGTGAGGCACAGGGAGAGAAACAGGGTCTATTAATGAGTGCTTGGTGACTTACAGCTGCAAAGCCTCGAAATGCAAAGAAAGTAGCACTCCAAGGTATGACATAACACATTTTATGTCACACTTATACCTTAGCTCCCACCTGAAGACCTTGATGTGCTTTTTAGAGCTGCTGAAATAACACTGAAGGTATTGCTACTGGGGATGTGCAACCATCCTGGAAGATGTCCCTGAAGGACTTTCCCCACCCTGTGTGCCCATAGCACACCCCAAGCAATGGCTCTGTCTCTGAACCAGTGTTTCAGCACTACCACAGTTCCTCACCTCTGAAGAGACGCATGCAGCAGGTGAGCAGAGCCCCGGATAAGAAACAGCCGAGTGACCCCGCCATGCCAAGCCAGCACGACCAGCCAAACTTGTACTGGATGCCCAGGAACACGTTGTGGAAGACCAGAGAGGAGCGCTCCACGTAGACGTCAACGGCGTACCACACCGAGCCAGTAATGCCCGGGAGACCTGCAGGACAGGAGGGAGGTTCCACAGGGTTCCCAGATGGGCCACGAGGAGATCACAAACATAAAATCTGGAGTTATAAACTGCTGGTTTGCCCCTGTTCAGTCTCAGCCCAGTCACTTTAGTGGGTCCACCCTGGCTCTCACTAATACCAGCACAGTCAGGCAAAAGCTGTGCCCCACGGCTTGGCACTCAGGTTTCTGCATTAAAGGGCAGAAAGTTCCACCCTTCTCAGCTCATTTATCAATTTATTGCAAAGTTACTTCAATAATTTAACTTGACTTTCAGAACTTTGACAGTGTTTTTCAGATAAACTTTGGGTGGTGAATGGAGGATATTTAAAAGAATCTCTCAAATTCTGTTACATGTGCTCCCAGTAGCTGGGGTGAGTTATGTGTTAAATCTGCTTGTGCTGAAGCAGAGGTAGATGCTCGATATTGGCATAAAGTCAAATGAAATTACTCAGTACCTAGTTAGCAGTCTATGTATTCTTGTATATAAAATTCTCCCGGTGGCTGTAACAGCAAAGCATCTCAGTCAGCTGGTTATTTATCACCTAGGAGGTAGATTTGTGTTATTATCCTTTTATTAGAGATCGGCTGCAGAGATTGCGGGCTAAGTGACTTGCCCAAGGTCACATAATCTGTGGCAGAGCCAGGAACCGAACTAGAATGCCAGGACTTTCTAGACCTTCAGCAATTAGGTCTCTTTGCCCTATCAATAACACTGACTTCTTCACAGTAAAATAGCAGTAAATGGAAGTCAGTCAACTCAGAGTAAAGTCACCTGGCCAACACATGAAATGAAAACAGAGAAACTCAACTATGTGCTCTTAGGGGTAGGCAGGGAATAGAGCAAGCCATATTGCACAAATAAACTGAATAAAGATCCTTCCCCCAAGTTTACCCTCTGGAAAATCACCAATTCCTCTCCCCAAAAGAAGAGAAGGCTTTAAAGCTTTCCCCCCTTTGCTGAAGGGTGTCCTGCAGGGTGGGGACACAGCAGAGAAATACCTGCAATGAGCAACATAACTCCAGACACCAGGCAGATGCGCAGCTTGATGAGCGGCTCGTCGGGAAGGAATTTCACGCAGTCCAGCCCCAGGATGAGGAAGAGAAATCCAAATCCTGCCAGGATATCTGCTGTGATCATCATGGCTCGGGTCAGCACCAGCTTCACTGCAGGACAAAAGCAGATCACTCTAGTGCAAAAGGAATGGAAATGTGGGTGGGTAATGGGGTCAGATCCCATGGGAACATTTTATTTCTGGGATGAAGCTCTCTCCAGCTTCCCCTGGGAGTAATACCTCACTGAGAAAAGAAACATAGCTCTAATATGTATATGCACCAAATTATCTGTCACGGGGTAGAAATTATGCTTTTCTTGTCTATGCTCAGGTGTCCCCACCACTTGGAGAATCATCCTTGATTGTTACATACCAGGGTGCTCAGCGTAGATGGAGTCGTACTCATCACAAGTTTGGATCCCATCAAAAACGTTTGTGACACATTCCCACCACAGTCCACGGCATTTTATACTCACCTGTGGGTTGAGAAGAGAAAAAAAGACTGTGAGTTCATATTTCCATCAACATAGTGGATGGTCAACTAGACCCTTCAACAGAAATCCTAATCCAGTTATGTCTATGGAAAACCGGAGTTGATTAGCTTGAAGAAGGAAAAAAGCAGCCAGATGGAGAAAAAGGACAATGTTTCCTGTGTCCCTGCTAATGGTTTTAAAATACAGCCAAAGAAATTCAGACTAGACATTAGGAAAAATCCCTTCCTACTGGTAAGCATAAAAATTCTGAAGGAAATTTCTGGGAGGACCTGGGGTGCGGCTGAGGAAAAGATCGAAGAGCAGGTTGGATCACTCCTTGCCAAATGCTTGTCTAGGCTGAACTGGGCAGGGCCATGGACCAGACGACCTGAGACTTTGATGTCCATCCTCCCTTTACACCACTTGAGAAGGAGCAGCTCAGAGGGAAGCGTGACTGACGGGGCAGGCATTGCACAGGAGCCAGGAACCCACAATGGGAGGTGTCCGCGGCGTGGTAGAGGAGTCCTTTGCTGCAGAGCGGAGGTGTGGATGTGAGCCCCTCTCCAGACGCGTGTGGGAGCTGCCCCCAAATGACTCAGCTGTAAACACTGGCTGGAAAATGAGAGGCGGCCGGTGCTGATCCTGGCCCTGGGGCTCCCGGTGTGCTCCCAGCTATGGGACCACGCGCGCCCGAGCCACACTCATCGCTGAGACATCCAGGCTCGGGCAGACCTTGCAGTAGCATCGCAGCTAGTTGCCTCCCTTGTCCTGAAGGTGTAGATACCATTCCCAGCCCAGCCATCCATAAATCACTTTAATATGGGAGGTATTTTCATTACTGATGCAAATATGGCAACAAGCACCTCTAAAACATTCCTGGAATTGCTCATACAAGGAGTGGAGTTAATGTCAGTGCAGCTTTGGACTCCAGCCGGCCCCACTGCTGCCAGCAACACCCGCTGCAGCTAATGGAAGGAGAAACTCTCCTGGGGAATGGGATTCACACAGGGGAAGGGGACCGGGCTTGCTTGGATGATGCAACAAATTCATTTTTCTTGCACTGTGTAAATCACAAAGCAGATAATAACATATCTCAGCCACTTAATAAAGTCTCATTCAGGATGTTTAATGAAAAATATGACCAAAAAATGAGAAGCAATGCTGGAAAAACCTGATTTCATTGATTCTGTGTTTTTCAAGAGAACAGTATCAAGTGAAACAATTTGCCGTGTTTATATTAGACACAAGTTTTTACCATGGACCTCTTAATCCAGCTGTGACTCCTGTCTTAACTCACCACTGTTTAGGTTGTGCTTGAAATCAGCATATTTTTATTAAATTACATTTTATTCTTCTTGTATTTATATCATTTCATGCTCCTCCTAAACCACCGTAGGTTTATTCATACTACTCTGTATTCAGCTAACACTCTCAGTTAATTCCTTGCTTGCTCTCATTAGTATTGTTTTTTAAATCTTACAAGCAGCATTTTCATCTAAATTACTTATAAAGAGACTAACAGGATTCCAGGCTTTGTTAGCCTACAAGCAAAACAGAGGTCTTAAGGTGCAACAGTTGTGATCACAGTCTGGCTCGTGAAACAACTCCCTTCCCAGACTAGAATAAAACTTAATAAATGTTTTGTGTTTCTTGGGATGTTTCAGTTGTCACCTACTCCTGCTAGCGCTGAACACAGGCAGGAGCTGGGATCAACCCATCTCTATGCAGCACGTGCTCATCCAGGAATAAATTTATCACTGTCTGGTGCAGGAGGGATGGGAATAGATGTTGGAGGGGGAACCTGTGACTGGCCTGAGCCGCTGCTGAGTGATTCTGTTGTCTGCCTCTTAACCTTCTTGGCCATCCCTTGCTGCCCACTGCTTTGTACACTGTTTGTCGTTCTGGTTGTTAAGCTGCTCCCAAACCAGCCTTGGACATCTGCCCTTGTACAGACAGCACAGACCCCCAGGCACACAGGAACTCTCTGCTGTAAACAGGAGTGGGGTCAGGGCTGAGGCATCTTGTGGACATGGAGGGGGCATGGATTTCTCCATCCCATGGCCAGACCCATGCACCACGTTGGTAGCACTAATGCCCTATTGCCTCTTTCCCCCCATAGCAAATCTGCTCCAGCTTCCCTGGGCCCAGCCAAGGACTCCCCCAGGAGCTAAAGAGCCACGGCCAAACTCCTCATCTCTTGCTTTTGTTACGAAACACATTGCGATGACCTGCTTTCCCTGACACAAGTATGCATGTAAAACACAAATTGTGTAATGACTGTAATATGTATAATTATATCCTATGCATAATGTATAATTAATATTTAAATAATTCTAATACAAAAAATGACAGAACAAGCATACACATCCTCTTCTGTGGAAAGCACAGAAGACAAACATGTGAGAGATGTTAGTCACAGTGTTTTACTGCACTGTATAAAGGTGCCAACACACAATGATTACAAGCCCAGCACAAGAGTAAAACAGGCAGCGTTTAACAGTAGTGGTAATTTTTTAATCTGTCTACAACAGAAAGGGACTGTGTACACAATACAGTGCTTGATGGGAAGCAGATTATGGGCTTTTTTTCCAGCACAAACTACTGCAAAAATTGACCCAGGCTTATCTGGATGCTCACACAGAGTGCACCAGCTTAAACCGATTTCTGTGTTGCTGTAACCTTGCTGTTTCTGAATGCTGGCTGGGACCCTGCAGCCCCTCTGGAGGCGGCTGCTCCCGACACTCCCTGACCTCTTTCTCCTGGGCTGCTCCTTTGCAGCAAGACCACAGTGACAGCTTCATCCTCCCCAGCTGCTGGGGGCCAAGGTCGAAGCTGGGTGGTTTCTATGCTGGAGGATTGGAGTTCCTTTCTCCTGAAGTCAAAGTTGCCTGAATTACCCTTTTTCCAGCTGAAAACAGAAGTCATTGTGGACTCCACACTTTTCTGGCCATGGATAGTTCACCTGCATTCCCCTATTTAGAGAGGCAGTGAGTCATTAGGACCATTAAGGAGATCAGTCCGTCAGGTATTAAGGCTGGGGGCGCTTTTCTCCATTATTTAGTATTCACACTCAGAGCAGGAATGTGAGAGTAGCGGTGACTAATAACCAGCCCGGGTGTTAATGGAGCACTTTGTGACAGCCCAGCGCAGGTGCCTTTCTGCCAAGAAGACAAGGTTACATGGCCTCAGGGTAAAGAACTGGATCTCTCCTGGACTCACTTTGCTCAGGATTTGGGTTCCTCTCTTCTGTTTTTCTTGGAAATGATGCCACAATCTGGGATCCATTTGGCTTTTCTGAGTATACTGATATCTTCAGCTGACTACAGACAATTCACGTTCTCCTGAAATGAATCTAAAATATTTCCTAAATTAATATGATAAATGAAGAGTGATATCCCAGCCAGCAGCAGTGGGTGCACACTGTTTTCCCTGCCAAGAGGCTCACGGAACAGACATGCTGACCATCAGCAACCTCACCGCATTGGATCTATGACCACCTCGGCATCTACAACCAACTTCCAGTGTGAGACCAGCAATCAGATTGTCAGGATTTCTTTTGGCATAGGGAAAAAAGGTCTTTTTCTTGTGATCAGTTTTATCTTTTTTTTCCTCAGATAATTAATCACTTGATGTGATGCAGCTAAATGTTGCATTGCCAGTCACTGAATACAGAAGAGCTCTTCAGGTTTCCTATGCTGGATAGCAGACAGAAAGTTTTCTGCTGATATATTCAGACAAACTCTGTCTTGGAAGGTGTTTCACCTTCATTGCATAAAGTATCCAGTTTGCTAGGAAACAGATTCCTACGCTACAGATCTGCAGCCCTTAAATGTACAGAAAGTGCTGGTTGCTCTGGGAAAAAAAAAAATACAAACTTGCAGGAGAAATAGCAATGGTTTGGGGTCTGGCATCTCTGGAGCACACCCTGCATGTAAAGGGCATTCTTCTCCCTTGTTTCCAATTTACTTTTGCCGATACTTTTCTCTAACATGAGGGTGCTATTGTCTGCACAAGTTCAAGAACATATTTTCGAGTGCTGGATCTGACACCAGTCCCCATGCTCCCCATAAATTTCTGCTGGCCCTATAGTCCAATGGCTGTTAAGAAAAATACTTGACAAGCACAAGTTCACATGTGGGACTTTTCCACCAAGAAGTCTGATCTACAGAATTAGAAAGATCTGCAAAATATCTGTGAAAGATGGAGATGCAGGATAACAGTACTCAAGTTTGAGCACATTTAAACCTAGAGCCTGCAGACCTTTCCTGAACTTACTAAATGAGAGCAAAGTCTGGATAATAGTCTGGCAGAGAATTGCACAAAATACCACTTTTCCCCTGCTCTTGCCAGAGTCATTCATTTAATTTTCATCCACTTTCATCCAGCACAAATGGGAAAAAGTACATGAGAGTGGAGCAATGATGTCAGGAACCAAAACTCTCTCTAGCACACATTTGTTTTGGTGATCAGGCTCTCCTCACCCCAGTCTTACCTCCAGGGAATCATCAGCATTCACCATCCAGCAGTCTGTCCAGGTAGATAGTATCAAAAACCCAGTAGAGAAAAAAGCAAAAAAGCAGCCCACATACTGGAGGAAAAACCTCATGCCAGCAGGTGCTCAGGACATCCAGGGGGGTGAGAAAAACAGTGCCCAGCCCTTGTTCTTAAAGCTGGGGTGGAGGCAGAGCCTCAGTGTCCCAGGTCATTACCACCCTCTTCCCATGGCCATGAACAGTAGGACCTTCTCAGTTCTGCAGATGCCACCCGTTAGTGATGGTCACAGGGGCAGCGCTCACCTGTAATGGGGACGAGAGGAGGGTGAGCGCCCACGGGAGCTGCTGCAGCCAATCCGCCCAGCACAGTTAAAGTTCTTGTCATGCCTGGCTGAAGAGAAATGGGGCTGTGCAGAAGTGGCGTGCAGGTAACTGGAGTCCTGGACTTGCAAGGAAATCAGATATCATTGCAGGTTTTGGCCAAGTAGGAATTTTTTAAAAAGAATCAAAACTTGTCCTTCAGGGCTGAAGTTTTGAGCGCTGCTAAGAGACACACAGAAGAGATCTCATGCACACAAATGTTTATTCCTTTACATTGGTTCATGCTTTAGCAGTGAGCAACCATAAATTGTCTTGGTGTAGATCCCAGGTTCTTTGGTTACCCTGTTGGTCTCTGGTCTGATTCAATGTAGGAAAGTCACTAGAAAGTGAAGGGAAAAGGCAGTAGTCATAGGACTTCAGAGCCAACACCAACGAGCATCCCAGCTCAGATATGGAACTCTGTATTCTGCATTTAAGCCAAACCTAGATAGTTGTCATGCCCTGGACTTCAATGTGTTCGTGGCCTGAGTCCAGCTCTCAGGTGGGAATCTTGAACTTTTCAAGCCAGTGCCAGTTTGGGGGATTTTGTTTGGTTGGATTTTGCCTGTTCACTGACCGCCATTGCAACCTCTCTGTTTTTCTGCAGGACTCCTGGAGTGAGCAGGGGTCACACAGGCTGCTGGGGACAGAAGGACGGGGCTTCTGCAAGGAGGCTCCTCACTCAGCACCTCTCACACAGCGCTGAGAAACCCAGCAGAGCTCCAGAGCACCTTCCAGGAAAACCAAGAGGGAGCGAGGCTAGAAATTCCTCCCATCCCAAAGGTACAAATGCACAGAAAGCATCACATTCTCAGTGACCTTTATTTTTGAAAAGAGAAGCCATAAAAGACTGGAGACCTGCCTTTAGTGGGCAAGTCTTCAACGCAGGGCTGAGGAGCAGATCCTTGCTTTGCTTTCAGCTCTGCTTGCAACAGGCTTTCCCAAACTTATGTTGCCTGTCATCTCAGCTGTCACCTCCAGATGGAGCCAGTCGGTATTTTTACAGACCTGCTCAACGCTTGCTTTGGCTTCTCCGAGATTTCCTTCCAAGTGCAACGGCAATAACGACTTTATTGCTCTTACAATATATAACCCGCATAACTCCTACCATAACCCCATGAGGCAGTTTTACTGTCAGAGTTAACCATCTTCTGCCCTGATCCCGGATCACTCTGTTCCTCGGGGGTCACACTGCAGAAAGTGTCCTCAGCACATGCTTTGGGACACACTGGACAGAGAACAAAAGTCCCAGGACAAAAAGGCAGGGTCTGCAGGACTCTATGCTGCTTTAGCTTTTCTTCTGTCTGCTTTCTAATTCCATCTTTAGAAGCTGACAAGTGAGGAACTTTTCTACTTCCTTCTCTGTCAGATTCATGTCTTGATATGGTTATGCAGGTATGATGCTTTCTGATGAGTTTTCTGGCATCCAAGTGTCTATATAAGGCAAAACCACCAATGATTCTCACTTCATGGCATTCTTTGAAAAGGGTAGAGTTGTGTTTCCAACAGTTCTGACCCATAGGGACAGGGTATCAGCCACACAGGTCTCATAAAGTGTAATGACTTTCATTAGCCACATATAGATTGCATTGATATGAGACAGGTACCGATAATATGCATCATGTTCCTATGCTTGTCTTGCACTATGTTAATTAACCTGTGGCTGCACCAGTTTTCAAAACAAGGTACCTTGGCTAGTTGTTATTAGTAGTAACTCAGAAAAAGTGGTGTGGTGAGCTCAGAAAAAGCCTGGAAAATCTGAAAGCATCTTCCACAAACAGAATTAAGTCATTAGAGGCAGCAAGAGCAGAGTTTTACAATAGCAGAGAATTAGCCAGGAAATGTTTTATAGCCATATGGATCTCCCTGCCTTGTCATTCTCTCCTGCACCCAAATACAAGCCTCTTTCAGAGAGAATAACCCCAGCTGGAGAGAATGGGGCTATTTTTCCTCATTTGGTGCATGGTAAATGTGTGCTCAATACAAGCATGACCAAGGTGGAAAGCAAAGAGCTCCCAGGGTAATAACAGGCCTACAGCAATAGCCACGGTGGTGCTTCTAAGCTTTTCTAATGGGCATGTCATACTCTCTTCTTCCAGCTTAGCACATCATATGTCCATGCATGTCAGCCCAAGGAGCAAACTCCACTAACGGATGATGGCAGCATGTCCTGGTGCCAGTACTGCCTGCACTTTGCTCCATCTCTCCATCGCTGTCACAGCAGTCCTGGCACAGTTTTGTTTATTTTCTGCATGCCCAGAAGTTGGTGTTGCTGTCCCAGCTCCATTCACATCCCTGTGTTCACCCTTTCTGCAGGGCAGGGCAGGTGAGTGACCCTTCCTAGAGCAGGATGCCGGCGCTTCCCTGGCCGTGAGTCACTGGGAGATGGGAAGTGGCTTCACACCAGCCATTTCCATCTAACTCAGGGCTCAGGAGTATCCTGGCCTTGACAGGAAAGCAAGTCAGGATCCTCCAGTTTTTCCTGGTGTAAGACTGCTCCAGAGCACGCAACATGATGAAGATGTTATATGAATTTCACCTGACAGAGAGGCCAATCCAGTATCTGATCCTTGTTTTGGTCCATGTGTCCAAACAGTTCCATGGAAACTGCAGGAGTTATTAGAAAGAATCCAATATTCTTATTCAGTAGAAACTGGTGAGGTACATATTTAATACTCTTTACTTACAATAAGTCAGCATCTTTGTGAAGCAAAGTCTGTAGCAGTTTCTCATCATACTCTGCTTTCCTGGCTTAGCACAACAGACGTCCCCTCAGCTTCAAGAAACAGCTCTCTCAAAATAATCTGCCAATATGTCCTTGTATAGCCTAAAACCTGGCTAATGTGACTTAGTGTATCTTTCAAATGGATCTGTAAGCCATAATATATATGCTAACTGCATCTTATTCTCTTGGCTAACCTAACACTTCCAGTACTTTGACACTAACAAAAGCATTAGGGTATCCTAATACTTAATCATCAGAGCTTGGCCATGTAGGGCTCTTAAACTGTGTGGGATCAATGCAGCATAAGTTTGCTAACATAACAGCCTTATCGCCTTGACTACATGCACTCCCAGCTAAAAGACAAATGCACCACAGATCGATTGCTTTTATTACTTATTAACACAAGGTGCTCTGTGCTCTCCATTAAAGGCAAGCCACTTTATTGCAGAGAGTGATAGAAACTCATAGCTGGTTTTCATATGTTTACAAAACCGTTCTTGTAGCAACACCCCCATGAGGTCACAGTCCATTGAGCAGGAAACAGTTGTGTCCTCCCTTTACTTCCACAGAGTCTAATATATAGTGTAGCAGAGAGCCTTGAGCAAGAGGGAAGTGGTGATGCTGTGCATTAATGCATGACATACGGACCCAACAGCAAGCAGGCAAGTAGTCAGTGAGGTGACTGTCGTGTTTGGGGACAGGGGCTTGTCCAACAAGCAGGGCTCAGGAGCCAGAGGTGATGGAGAGCTTCAGGAGAGGTTTCTCTAAGAGTTCTTCTGCTGCCACGGGAGACTCCACAGGCTTGTCTCACCAACTCTTCCCACTCCTCCCTCCTGGCTATACCCCCTCAATTTTCCTGCTTCATACACCACTGTCCATAGCCTCTGAGTGTCCTTATCTTCAGAGCAGGGCTCCCCAGCCCTGAGATGCATGAAATACAGGGCAGCACATGTCAGCTGTAACGTACCACTCCAGTTGTGCTCATATGGTCACAAAACCCTAGGAGTTAGCTTGGAAACCCCAAGGAAAACAGTAAGACTTCCGGGCAACCTGTGACTTTTCCAGCAAGCAATATACAGGATTGAAAGAAAACAGGAAAGCAAAGGCATTTGCTATTAGAGGTGAGCTTAAACGATTGGTAAGTAAAAATTGTGTGTGTGTGTTTCTGTATATGTATATGGATACTATACACACAGGTATGATGCTTGCATACACTCCTTTAAAACAGTTTTCACAATCACTCCAATGCTATAGGTAATAAAATCAGCTTTTCCATACAGCTTTTTCGGGCTCTCAAAGTACCCTGCAACCTCTCTGTAGTACAATAAATTTCATTTTATAGCTGCCTATGAAATCCCACACCTGAGAAACACATGATCTCAATGATGTATTACTAACCCCATTTTAGAGCTGGGGAAGTGGAGGCACTGACTAAGTGACTTAGATCGAGAGTAAGGAGTCACAGCCCCGCTCCTCTCTAGCACCAGGGTAGCAACCTCTGCGTGGGTGTGGTAAGATCCTTATCAGTGAAAACATGTGTGACCACTTGGGTTTCCTGAAAGCAGCCACGGAGAACACACAGTGCCGTGGCTGCATACCAGCCTCACGCAGGCGTGTACAGGCAGAGGAGCTGGGCAGTGGATTAGACACACCTTTTCTCGGCATGTCACTAGTCCCAGTGAATAGTCCTCGTCCCCAAGCACCCCGAGGGCTGTTGATGCCCTGCCACATCCCTGCAGCGTCATCCTCATCCAAGCGTGTGTTTCCCAGCGTGAGCCTGGACTTTCCTGTGCCCTGATGCAAACGTGATAAAAATGCAAGTGAAGCGCAAGGTCTATGCCACTAACAGCAATCGTGCTGGGAGGAGAGGTATAGCAGGATGAATATTTAACTCTTTCCACAGTACCAGTGAAAAGCAAAGGAAGAAAGATCTCATGGTGGAAGGGGTTTGCATTGTGTCCGTGCTCCAGCGGCTACTTCTCAGAAACTCAGCTCACCTGAGCCCAAGCGTTGTACGTGCGCTTCACCCTGCAGCCTCTCCTGGCTGAAATCCAGCCCCTCTTGTGACTCACTTCACAAGAAACATCCGCTTCAGGCCTCTGTGCCCCTTGCTCCTTTTCACCAACCTGCTTGTCAGAGAGTGATGAAAGACCCTCTAGGAGACCCATTGAGGGAGGACTGAGGTAACTACTGGGTTAGAAATGCACAGTTTGGTAACAGGATGTTTGATCTGATATAAAAAGGCAAGGAGGGCAAGAGCTGAGGCTCAGAGAAAACAGTTGCTGCTGTGATTCACAGCCCATGAGCACGGGACAGTTTTGGGACCTGCTTAGGCACGTGTGGGTCAGGTTTGGGTACAGGATCTGCAAGAAGTTTCCCTGCAGAGCTCTGAGGCTGCGGCCCTTCAAATCAGTGTCTGCCCACCCGCCCATGACCACACACACGCTGTCTACTTCTGTTTAGTACCCAGCATCCAGCACACTGAACACTGCCCAGAATGGATGCATAGTGACCCCCAGGTCTGTTCCCCCAAAGGCGCTGGACCTTCTGTGCACAGCGAGGCTCCGGCAAGGGGGAGAAGCCAACTTCAAACATCCCAAAGGCTCCCATGAGGCCACCTCCTCGCTCCATCCCCCTCCCAGCATGGGTAGGGACAGGGCAGGGATGCATCTGTCCCTGCCACTGAGCAAATGATTCTGAGCAGAGCTCCTCATGGCTCATATATACCCTGTCACCCTCTGCCTTCACCTTGCAGCCAAGCTGTGCTGTAGGCTGGAGGGCAAAACCATGGAGGAAGAGGAGGGAGGAAGGGGAAGCACAGACTGATCTCTGATGGAAACTCCCGGAGGAATGGGGAGACATGGGCAGAGCTGCAGTCCCAGTCCTGGGACAGGAGACAACCGTGAGTGACTCCAGCCTCCGGTGCTTATCTCACCCAAGGCAAAATATAGGGAGTGTCTTCAGAGGCTTCCTCTCCTCTCTCCTGCCCTGTCCTCTCCCCCACATCAGTCTTCCTGTTCACTAGGAGAGGATAGCACAGCATGACTTTGCCCTTTTTCTCCTATTCTGCTCCTATTCCGCCTTGGCAGCTGTGGTTCATGCAGGGCTTGGTTTCCCTTACTGTTCTTTATGGAGATGTGCTGTTCCTCATCTGCGATCTCCCAAAGGAGACCATCCCCTGCTTCTGGCTTAGGCTTTGTTTACGCCTTCTTTGTCGACAGCACAGGGTGTGGGCTCACACGAGTGCTCTCACATCACCCATCAGCAAAGCCTCTGTGTACATCAGGCTTAAGGAAGAGTTTTCATGGGCAGAGAGACACGGCTGTGAGAGAAACACCTCCGGCCTCTGGCTTCCAGCCAGATAACTGGAGTTTAAACTCCCTGTAGACATTGAAATATGACCTTGGGTTGCTAATGTGTTCTCCCAGTCCTAACGATAAGGGGTGTGTTAGCAAGTCCAGGGGAGAAGTTCCTTCCCTCCTCTTCTGCCTTGCACACACATGCACAAGCTTTGCACTTAGGAAAGGATTTCCAAAAGTTTCATTTCCATATAGGCACTAGAATAGCTGGCCACATTTAAAGACTTCTTTAAATGTTTGACCCTGCTCCCCACTGGAAAATCCAGCCACGTGTGTCACAGCAGCAGCTACAGAGTGCTTCAGAAATACCTGGCTCTGATTTCACTGTCTTAAAGGGGACTGATGCACATTGACTATCAATATTTACAAATCCCATCCTACTGCTCCTCTGACTTCCTAGAGACAACTACTTGTTGAAAGATGGTTGTATGAGATCAGAATATCTGTGAGGATGCTGAGCAATTGTTCACTGTTTCTGGCCTGTCATGAGATTTCCTACGGCACAGTAATCTATGCATCCTGAATTGTTCCAATATCCAAGTACATCCCAAATAGGTTAGGTCTTATGGATCCCCAGAGGAATTCCTAGCAATATATAAAAAAGACTAAGTGCAGTAACCCCAAAAAAGACCTGAAACCTAACCTCCTATCCTTTGCATTGCCCCTGAATGGTCTGATCTACAAATCTTATAGCAGTTTATGGCAGAGCCTTTCTAGGAAGGATCCTAGGTCTCTTTATCTTCCCAGTACTGATTATCTGACATGCCATAAGAGCTGAGGAAATGGATGGAGGTTGTGGTCCAGGCACAAAAATGTGAGACATCACCATACCCTGGGATGGGAATCTCTGAGTAATCTCTAAAATGCTGAATACAGCTTGGGCTCTTCCTTGATATAAAGGTTGCCCTAAAACCACACTCATGGGTAATTGAGCTTGATAGCTTAGTTGCTCACTGAGTGAGCAACATAAATGGTGGTAACTCTGGCTTCATGGAGGTAACTTTGTCTTCAGCATTGGCTTAATAGCAGTTCCTGTGGAGGACCTCAGATGTAGTCATTAGGCATCTTCTCTTCTTCCCCCTTCTACCTGTTTGTTATATCGTTGCAATGACCCCACCTTCCTTCATCTGATTTCAGGAAGAACAACCTGAGGTTCTTCCAAAGAGGAAAATTTTTCAGTGGTGATCCTGAAGGTCATCAGATTCTTATCAGTCTCAGGAAATTAATTCCATAACTAGGCCATCCAGTTCACACATGAGCACAGACATCACCCATCACTGTGTCCTTTGCAGAGACTGGGTGAGACATGGGTAGACATGTGATCTCTGCTATAAGTGGTCAACGGAGGATGAGGACCAAGACCTCAAAGGCATTAGGAACATTATGACAGCAAACAGGCTGGCTGGATGCCAAAGATTAGGTCTTCACAGAGCCCATTTCCCAAAGGATTTGAGATATGTTTTCCTGA
The DNA here is from genome assembly GCF_036013445.1 of Caloenas nicobarica. Classification (NCBI taxonomy): domain Eukaryota; kingdom Metazoa; phylum Chordata; class Aves; order Columbiformes; family Columbidae; genus Caloenas; species Caloenas nicobarica. The sequence goes on from NC_088252.1 coordinate 22,511,262, forward strand.
TTGCACTTTGAAAACTCTTCCATGCATGGTAACAGGGATGAATTTTATCTCATCAGGACCTTGGTGCACATCTCTCGTGGCTCATGCACTGAGTATGACACTCACACACACATTGATCTGCCTCCCTGTCCCTCTCAGTCAAGTCTGGGTCTCATTTATTGTCATTGCTTCTCCTCTCCTGCCCTGGGACTCCAACACCAGAAGCTGCTGTGCTCCACCTGGCCCTAGTGGCACATGGTGGGGAAAGTGGCCACGCTTCGTGGTTGACCCTTCCAACAAGGCACACTCTCCACCTGTGACTTCACCATTGAGCTTCTTCCCTACATGCCCCACCACACCTGTCCCATGACACCACGATTGGTTTCATACCTGCTGAGAAAAACATTTGTTGATGATATGACAGACAGCTACCTTCTATCAACAGCATGCAGAAGCAAGTTTAATAACTCCCTACTTTTCCCACCATTACCTCTCTAGTACTGTGAAACCCATTGTTTCCATTAATTTGATTGTGTCTGACTTCTGTTTTCTATCTGGCCTCTGGTACAGAATGTCCAGTGAAAGAACAATCCCAAAATAGAAAAATCGAAAGCAAAATAAATCCTACCGTATGGGTCAAATCTCTTGGCCCTCATGGGATGGGTTTCGTGCCATGGAATCTCTATCAGAGCTTCCAGTATCACTTTGGAAAACAACACGTGAGTGGCCAAATGCAGGACAACCTTTATTCCTCAGCAGTTTGCTGCCTTGCATAGGCAAGCCCAGCAATCTGAGAGCTGTGGGTAATGACACACACGGCGCAGCTTTATACATGCCAAAACCACTTGTTTACAGACGGAAATTATTTCAGTGTTTTGGGGCATTCTGTGAGACAGTCTTGGGCCTTGTGGTCATTTGTGGGTTGCTGATTCAGGAGGAGAGGAAAAGCAAAGGCGACAGGTGAAAACCGAGAAGCCACGGAGGAGACAGGATCCCTTCGAGAAGTCTCATCAGAGGATGGTTTGGAGGAGAAGCCAGGAGTTCAGCCGTCCTCCAGCCTCGTGCAACATACAAGCGCATATTAACTAGAGCCATATGAAATCCATCGTGTGAAGAGTAGAGTGAAACTACTCCCAAAACTGTAGCTTTATTACAGCTAGCGAGGAAACATGAATGTTTGAATGACTGCAAGAAAAGGGTTGATTATTAGCTTGGTTTATCTCCCGTAGATTAGGAATTCCAGGTCAAGTCTGCTGACCAAACACAGAGAGGTTTATGGTGTTTCTGACCCCCAACATCTGAGAATGAATGATTCATACAGCCCATTTAAAATCCAATTTTCACAATATATTCCCTGTGTGTAGTCAGTATCGAATAAGCCCAGTCAGTTCCTCTAACACAAATTCCAACTCCAATGAGGAAATGTGAGCTTCCCTCCTGGAAATGGAGATTCCAATTCGGGTATGCAGGGAAAAGCTCTGATTTTGGTGCTATTCGCTATCCTGTTGCCTTTTAGGCAATAAGAGTCATTTGGAGGTGGCCTTTTCCAACAACCTTTTTTAAAACTTTATGCTGAATGGGAGTCTTGCAACAGTGAGCAGGTGATGAAGGGTTAAGCTTTCTGTGCGGCTGTTGTTCTCTGCAGCCCTGCAAGCTGTGATCTTTGCCTGCTTCAGCTGCTACCATGGTCAAACACAACGTCCACTCCTTACTGCAGACTGGGTTGACCACAATCCTGACTAATCCCAGGAAAGATTTGCAGCCATCTCAGATCCTCCTGACATCTAGGAAAGACATCTGGGAGCTGCCTGCAAAGTAGTGCTTGGAGCTAAGGTTCAGCAAGGGTGTTTCTCCTGGATGGATGAGGGGACAGAGAGAAGAAAAAGCAGCCTGCAGATAAACAACAAAATAATTCTAAGATAAACAACAAAATAATTCTAAGGTTTTTCTAGACAATGTAAGCCAGAGCTAAGTGCATGGTCCCATTGGTCTGCCCTTCTTCCCCAGAACCTTGGGGACACCAAATGAAGCAGCAAGCCATAGGGTTCAAATGTAACCAGAGTAAACCTGCAAAACTTATTGCTGAAGGATGCTGCACATGCCAGAAGTTTCAAGAAACAAACTGTCAAATTTATAGAGCAAAAACCAACTGAACAAAATCAAAGTTAAAAGTACAGTCACTGCTTCAAGATATATTCAGACATGGATCAGAGTGGGCTGTAACACATTTTGGGGTAGTGTCACTATGGTCTTGTTTTATTCTCTGGCTCTGCAACTGGCTGCCACCAGTGGGCTGGGCTGGTGGTGTCTGGCCACCCTCATTTTCTGGTCCAGGTGTGGAGCTTGTGTCTTTGTCCTGTAACCAGAATCATGCAGCTGTGCCTGCTCTGCGCACCTGCCGATACTTATAAACAGAATGAGATGTTTCCCCCAATACCTCAGTTTTAGGTCAAGGATTAATTCAGGGCAGGCTGGGAGCCAGCTCTAGGGGACACCAGGACAGAGGATCACACGCGACCTCGTACTCTCCAAATGCGAGCATTGCACAGTGAGACCTGTGAGAAACATCTGAGAGGTGAAGAAACCAGGCTGCTCACTTGCAAGTCCTGACAAGCATTAAAGCTTGTTTTTGCCAGAAAAGGAAACGTATCGTTTACTACCCACAGAGCACAAATCTCTGCTGAGTATGGAGTTGTGGCTGCTTGCTGACTAACAACATCCAAAGGAGCGATATGACCAAGGTGTTAAGCATTTGCTCAGTGCAGGAAGGACTGTTGCATATGAGGACAATCTCTAAGCACAATTAGAGGAGTCTGTGTACCTGCAGACTAAAACGATCCCAGTTTGATTTCAGTAACTGTCTACAGACATGTCTCTTCTCACGTGATCTTGCTTTTGTAAACGGCAAAAAATGAAGACTCACATGTTTATTGAGAACAGGCCAGTCGCTAAGGACTGTCACTACTGGAGTACCTTTTGCCTGGAGAATACAGAGGAGATTGCGACACCTTGGATAAACCCGGATCTTTCAGCTGAGCTTAAGCATCTGAAGGAATGGTATTTCCTCAAAAGTCATGTAGAAACAAAGGTGAAAATAGAGTGAAAACTCTTTGGGACTTCCAGTGAAAAAAGCATCTTGGGCAGAGGAGGAAAAGCAGTGATTATTGAGTAAAGAAAAAATTTACTTTGCCCATTGAAGCCGTGCAGAAAGTCATCTAAAGAAAAGAAAGAAGATACTTCACATCTCAACAGCAGGAAGGAAGTCCAGAAGAGGAGACACAGTGCTCTCAGGATTGGTGCAAAATTCTCAGCGAATTCCAGGGGGCTGAGAACACTGATGAGTGATGAAGGGGAAAAGTGGAGTTTCAGTGTTCATCTTGCTCTGTAAATTCCTCATCATGTCCACAGAAAGAGTTGCTGGGTTTTGAAATATTTCATGAAACATGAGTAGTAAGTATCAACTTCAAATTGTCCCTGGAAAGCCAAATGTAAATTAGGTGTTCATGAAGCTGGGGCTCTGCATATGATGGGTTGTGAAAGAGGTTCAATGGTCAGGGAGATAAAAGCAACTCGTCTTCAAGCTCTCACTTCCACAAAGCAAGACGCAGGCACAGAACTTGTGCCTGGAAAGTGTGCAGAAAAGCACAGGGAAGATCCTGTGCTGCAGCCTACGTGGACTATGGGAGGTCAAAGAGCACATGGGTGTAGTTCAGTATTGCCTTTCATCGGCTTTGTTTGACCCAAGGCCACTCTGTCATGCATTCATCCAGTAACACACAGCAGGGACAGAGGAGCAATGGGATGGCTGTACAGCCCCTGAGGAGCACAGCACCCATCTCCAGGTAGCTGCAGACTATAATCCCACAGCACCCCTCACAGAATAAGACTGTATTTAGTCTAAGCTACATGGCCTTCTGGAAGGGGGATAAACTGAGGACACTGGGTGTCCTACTGTATGTCCAAGCAGTCACATTCACACTATGGACAGATTTGGCACAAACTGGACCAAAGGTGCCACCAGGACACATGGTAAGCTCAGCTTTTCCCAAGTACAGGCTGGGCATGGATTGCAGTCCGTCCAAGAGCCAGCAGCATGGTCAGAACGCTACATCACACGGCACATGTCTGCTACATGCATCTCCTCAAGACCACACTTGACGTCCCTCTCAGTGCAAGTGCAGTCGGATCACTGCCACCCAGGACTCCTCCCTGTACTTTCCTAGAAGGTTCAGTAGAAAGCCCAAGCCCTTCCCACACAAAACATCTCTTTTCCCTGTCCTGGCTGCTCAGAGCCTTTAGCCGAAAGATCTAAACCTGCTAAAGTGTCTTTGGAACTTGTACCCCTGTCCAGAGGTGACCTCAGCTGCAGGAGTCAGCAAGGAGCTGCCTGCTTTGTCTGGGGGTGGCAGGAGGGTCAGGAGAGGGGTGAGTCAGTTCAGCACACTGACGCACCTGAGAACACTGCACATTCCTTTGCAGATGGACATTATCAGACTGATATGACTACCCAGACATTAGTGATCAAATCCAGACACTCCTAACTCTGCCTTCTTCAGGTTCACGTGGGTTTCTGTCCTGCCTCTTTTATCAGGCAAGGAATTGTTCCTGCCAGGGACCAGCTCAAATAGCCAGTATCACCCTGACTTCTGTACTCCCTGTAGCAGAGTTCTTGATAAACATGCAGAGAGATGCATCTACTTTGTTGTCTCTGCATTGCCAAAGAAAACTTCGCTGCTTTCCTCTTCTTCACTCCTAAAGCTGTAAAACCGGGGCCCACAGAGACCCAGAAAAACACCATTTCTTAATCTCTCAGATTCACAGATCCTTGGTTCCTTCGCAAGTGAAAAAGCACACGACTGGAAAAGTTTGCTGCCAGGTAACTAGGATGGATTTCGTCACACCAACGCTGCTGCCGGGACGTAGGGGACCAGCAGCCACAAGTGTTCTCAGAGCAAACCAGCCTTGCTTTGTCTCTGCCCAGTGTGGCGAGATTGCAGTTGCTTTTCTCCCCTTTGACACCCTCCCCGTCATTGCACAGGACGGATCAGGTAATCACGAGCCTGTTTGTTTATCTATTTGCAAATCTCAGGAAGCAGCTCCAGCAAAATCTCCTAAATCATCAGAATGCAGCAAACCACGGTGTCAAAACAATACAACCCCATCCCTACCACCAGCAGGACGTTTATCGGTAATTATCACCTGTTTATCTCAGAGCCTGGGATTACAGCAGGTCCGGGCTGAACGCCCTCTCCATGCAGCCCCTGGGGAAGGCGGGCGGCACCACCCAGACCATGCCCTGTGCTCCCCGGGCCCTCTGAAGGAGACAGTATTTCCTCACTCTGCCTATGCTGAGTCCGGATCTGTTAATATTCAAATATACACATAGGAGAAAGGGAAACCGTACTAACTGAACAAATACACGCCCAAGAAAGAGGACGCTCCTTCCTGGTCTGTAATCCCCTTGTTCAATAAGCCTTAGTAAATCACTAAAGCATTCAAAAATTGAAACTTCCCCTTTAGTAATTTCTTTTTAGAAATTTCTCCTTTCTCCCAGCAATGCGAAAATGCACATCATCCTTATTAAAATGGTAGATTTAAAAGTTTGGATTTAGGGTCCTGGCACCATTTGTACATGGATGACAACTATTTGCTCAGCTGCCTCTTTGAAAGCCTTTTGAAATCGTAATACCGATCATTTTCATGACTTCACTATTGCGTCCTCTACAGCAGTTTATTCCCGCGTGTGCTGCGTGCCCGGGGAACCGGACAGTGAGTCCGCCAGGTGGGAAATGTCCCCCTGTCCCTGCCTTGCAGAGGCAGCACTGGGGTGGGCTGGGGAAGGTGGGTCACACAGGCACCAGCAGGACGGGTGGGACCGGCACAGCCCCATCTCCACCTTTCCCGTCCCATGCGCTGGCTCGGAGAGGGTGTCTCCACCGAAAAGGGACATTTATAACTCCGGCTGGTAAAGGACAGCAAAAGGCAGCAAAATCCAAGGAAGGTGAGTGTGGGTTCATGCTCTCAGGGCCCCCAGCTCTAGAAGGGGAGAGACCAACAAGCACAAACAGAGCACGCTTTGGAGGTGCCAAAACCTCCCAGGTGCCAAAGCATCCCCTGGCACGCCCCGGTGGGGGGACAGAAAGGACAGTCCCACCAGCCGTTTCCTCGGAGTCAGTAATAAGGGGGAGGGTGGGCCCCAGGGGCTGTGGGTCGGGGCGAAACCCTGAAGGAGGAGGTCACCCCCGGGGCCCGGCATTTTGCTGCCCCCCTTACCCCGGGGGTATCGACATCCCCCCTGACACTGCGCCCCAGTGAGGAGCGGGTGGGTGGGGGCGAGGAGCGGCAGCAGCCAGGGCGGCTCCCCCGGTTTCACCGCGCAGGAAGGCGGGGCGGGGTGGGGGGGAGGGAGCCGCGTCCCACCGCGGAAAACCCCGCGGGGCGGGGCCGCCAGGGGGCGCCCTTTGCGCGGCTTTAAAAGCTGCGCGGGGCGGCGCGCGGGCCGCAGTGGGGTGTGCGGAGCAGGTTGCGATCGTTCGCTCTCCTTGCAGCGACCCTCCGCCGGCGCGGAGCAGCCCTTCCCCCCGCGCTCCCCCCCGCCCCGACTCCGCGCAGACATGGCCAGCGGCGCACTACAGCTCTTGGGCTTCGTGCTGGCCTCCCTGGGCTGGATCGGCATCATCATCAGCACTGCCATGCCCCAGTGGAAGATGGCATCCTACGCGGGGGACAACATCATCACGGCCCAGGCGGTCTACGAGGGGCTGTGGATGTCGTGCGTCATGCAGAGCACGGGGCAGATCCAGTGCAAGGTGTACGACTCGCTGCTCAAGCTGGAGAGTAAGTTGAGGCTGGGGGAGTGCGGGTTTTGGGGTGTCTGTCCTGTTCGGGCTGGGGGTGTCCGTCCCGTCGGGGCCATCCTCTCTGTCCCAGTGCTTCTCCGGTCGGGGCTGAGGGTACCGGTCCCGTAGCGTCATCACCCCCCACGCCCGCGCCGGTCGTGTCGGGGCTCTGGCTGAAGTGCTGGTACTAGGGGTGCCAGTCCTGTCGCCCACCCCCACCCAGGGATGCCCCGTCCCGCTGGGGGTGCCGGTGCTGTCCGGTCTCGAGGTCTCTCTCCCGTTGGAGCTACGCCGCCCGTCCATTCGGGGTTGAAGGTGCAGGGCTCGGGGTCACCCTACTTTTTGGTGGCGCCTCATCCCGTCGGGGCTCGGATGTGTGTCTCTTGGGGTTCCTCCGATGGCTCTCCCTGCCGGGGCTGAGGGTCACTCCATTCGTGACTGTCTTTCGGGGTAGCTGGGTCACTGCGGCGCCTGCTGAAGCGCATCCCGCGGCGGTGGTGGCTCGGCGGGACAGTACCCGGGGGAGGCAGCCGGAGCCGTCCCATAGCCCCCTGCCCGCATGCCTGCTGCCTGTTCCCTTCAAAAAACGTCACGGGAGGGGAAGGGTCAGACCCTCCACGTGTGTTCGGGAAAACGCCGTGATTGCGAGCAAGAGCTTTTGGCTCTGGCTCAGCAGGAAGCAAAGTTGATCAGCGGTGCTGAAGTGGTCTTTTCGAGCACTTTTCTTTTTGCGTTTGACTGGTTTGGTCTTTTGTTCTCTGGGAAAGTCGCTGCAACTCCCGTGGGGGAGCAAAGGGCTGGCAGGTGAGCTGGACTCCAGCCAAGGTAGCACTGCCTGTAGTTTTTAGGCAGACCAGTACATCAAGGTAATCTCTACGTCAATTATGTTGTCCTGGGGCAGCGAAGCCATCTCTCGCATATTGGAACTGACTGCAGCCTGGCTTGCTGGGGTGTCAGTCGGGGCGGTCGTGCTGAGTTGGAGCCCAGTGAGGGCTGTTTCTAGGGTGCTGGAGCATATAACTTATGCTGACACCCAAAGGGATAGATTAAAAAAAATCCTTCCTCCCCTCATCCCGAGTCCGGTAGTGTCCTGGAACACCTTCATCCCTCTCCCTCTCTAATTAATAAAATAATTACCACCTTGGTCACCCTCTCGTTCCCAAAGGAATGGGCAGGCACCAGGGACCATTGGGAGTATGCTCAAGTTCGATTGCCACCAACCCTTCCCGTGTGTCACGCAGTGAAGCCGGACACCCCGGGCCCCACCTTCGTTGCTATCGATCACTCCTGCTCCCTTGTCCCGAACACCCGTGGACCCTGCAGCTCCCTTCAGGAGTGCGGTGCACGCAATTAGCACTAAGAGAGTGCAGGGCTGTGGATAATCGGGGCTGGGTTAAGCACACAGTCCGGGGTGGTTTGGGCAGTAATTATGTGTAAACTCTGCTTCGAGCTTCTTATCTCGCACTGGGGGTGGGGGGGGCAAAGATGTCAGCAGGGCTGAGGAATCTCCAGCCACCCCCTGGATGGGTTGCGAAAGGTAAACTTGCCCCGGGGGCTGTGTGGTTGCGGCCCATTGTGCTGTAAATAAGATCCGCAGAATCAGATGTGGAGCCCGGCTTAAACAGACTCCAAAAAACCTGCCCGAGGACCTCCAGACCTGCCCCATTCATGGCTGAGTGCTGAAAACCAGCTGCTCCCCTCACCTTTGTCCTGCGAACAATAAAGGCTCTTCTCTTCCAGGGCTATGGGGGAGGGAGGTGTGAGGTGCCAGGTACAGAGGCTGAGCTATTAGTGGCCTTTTGTCCTCTTGCTGAGCCCCTGGCCCTGCAGGGTATGCTCTCCTGAAAATTCCCAGGAAGCTCATGAAATATGGAAATCGTAGGGGATTTTTTTCCTCGTTGGGAAAGTCAGTGAGGGCTGGCTAAAGAGACTCCTTGTTCTTTTGTACCCCGGCTTGCTTAGGTTGCACCTTTCCCACTTGAAAGCACATCATGCCTAGGGACATACACCTTATCTGCTGTTTTCTGTGCCTGATCTCCTGTCAAGGTCTTACAGCCACATAGGCTTGGGCAGGGACCAGCAGTGCTGTTTTGGGTGGAGGCATGATAAAAAACCATTTATACCCAATTCAATGGCCGCACCCTGGGACAGGTGCAGTTTGTGCCCTAAGAGCTCCCTCACTGCATTCATTGATGTCATGGTGGAGGCGGTACAGCTATGTGGGCAGAAAACCTTCTCTTGCCTGGCCACACTTTTCCTGCCAGAGCTTCACATGACCTGAATGCTCTGAGCTACACGTCAAAGCCTTGTGCACGGATGGGATTGCTTTGTCCCCATAGAAAGGACTGAACTTCCTCACACCTGCAGTTATTCATGGTTGTGGGAATGCTGGACAGCTTAGCCGGGAAGCTTTTGCATAGCTGGTAGCTGGTGCCATTCCTCTAGAGGTGTCAGTGTTTGACTGCTTGAACTGATGCTGCATGTCAGAGATGGGGTTGGCACAAGCTGGTGATCACCGTTAGCCAACTGAGGGACCTCCAGCTTCCCGTGTGGCCGCGCTGCTGGAGTGCGCCCATGCTGGCGCTTCTCCTGCAGCTGTGTTCAGCTGAGGGCTTATGTCAGTGCTCCCATTCAGGCAACAGAAAGGCTGCCTTTTGCCAGCTTACGTGAAAAGCAGTGTGTGGCCACAGGCAACAAAAGCCGCCCTTGCAACAAGGCTTTGTTGCACAGCCTCAGCATTATTCTTGTAGCCCTCCAGCATTGTCCATGGAGCTCAGCTGAGCTTTCTGTTCCTCCGGGGTCTCAGGGGGATGGTCTCAGACAGGAGGAAGAAGGGCTCCTGGTACCTGTCTCTGGAAGCTTTCAGCCCCACCTAACTACATTCTCCTGTTCAGAGCAGAGATTGTTCTGGGTACTGTCTAGACTGTTAGCTAAAGATACTCAATGCCTTGTTTGGTTTTGGTGAGAGAGGTTCTGTGCTTGAGACAAGCTGAAACTCATCTACCACTTCATTACCAAACCTAGTACATCCACAATGAGCCTTTGTGCTCTAGCCCAGAAAATAAACAAGGGTTTGGATGCACTCTGGTTCAAACAGCATCACTGAAATGTGAGATCTTTTCTCCTACAACTTTACCACCCTGGCTGAGCCTGTTCAGGAGCTGGGGAAGAGGATGGGTGGGGAGAAGGAAATGTTCATGCTCAAGTTACTGCTGCTCTGTTGTGATGGTGGGTGAGTTGGGAGAGTGGTCCATGGAAGGACAAAGCTATGGCACGAGGGACAAATGTATCCAAATATCTTGTTGTCTCTTCATCTTTAGATCTGGAGTAAGCAGGTAGAACCTGCTGGTATCTGTACTTTCATGTGGGCTAAGGGTTAATTTACTCCCATGTTTCTCAATCCCTGGTCCTTCCTCATGAAAAATCACGATCAAGTGATAAAACAGTCTTGCTTGTGCTGCTCTTAGAGAAGGTAGAGGGTTACTTGGAATGCCGCTGAGGCTGTTCCTGTGTGCTGGTGCCCTGTTGTGTCTGCAAGAGGGGATGGGAGTGTGTTGCAATACACCGGCTTTATTGCTCTACAAGCAGCTTCTAAGCAGCTTTAGTATTACTATGTGTTACTAAATCTCTTGGTAAGGGAATTTCCAGGCTTTGTGGGAAAACAGGCTGCCCAGGTCTCTTCTGACCAGGAATCTGGAAATGGTGGTCCTGTGTGTTGCCTGTCTTACCAGCAAGCTTTCTCTGCTGTTTGAGTAACTGCAGGAAGGAACCGAAGCTTATTTGCTTTGAGGCAGGCAGACTACAAGGCCACTGTCACCTACTGAACTTGCCTCTTTTGCACTGGACATGCAGTGAGGACTTCCCAGCCTTTCAGTTTTGGCAAAAAAGTGACACCGTTTGGGTCTGTGTCCTGCCTGGATTCCTCTGTACAGTCTTCTAGAGTTGTGGGGGGGGTGCTTTGAAGGAGTCCAGACTGGAATATCTGATGGTGATGGGTGTGCAGGGTCCTCGCAGAGGCTAGTAAGGGGGCTGAAAGCCTCCAAGCCATTAGCAGGCTTTTGGGTTCAGCCAGAATGACTGCAAAGTGTGAGAGAAGTTTGCTGACTATCTGTGATGCTGTTAGTGCCTGCTCACATCTGTTACCTTGCCTGCTGCACAAAATTGACTTTCACATGCTGGCAGGGCAGAACAGCAGCGTCTCTGATCCTATTCCTTCAAGGAGGTAGATTCAGCTTTCATGGAAACCATGATGGGAAGACTTTGAAGGCTTCTGAGAGTGTAACATGGTTCCTACACTACAGTGGTGCTTGTAACTCCTTGGCAACTTCCCTTGCAGAGCTTAAAGATGCTGTGCAGCTCCTTTTCACCTGTATTCTCTCACCACTTGGCTGTATGAACGCCCATGGGAAGGGAAGGAAAAGTCCATAGTTAAAATACAAACAAGGCAGTCAGTGAGCATCCCTATCAGAGTGAGCATCCACCCCTATCAGAAAATAATCTGCACACAGAGCCATTACAGCAATTTTGCATTACAAACAGGCATTATAAAAATCCCATGGCTCTTTCCCAACAGCTCTTCTATAATGCAGATGACATAAACAGAATAAATAAGGAAATGTGATAATGGAATAAATAAGCAAATGCGATGACAGAAAAATAACCTCAAACATGCTGCTGATGTCCTTATTTTGTCCTTATTTTTATATCTAAGCAGTTGCCGCAATTGCTTCTGTGTCAGGTAATGATAACTGTGGGAAGGAAAGTCTTATGTAGGTTTCAGATAAACTGCAACCCACTAACAACAATAAGTTTGAACTGTTTGTTAGCATGTTTTTAAAAACAGTGGGTTTCATTATTTGAAACAGGTGTGAGCTGCTGTGTCACTTTGATGGACTTACACAGTATTATGGCTTGCAGAATTCACATTTGTTATTAACCATCCTCAGTACTTTTAAGCCTCTGTTCTTCAGTACTTCCTCCTTTCTTGCTTTAGGCTTTTCAGGCCAGGTCTCTCATTACTAACCAGCAATAAAAAGGCTTGGCTTCTGAGTCAATAGTGGTTTTTATTGACAAAATACTGTTGCCATCTGACAGCTGCTGTTGGGTTCCAGGCCAGTTTATCTTGCCTTGTATGGGACTGTTTTTTCCCCAAGGGCTCCTGAGACTGCCTGGGCTTTCTTTCCAACAGCCATGGTGCATCGCGTGGGATGCTACAAGCATTGCGGTACCTGTTCCTGTTGGGAGATAGCTGTGGCAGCAAGGAGTGTGGAGGAAGTCCTGTTTCTCTCCAATATGATAGGAGTTGTAAAGTTAAACTGCTGTAGAGCACTTCCGCTTGTTGTTGGCAGCCAGTCCTGTTTAGCAGGTTGAGACAATATTGTATCATTTGGGATTTTTTAAAGCTCCTGGAAAGGCCCGTGTGAACAATAGAACTAATATTAAACTAGCTATCCCAGCTTCTGGATGTGCAGCTTCCATTGACAAACGCAGTTGTTAATGTGTGCATAATAACTAATAGCTTCTGCGATGATTAACTGCGCTCAGTGTACTGCAGGCATTGCAAAAGTGGCAGAAAGACAACAGCTCCGTCTCCCAGTGCGTGTATGAGCCCAGGGCATCCAGGCTGGGTGGAGGGGAGGATGGTTGGCTAATAGAGTCATGTCACATTTGAACTTCTTGGGATAAAGGAACAATCTGTTCTGCGAATGTTCCAACCTGTTTTTCTGTCCTATTGCGAGCTTCCTAAATGCTTCTGTCCTCTTATGCCGTGAGCTGTGCCTAAGGGAGGGGTGAGAACACCAGGAGATGTCCCTCCAGGGTTTGTTGCTGAAAGGGGGCAGCCCTGGGAAATGCTCACAATGCTGCTTTTTGTTCAGCTGCTTCTGCACAGCTGTTGTGGCCACGTATCCAGTTAATACTTGTACATCTTGAGGCTTCAGCAGGTTTCATGGCTAGGTCTTCTGAGGTCATAGACACTTCTTCAAGCATCTTCCTCTGCTTGTAGTACTGTGTTTGAAGGTGAGAGGTCTCTTCCCACCCTTATAATTGGTTTTCTAGTTGTTTGAGATAACATTTCCTATTTTCACATTCACAAAAGAACTCAAACCCTTCTCCTATAAAGCAATTTCTTCTGCAGCAAAACTAAGCCAAACTTACTTTAGACTTGATGAAACAATTTGGTACTTCTGCAAAAAATGTCCTCGCCTGTGCAAAGTATGAACTGGTGTTCAGCCATTGGCGTCTCCAGAGCTGCTGCTGTAATGCACAATTTAGCCTTAAATGCGTGACAGCCGAATTGGTTGCCTGGGTGGTAACATGTCAGCTGAAGTAGTTCTGAAAGTTGGCATAACTTCTGTGAGCTGGAAACTATTTTTAGAGTGTGTTCTCCAATATTGGAGATTAATCTATTTTAAATGTGTTTCGATCCTGCTGTTGTGATTTATGCTAAAGTGATAAATGGCTGTATAAAAGGGTTTCTGCAATCAATGCAGCAGAGTGGTTTTGATTAACACCTGGGCAGTGTGGAGGTGTGTCACCTTTCCCCTTTGAAGGAAGTGAGAAATGACATTTAGCCAAGCTGATCGTGGGGGGGTTTTCCCAAGAAAGCAAAGACTATTCTTACAAAAATGTCACTTCCTATTGCTCTGAACATCACCTTTTTATTGTATTGTTTTTAACTGGTTTCACAATCTATTTACAGAACAACAAGGTTGTGTGTGTAGAGACAGATCCAGATCTGTTTTAAAGCAGAACTAGAGCCCGGTAGCCTGTTGTTGGTGTGGGTCACAAGAGTTTCCCTGCACAAGCCCTGTCCTGGGGCAAAGTGCAGGAAAGAATCTCAGAGGATGGGTGTGTGGCTGTGCTACCCTCTGGGACAGTATGAGATTTGAGCCAAAGTGCGTTTACAGCACAGGCTCTGAGGGGTTCACCAGACCAGTGCTAGCTGAGGAGTTTGCAGGTGCTCTGTTGTAGGCTTAACTTAAATCTTGCAGCTGCAGTTGTCCAAGCTTGAAGTGCTTTGCAGAGCTCTAGCAGAACACAGGCAATGGGCTTTCTGAGCTCCAGACTTGGGAACAGATTCTGGTGACACTTTGCGAAAACTGTGCGTGTGTCACTGCCAGACAACCTTCTTTGTCAGGGGACACTTCTGCCTTGGTTACAGCATGCTCCAGGGAATTTGTTCCTTTGATTAACCAGCCCTGTTTGTTCCCAGATCTTAACAGGACTGTATATTAAAATCAGTGTTGTTCAAACAAACCTGATTTACCAAGCAATAAAGCTCAGGCTCTTACTTCACTGCTATTCAGGTGTTTTGTCACCTGAGGTTTTCTATCAGTAATGATTTAATTTATAACATAATTTCCTATTCTCCTCTGATATCAAGAAAATAAGAATTCAGTCTCTCATGTACATAGGGTTACTGTGACTGCCTTCAGATGAATTAACAACATAAAGCCAAATCTTGGATAAAGTATATTGTCTTGTCTTACTGAGAACCCAGGCAAATACAACCGTTGACTATGGGAGGCATCACCCCATGCTCCAATTCTCCAAAAGCACAAGAGAATACCTTTGAGTCAAATAAGCTACCGATTGTAGGTGGGGGGGGGGAAAGTATTTTTTTCATTTGGCTGGGAAAATCCTGTTTCTGTTGCAACTGTATTTTTGTACCCTCTGGGACTCAAACTGAGGATTTAACTCAAATATCTGAGGTATTTGTATAAGAGACAGGTTTTCGAAGTGTTGAGCAATAAAGGGGCCTTGCTGTCTGCTGTGGGACTATTCATATGTATGGTGCTATTCATATTAAAACATGTGCCTAAATGCTTTGTTAAGGTAGAGCCTAAATCTGAATACTTCTTTTGATAAACAGATATACCCTTCCAATTGGGATTCAAATAATCAAGGAACAAAAGATGTCTGAGGGCAATTCCCAGGTCATTTCCTGCAAAAAGCTGCATGCCCTTGTTTGCTATGCATTTTAGAAGAGGCTGAGAGTCCTCTGATCCTGATACATGACTGTCCTGGAGCTTAAAGCTTAAAATGTCTTGCTTGGTTGTATCCTGTGTAACACAGAGCACAATGTTTTGACACATGGTTATTGAGACAGTAATTTGAATTTCTATTTGTATCTGGAGGTTTTTTTGTGGTAACTCAAATCCTAATGTCTTCTAGGCATGCTGCAGGCTACTCGGGCTTTGATGGTGGCTGCAATCGTTGTGGGCCTGTTTGCTATTATTGTTGCTGCGATTGGCATGAAATGCATGAAGTGCATGGAAGATGACCAGGTGAAAAAGATGCGGATGGCTGTCTTCGGTGGAGTGATGTTCATCGTTGCAGGTTGGTAACATACAGATGTGTTTAATATTAAATGTGCAATTTCCTAAATGGCATTTATCTCGCATAGGATGCGAGAGGCCAGGGGAGGTCTTACTGTCAGTGCTCCAAGAGCATTTTGGGCTGGGAATTCCTTAGAGGACTTTCCCTCAGATAGACAGTGGCTACTGTGCCATCAAATAGGTTTCTTGGCACTAGGATTATGCTTTCTATATGGACTGAGTGCCTTCCATCTCTGTTAGCAGAGCTGAGTGTGACCTGTAACACTGCTTCAGTGAAAGGCTGTCAGCAGTCTTGCTTCTGGTGCAACGTAACTGTGGGTGACCTCAAATCCTTTCCTTATTTCTCTCCCAACGAGCACTAAATAGCAGCTCAGATCTTCTCAGGGTAGCAGTACCTCAGCATTACTGCAGATGCTGGTTCTGCTATGCTTACTTTGCAGTGATTTTCATGTTTTTCTTAAGTCATGACTTTGTGTTCCCTTCATGTGCAGGTTTGGCAGCGCTGGTAGCCACATCATTGTATGGCAACAGAGTGGCTCAGGCCTTCTATGACGCTTACACCCCTGTCAACACCAGGTACTGACCCATTTGATGTAACACTATAGCATGACAAATGCTCGCAGGGCTTGGTTTTGAGTAGCTGGGGCTCAAAAGAAAGAAGGGAATTTCCTGAGCTAGCTGGGTTGGCTTCAAACTGCAGAAAAAGCATTAGGACCATCATCCATGTAGTGTTTGTCTTGGCTTTGTTTTAAGGCAGCATCACTGTAGATACCCAGCTGCGGTGACTTCGGTGTTTTTCTTCCACTAGATGCCTAAGGTCTGGTTTGCACAGAGCGTGGCCCTCCTGCGGCTGTGCGGGTTGAGCTCGAATCCTGGACTAACCCAGTGTGCAAAGCTCTGAGCTTTGAGGGTCAGCAGACTCTTAGGTGCCCCAAACTGCTGCCTTGCAGGAAGCCACTTCCATCCCAATTTCAGCTCCCTTCTGCTTTGTGTGGAAATGCTAACACTGTAATCCAGAGGCAGAACTTTTCGTATTCACTTTCTTCCTTCTTTTTCCCCAGATATGAGTTTGGATCAGCTCTCTTTGTTGGATGGGCAGCTGCTTCTCTGACCCTGCTAGGGGGAGCCTTCCTCTGCTGCTCCTGTCCACGGAGAGAAACTTCATATCCAGCCACCCGAGGCTATCCAAAAAATGCCTCCTCCACAGGGAAGGATTACGTATAATGAAACAATGAAGAGGAGCCGCCGGCACTAGTAGTGAAAGCATTTTGGAGAGGACACTACAATACCACTGTCCTGACCGGAGTTCAGACTCTAGGTTCTGCCTTCCTCTTCTCCCAAAAATGTGTATATTTTTTTAATCCTCTTTGCTACAGGACATAACTTCTCCTTTCTCTCCCAGCCCATGGAGGAAGGCTAGCCTAGGTTCATAGGTATTGCCACTGGAAAGACAAAACCTCCAAGTTTGGGTTAAGTTTAGTGTTTGGGAGTAAAAGGGAAAAATCATACTTTTTTTTTTAGATGGATGTTGGTGCTTTTTTTAAGTTGTTTTTTTAAAAAAATAGGTGATAACAATTCGGTCCCATATCCCATTAAGTTAGAGCCCAGTGTGGTGTGTGTAGAAATTAAAGGAACATATATAATATGCAAAGTGATGAAACCAATAGCTTAAGGGGAAACATAATTTTAGGGAAAAGACTTTACATGTAGGAATGCTTGAAGAGACCTAAAATACTCTCGTACTGTCTTATTGGCATCTTCAGCACCCTCCTTTCTGTGCAGATTGGCTTGGCAAAGGGTCAATCACAATTAAATCGCTGTTATTTAAACTGAAATCTGGAACTGTCCACTCACATGCGGTTGACCAGCAGAAGATGCAGTGTAAGGTGGCTTGGCTTAGCTGTATGTCATCACTGTTTGACAAGACCTTGGAAGTTGATTGTGTCTGAGCCCAAGGCTGGAAAATTCTAACTACAGAGGTTAGGAAACTCCCAAAGCAGCTGCAGGTTTCCCTGGTGCCAGGGAAGACCCAAGGAAAACTGATTGCCTTCTGGTTTTGCTGGGTGTCTGGTGGGGCTGTTGTTGCTGTTTCTTAGACGCCAAATGCTGCCAGTGATTTGTTTCTCCGTGTTCCCACCCTTGTATCTCACTGAGCTTGAAGCTTTATCCCTTCATGTGTGCTACAGGCCACTTTTTAACAAAGTCTCCTATTTCCCTGAGTCTTTCTCTTCTGGGCTTAGTTACCCATCTCAGTTTGCCTCATGCAGATAAATGTGTTAAACCAAACTGAATGCACTGCTGCTCCCTGATGTTTCCCCAAGGATACCTCACACGCAGCCATTTGATCCTGTCTTTTTTCTTGTAAACACTTTCAGTGATGATATGAAGACAAATTCCAAAGAACCTGACCCAGAGGTTATGGCATTTTCTTTTAATCCAAACTCAACAAAGAGGAAGAAACTAGCATTTTAAAGATAAAGCCATCCTTGCATATTAAGTCATATCTTAAGCAAAAAAAAAGCGGGGGGGAGGGAATCATGCAGCTCAGAGGTTTCCACCCTTTAATCTGAAACACCCGGTCAGTCACTTGATGTTTGACTAACACTAACTGAGGTTGGCTGGAGTGGTCTCATAATTCCTAGAAGAATTGTACCAGTTCTCCAAAGATCAAGCTTGCTTTTTCTACAGAAGGAAACTTGTTGCTTCTGACCAGGCTTTGTAAATGTGTATGTGTTCAGAGGCACCAGATTTTCTTTTTTTCTTCTATAGGAAGGGAGAGGCTCTGGGGCTGAGCTATGTGCAACCATGGCAGTGGTGGTTTGTATAAGCATTGTACCTCTGTTTGACCCAACTCTTTGCGACATAAACCAAAGTTACTGAAAGAAACCAACCAGAGCATTTGCTTCAGGCTTGAGCTGATGTTGACCTGTACTTGCAGCTGGGTCATGTGGCTTCTTCCACTTCTCCATGGGGAACTGCCTGTGAACAGCAGCTGCCTCATGAGACCTTGTCTTAGGAGGTGGCAGCTCAGGTCACATTAAAGAGCTACCGAAGCCTGTGCTTTTGTATTTGCATTAACCCTGAGCCAGGGAGCAGACACTTGTATTGGGAACTTGTATAAAGTGTTTAAACAATTTCAATAAATGGACTTTTTTAAGGAAAATCAGACTGCATTACTTCATTTCTTGTGGTTTTGGTTTTCGTTGGGTTTTTTTTGAGCAGAACTTGGAGAGTGTGCTAGGAAGAGAGCACTGGGGCTTGGGCTTTTGGGAGCCTGCCTGCCAGGATGGAGCTTACTTAGCTGCGTGTATCTACAGCAGACATAGGTGGGGACAGATCTTCTGCAGTGAGTCAGGCAGCTGTGGCCTCTGGCAGAAACTCACCCAGTAATCTGCTATGATTGCAGCCCGGGAACCAGAAGGTTTGCTGCTCGGCAAGGCTGCACCCTGGGTGGAGCAGGAAGGGGCAGGGGGAAAGCAAAGGGCTCCCTGGCAGGGGAGGGGAGCTGGAGGAATGGGGAAGGGATGGAGCGTGGAGCCAAGGCACTCCCGGGAGAGATGCTCTGTGTTTGAGCAGTGCTTTGCGCTCTGTAGCTTTATCTGGGGTAGGGTATGTGCAGGCTGTACAAGATGTTCTGCCTCCAGAGCAGGAAGAGACCTGCCAATCTATGTCTCTCATAAAAACTCCTACATGCAATTCCTTGACATTCCTGGGTTAACAGAATCATGAAGAGATGGGCTCTGGGAGGATCTGTTTTGCTCTGAAGCCCCTCCAGGAGAGTATTGTGCTTTTCCCAGCTGTGACAATGGGCACAACCAGTCAGGTGTACATTTTTTCCAGGCCAGGTAGGAAATGGGTTCCACCTGGGGATGGCCTCTTCTAACCTGTGCTGATACCTTCCCAGGGTAGCAAGGATCTGTTTCCCTTGCTTATACCTGGCCTGGAAACCTCTTTCCATCCCCTAGGGCCCAAGTACATCTGGTGAGAGGCAGACTTTATTTAAAACATTTTCTTGAACTCAAAGAGCTGCCTCTTCTATTACTTCTCTCTCCAAGGGCTATTTGCTTTTGTAATTACAAACAAAAAGAATAGAGCTAATTAGGCCTTGTAAAGCTGGCAGAGCAAAACAGCCAGGCATGTGGCTGGCTGAGTGAGCTTGCAGTGCCTGGAGCAGACTGGTTGCCTGGCATAGTTCGGGGTCTATGGTCATTTTTATTCCAACCTGTCAATTAGTCAAGGATTTCCACTGAGATTAATTTTTTCCCATGTTTTCATGCTTACTCCATCTCCAAGGACTTTTGCATGTGCCATTCTGAAGTTCCCCTGGGCAGAACAACAGGAAAGCAAAGCAATTTGATCTATAAAATAGTAGGACTTCTCAGCTGCTGGCAAAAATAGGCTACTGCAGGAGGCACAGATCTGTGTGAGACTGGCACAGAGGAGAGAGCCAGAGGCTACCTTGTTAATTTGCTATACTTTTAATGTGACAAAACTCACAGCCAAACTTTCATTTGTAAATGGCTTTCTGGCAGTCTGACTGCAAAGCCAAGGATGAAGTTTGGGGGTAAATGTAATTTCATATGGCTTGTGATCCTAATTCCTGTCCAGTGGTGACAAGAGTATCTCTTGGAAGGCTGATGTCTCAAGAGGTGACCCCGACCCTGCTTGGGAAGGAGCTTTCCAACCCTTTTCCCCTGGCTTTCATGCATGATCATGCAGTTCTATTTGGCCATGTTTTCCACAGCCCTTTGGCCATCTCTGCTGTAGGTTGTATAGAAAAGGAGTAACATGGGTTGAAAGTTGGGGGAGAATTTCCCACTGGATTTCAATTCTTGCATGTGACACATTCTGCTGTTAAAGCCATCTTGCAGTGAAATGATGGCATTTGTCTGTACAGACAATGGGAACTTTTGACTGCTTCTTGGCATCTTCTTCCACACCATATTTATTATTTGGATGGTGCCAGAGCTGTGTATATCGTGCAGGGAACTTCAGTGTCAGTGGGAATTACATGCTCATTTATATTACTCAGATATTTCAAGGAAATAAGAGAGCTCCAGATGTTTTCAGAATAGCATCAGCCTGTTGGATTTCTTGGCTTCTCCAACTCAATAATTTTAAGAAACTCTCTGTGCTAATGCTTTTATCAGATTCGGCTTCTGATTTACACATGAACTTCTTAAAATAATTCTGCCTTTGTTTTCTGTACTGCTCTGAGCACGCAGATATAGTGTAGAAGCACTGAAAACACTCTGACAATGGAGATCCCAGAAATAACCAATAGAGCTGGTGACAAGAAATGTTTGAAATATCCATGGAAGCCCAGAATCTTTTTATGTAAGGCAGAAGAAATAATGGCATTACCGTGGGAAAGAAAATGCAGCACTTCTGCTTAAGAGCAAACCCCAGAAATGCCAGTAACTTCCAGAAGTTGCTCAAATGTAACAAATGTACAAATCTGGGTAAGTCAACCAGGCTGAAAGAGCTCAAGCCTTTGTCCTGTGCATGGAGACACATGGAATAGCTCTGGGCCAGGCAGTCAATTGGCAGTGATGTAAAATTGTATCAGTGTTTTCGCAAAGGATGCCTAAAATATGCCACTAGTAGCACCATCTTCTTCCAGGATCTTACACCAGTGTCTACCTGAAATGCATCCTACAGGGTCAGCTCTGTTTGCAGTGGCAGGGCTGCAGTCAAATCTTGTAATGTACATGGCCAGACATAGTCTTGCTAGCAAGTAGCACTCAAGTGCACGTGTATGCCACCAGGATTTCTCCCCCGCGGTGTTTGCCCACCACCTTAGCACCCACCTTCTGGCAGAGAAGATGGTTGGTGTCACACAGAGCAGAGCTAGGATAGCTTATCACAGACCTGATCCAGGTGCACCCATTTTTCAGAGGGTGCTGCAGTTTACCACACCAACCACAGACTCACAATAACCATGTGTTTCAGCCAATGCTTTGCATCCATCTGGACAACTAACCTGGACTTTCTAAACTGACCCTTTGATTGCAACACAAATAGTGTTGCAAGGATTTCCTCATTATCCCCATTTATTAGACTTCATTCCTCCAATCCCACTGGCTCCTTAGTTGGCCTGGTTGACATTTCCCATCTTCCAGAAGCCCAGGCTGCATCAAGGAGCTTGCTCTTCTATGGCACATTGCTTTTGATCCTGTCTGCAGTTCCTGCAGAAGTCTTGCATGCTATGGCATCTGCATCACTGAGCAAAAAGGGAAAAACACTCCTTTGTTGAGCCTCATGTGCTTGACTGGAAAACATCCCAACTCCTACAGCTTTTCCAGAAAAGCCCTGCCTGGATTCCTAGCATACTGCATCAGGGACTTGGTGTTTCTAGGGTCTACATTTCCTATTCTGCCAGAAACACCAGCAGCCCCCAGCCATGAGAACCAATGAGTGCTTCTGTTTTGTGGCCTCAGGAGCTGCAAGCAGCCAGCAGCTGATGGGTCCTGCCCAGGCTGGGGGCCGAGCACAAGGCTGGATTTGCCTTGAGGCACAGAAACTGCCCTCCACTGCTGTCCAGTTCATCAGCCAGGCCCAGGGGCAGGTTTCATGTTCAGGAACCTGAATTTTTATGTTAAATTTCCCATATTTAGGTATTTTTGTGTGTTTGGCTTTTGCCTTGGGCTGAAATTGTGTTCTGTTCCTCATCTACCCTTCTTCTCTACAGTTGTCCAGGTCCTCCTTCCCAAGGAAGGACTTTTCCAAAGTCCTTGCGTCACTGGGTCCATCTGACCATACCGGGCTATTTTTGACCGGCACAGACGGGCTGGCTTAGATGAGCTGGTAGCACATTCTGTCTGGGACATTGCACAAGTCTTGTTCTTACCATAATATTTTTGTACTTCACCTACCACATCAAAAAACACCATACCTGAGAAAGACACATCACTGGCTCTTGTCCAGGAAGCTGAAGGATGTGACTAACATAAGAAAAGAATTGTATTTTCACATCAGGGCTGAGAACAAGCCATTTCGTCACAGGTAATGACCTCCATCTGCACTGCCAGCAAGGATCCCCAGGACTAAGGGCTACAAAAACAGCTTTT
This sequence comes from Caloenas nicobarica, assembly GCF_036013445.1. Lineage (NCBI taxonomy): Eukaryota > Metazoa > Chordata > Aves > Columbiformes > Columbidae > Caloenas > Caloenas nicobarica. The sequence continues at coordinate 22,533,489 of NC_088252.1, forward strand.
GCAAATGCTCTAGAGTTTGCAGGTGGCTTTTAATGGAAGAAAAAAAAAAAAAAAAGAAAAAGGTGAGAAAGACTCTATCCTGCAGGACGCAGGGAGGGAAGAACATGGACTAGTTAGTGCCAAGCTCTCCTATGTCCCTGGCTTCTAGGAAAGACACAGCTATGTGAGAGCTGCTTAGTGCTAGTGCTGGTGCTCTCTCCTGCCATGGATTCGCCTCCTGCTGCAGCCAAGGGCTTTGATTTTTAATTTGGGAACCACACAGCAACATTCAGCAGGTGGGAGGGCTGGGATGCTGGTACTCCCAGCCCAGCACTCCAGGCTGCCTTCAGAGCCAGCTCCCCCAGCAGGAGAGCAGCGAGGGAGCCATGAAAACAAGTTCAGCCAAGGTAAAAAAAGCAAGAAATAGCATTCTTATTACAAGGTAAACAGCATTAACTCCATCTTGGGGGAGTAGAAACACCATGGCAGTGGTAGGCTTTTCTGCCCACAAGCCGTTGAAGGGCGGTGGAACGTGCTCCACCCTCCCCTTGTGTAACACTCCCCACGCAGCAGCTGTAAATAATCATTTACCTGTGTGTGCTCCTCTTTTGCTGCTTTTTTTAGGGCCTTTCTTCTTAAATGCAGCTCTCGGCAGGGTGGTTGCACTGAGGTGTGCGTGGCACACGGAGCCGGCGCTGGCAGAGCTCTGCCACATGCGATGTGCTGCCGGGTGGGAGCTGGAGCCGCTGGCCCTGGGTTACTCCTGCGAGCAAAGCTGCCAGCTGCGCTAAGGGGGATGGGAGAGTGTGGGCTGCATTTGTTGTTTTTCCAGTGAAAAGAGCTCAACAGTTCATTTTAATTATTGTTTTTCCCAGGCCTGCAATAGCTTTTCTCCGCACTTTGCAGTTCTCTAGAAAAGGTCTGGTAAAAACACATCGGCCAAAACACATCTGTCAGCGAGCCAAGTCTCTTTGTTTCCCTGACTCCAGGATTTCAAAGTAGGTACTCTGGGGAACTGAACCTTTCCTGACTTCAGGTGCTCAGAAACTGGGGACAGCAAGGGGAAGCCAGTCCCTTCCTATGTGCATTTTTTTGTTTTAATGGGTAAAAATGCCCTACCACTGCCCAGACCTTTGGGTTGTCTCTTTTTGTGGAGGTTTACTTGTCACTGGCATGGTCTAACATGCCGAAAGCATCCTTTGGGGAACGTGCATGGGATGGAGCAGAAATGTGACCATGCCCAAGCCCTGTGCAAGGAGCAGGGGAGACCAAGGAGTAAGGAAACCCTCTACTGCTGCCTTCCTTGAGGGAGGGATGCAGCCTTGGCCCAGCAAGCAGAGTCTGCACAAGAGGGAGTCTAATTTACAGTGCCCTGTAATTTGCTGATGCCGCAATATGTTTAGCTTGGGGAAAAGGCTCTGTTGATATTGTGTTCACTCGCATTGGAGCTGTGGTATGTTCCATCGACATGAAAAACACCACCGCACTGGGCTGTGGCTGGACCATCCTTGTGAAAATAACGGAGAAGTAGCTCAGCTGGGGCTGAGATGTCGGGGCTTCCAGGAGGTGAGAGCAGCCGCCTGAACCCACCAGAGCCAACTAGGATGTGCCAGCCCAGCATCTGCTGCAATAATGCTGACTCTTCATTAACAGCTACTGCCCTGGTTAATTAGACTCAAAGTGTTAGCCCCGGATCAACCAATATTTCCCTAAAGCTTTGGAACTGGCCCCAAATTGCTGATGAAAGTGTCAAAAAACAAAGCTCCATCACCCATCTACAACCTTTCCCCTAACTGCTGCTTTTTGAATCCAGATAAGGATGGTGAGGATATTGCTGTTAGTACCAGCAATGATAGCAGAAGTAACACAAATGATCTCAAGGCACAGACCGGGGTGCTAGGGTGATATACCCTGCATGGACACTGGACAGACAGAATTGCACCAAGAGCAAATAATTACTGCTCTGTGATCTGGTCCTACTTTGAGATACAACATTCTCATGGATCAAACACATCTCCCTGTTTTCCTAGCAGATTTTTTATTAACAATTGCTTAGACCTATGCAGCACTTGAGCTCATGGGACTGCTCCAGGCTGTCTGCTTCATGTTTCGGGGTAAGTCTGCAGTACTAAGCCCTGCAGATAGAGAAAGTACTTGTCTGAAATTCAAGCCAGCTCCGGGGTGGTTATTTATCTCCACATGGCTCTTTACACTTTTATCTGCACACCTAAACTCTTCATCATCTTGGCTTAGGACTATGTTCATTCTGCTTACAGATGGGCAGCAGGCAAACTATGGCCCTCAACCTTAAATCCCTGAAATCAAGGGAAGTGCCTACAGATCTATGAGGCTTTGAGCTTGAGTCTCCTGTCATCTGTGCTCTAACCTTCCATCTCCTCTTCCAGAGGAAGACCGTGTACTCAGGGAGCTCTGTGTCTGTTGGTTTAGGACTGACCAGCTGTGATGAATTATTTGGCTCTGAGTGCAGTCACAGGATGAAGATGGACCGGCTTGTCCTCAAGCTGCCCTGGAAAGGGGAAGGTCTCCCTTGCTCCATCCTTGCTCCCCATGTGCTCTTGCCTCCTTCTTTTTGCCCTCTCTAGAGCACACTGAGCTATGCAAATAGTTCTCTGCCAGGTTTGTCATGTCAGACCAGCACAAGGCCAGGGGCAGGGCTGAGACCCTTCAGCTTGGAGGTGGAGGAGAAAAGCAGAGCAGCAGGGTGGGACTATGGTTTTGGCAGCAGCGAGCCCTGGGGCACAGCAGGCCAACAAAGCTCCCAGGCTTTCTGCAGAATTTCTCAGAAACCGGAACATAAAATAAGTAAGACTTTGTCTGGTGTTTTATGCTGCAGAGAAATGACCAAGCTTTTCTTGCACACACCAAATTCTGCTAAAGGCATGAATTATTACTGACACAGAGCAGCTCTTATCACCACAGCACCATGCTTTGATAGGAATTTCCTTACAATTTTTCACCAGAACCAGGCTCAAGCCAGCTTTGAAGGGTGATGACATCATGACCCAGGTTAGGAGCAGATGAAAATTGCTCTTACAGAATCGCACTTTGCATGAACCTTTTTCCAAATAAGACAGATCAGGTGCTTCAGATCAAGTTAAAAACATTAATTACAGCAATAGCAGTAGTTCAGAACAGGACAGGCTTTTTATAACTTGTTTGTTACTGTAGATCACAATGTCAATATTGCAAAAGTGTAGCTTGTTTCCATCATAATCAAGTTGTCTAGCACTGAATAATGGACTAGTGGAGGCTGCCTCTCTTTATCTTGGCATACATGGAGCTCAACAGTGTGTGTCAACACTGAGAACACTTGAAGGATTGCATTGCTTTGTCTGCTTGGACCCAAAACCACAAGGACTTTGGAGGGGATTCAAGCTGATTCGTAAAGTACCCACTCTAAGCCAGCTTACCCCCTCCTAAAACCGGCTTATCTATGCCCTGGCTTTCAGCAGTTAGCCCTCCCTTTCCTCCTATTATTCACCTGGATAATGAAATCCATGCTATGTGAAAGGGGCAGTGACACACTGCACGTGAACTGGCAGAGATTTCTATTGGGGCTCTGCTAACCCCAATTCTTTCAGTATTATACAAATGATATCGTACCTCAGCCCCTCCGAGCAGTGGCTTCAGTTTAGCCATGCCAGGTGCCACACGAACAGCTCACAGCTTGAAAAAATAAGTAATGTATTAAGGGTGGGACAGAGCCAAATATATACCATTAAATCAACTTGCTCATGCATGACCGAAGCACAGTAATAGCTCTGGTGAAGCAGGTGGTATTGAGTGGTGTCCCTGAGCCTGTACTGGGAATTGCAGCACCTGGACTTCCCTTTGGGATGCAATTTGGCTGCTCCTACTGATTTTAAAGAAAAGATGCTATGGAAATGATAGGACAAATAAAGCACAAAGGGTCCCAGGACTGACCACAGTCTCATCTCTGTTTCGGTCGGTTAAGGGTTTCTAACAGAACAGCTGTATATCACCCATGAAGTGCAGGGCATGCTCTGTTGCCTTCCTGCTGGAGGGGAGGTGTGCAAGAAAAGCAGTGTATTTCTATGAAGAGGTTTAGAGAATGGCTTGTTTGGGGTGATCGTGATTCACATCTCCTGCACAAATGGGAGCTAGAAGTAGTAATTACAACATCCATGGCTTACCACAAGAGATTCTTCCAGGACATTTGTTTTAACTTTTTTGCAGAACTGAAAGTAGTTAAGAAGAAATGCTAATAAAAGCTAAACACACACTCTTCCTTCTCCCCTTGGAATTTATCTGCAAAACAACTCACGGTGTGACTAATCAAGACTGAAAAGGCCCCTTTCAAGAGTTGTGCCTTTTCCTCTTTAGAGCAATTCGGGTGATTTCCTACGAAAGGCTGTTTCTACCCAGCATCGGTAATGGTGTTTTTCTTCTCAGGACCGGTGGCAGCATGTATTTGTGGAGACCACCAGTGCACTTGCTGATGATGGATGTGCCATAACCCCAGTCTGGGGTGGGACCAGGTGTCCCTCCCAAGTGTGGCACACAGGTCTGCCCCTAACACCAGTAACTCAGCACCACCTCCCGTCCTTCCCGCGCTCCTTGGAGCCCCCTTGGCCGTGCAACCTCTTCCATGTCAGAGATTTCTTTTTTCCTGGAGGATGTTTCTCATGTGGATTTAGTTCAGTCTGTGGAGGCTGCTGTGTGCACAGACAGAGGAGCGGGATGGGGGCAGCGTCCGCTTCCCACACGTTATCACTGGCTGACCAGGGCAGGTGGGGAAGGGAGGCTTTGGGCTCCATCCAGCCCAAAACCTGTGGGATGGCTAAGGGTGGTTACTATAATGATGATATCTCCTTCCAGAGAAGACCAAAAGAATGCGGTGGGTGCAATCTGGGACACATTCCCACACCCGCCTCTGTATACTTACACTCATTCAGCTTGAACATCCAATTAAGTTTGATGATAGCAATTTAAAAAAAGCAGTAGTATCTGTTCTTACTCATCCGTGAAAACCAGTTAGCGAGATTCTGTTATAGATGATCAGTCAAATTTTAAGCTGACTGGTGAAGTTAGGCTCTCAGGATAATTCTGTCTTTCGGAAACGCTGCGCATGTGTGTCAGCGCGACACAGCGCAGCCCAACCCAGGCAGCCTTCCAGCAGGGTGAAGTTTAACTACTCAGTAGAGCGGAGAATGGGTATCTGTCCTGGGACCTGCAGCAGTAAAAGTGCGTTTGAGCGAATGTGCGCATGCGTAGGTGACATGCGCACAGGGGACTAACTTTGCAAGGGCGAATACCAGAATGTTAGAGAAGATCCCAGCACCTGCTTGAAAAAGGTTTCTAGTAGCAACATAAGAGTAATGAAAGCTCGTGACTGCTGCTGTTTGTGGGGAAATTTCTGTTATTTTTACATGGAATTTCCACCAGAAAAAAGGCTAAGTCCATTTGTTTGTTGTAACAACAGAGGAAGGGAAGAGGTTTTCCTTTTATCCTGCTATTACAGCTACCTTTGTCATCATATCCCTTTTCTCATCTGGTTGAGGTCTGTATTCAAACTAGCAAAGATCTGGTCTGTAGCTACCATTCAATAAACAGTAGCAAGCTACAGCCAGCTTTTATCTAGATTGAATTAAGCAAGCAGCAGACCAAAGATGTAACACATTTGCCTTTCCTTACACTAGTGCAGGAAGGGGTATGTTGGACCTCATTAGGAAAGGGTCTTGCTTGTTTTCTGATGATAGAAGCTCATGGCTGCAGCTGATCGAATAGAAAGCTCTTGAGTTCTGAGCTAAAAAGTCTTAAATGTGGTTGATGAGCTTCTGACAAAATTAATGGTGAACCTCTGCTTCATTTGGGTGCTCATGTCAGTTCAAATCCAGAAATGATCCCAATCTCTCCTGGCTGTTACTATTTGAAAATGCCATCAGATTTTCAGATCTGGAAGTGTCCCGAGGCAGTCTTTGGCTACTGACTCTCAGCTCTCATCAGCCACCAAAACTTTGACTAACCCCTTTCTCCTTTTGGATAAACAAACCACCCTTTGCCTCCCTAATCCCCATCCAACAGACTAGTCACTCCCGAAAATGAAAGCAAGCTAATTTACTGATCTAAACTGCTCATTTCCCAACACGATGTTCAGTGCTGTGAGTCATCCAGAAAGACTATCCCCTTCTCCATTGAGATTAGAGGCAGTTTCAGCAGGGAGCAGGCAGGGCATTAAGCGCAGTGCCAGGCTGAGCTGGCAGCATGGGCAGTGGAGTCCAGGTGGAGGAAGGCTTCCCATATCTGCCTCTGCCACAGCCCCGTGCTGGCTCCGCTCGGAAAAATTATTATTTGCATCGATAAATATGATTATCAACTCAGTTACCCCGTGGCATGACAGGAATAACTCAAATGCATAAATAAGAGTGTAAATAAAATCCAAAATGGGACCGTAATCTTAAAGGTGAACAAGATCAGTAGCATTGCCTGAACCTTCTTTTTTAATGACTCTTTTCGGATGCAAATAACTCAGTTTAATAAAGGCAGGTGGTGCCCCGGGACTCAAGTAATTTGGGTGACAAATGAGGGATGGCTGGGAGGCAGGGAGCTTCACCTAACTTTAGAAACAGTTTCGCCTCTCTTTTAGAGCTTCAACAACGAGTACTTTTCTTTGTGTTTCAGTCCTCAGACAAACTTCCTTTGTTCTGGTGCAGTTTCTCCTCCCCTGGAATTTGCTGTCCCAACTGCCTGGCTCGGTCATGCTCAGGCTTGTTCTTACACCAGCATCTTAGAAGTCTGACGAAACCTCGATGATCCCCGCTCCCCTCGAACGCCTGTACCCAGCCGCCCATGGAGAAGCCACGGAGCCATTTTCCTGTGACAATGTTGGCCCAGCAGCGCCATGCAGGTGCAGGAATGGAGGGATCGCACCTGCTGGAGCTGAGCCTTTGGGTACAAATGTTGAGTGACTCAGATGCGTGGAGTGAGAGTGACTCACCAGGAGCACGGGAGTCTCGTCTGAGTCCCATCCTTCCTGATAGGTGTTTTCACAGCCAGACACACCTTGACTGGAGTGGAGGACAGGGAGCCACCCAGGACAGCCTCTGGCCCTAGGTTAGGGCACTCCCTTGGGAGGACGTTCACAGCCTCCAAACTGACCAGATCAGGAACATAAATATTCCACCTCTCACATGGACACCCCGACCACCAGCACTTGCACAGGGTGACTGTGCTCAAGCTGCACTTGTTTTTGGCTTTGAGCACACCTGGGGCAGAGGCTGGGGAAATGCCCCTGAGTTCTCCTTTAGGAGGTCCAGCCTGAGCTGCTCTTTTGCAGGGCTTCAGCTGTTGAGCACCTTGGCGAAAATTTGGGATCCTGCTGGGTATGTGGACACCCTTCAGTGAAGAACCATGGCCTAAGAGCCCAGCCCATTCCCACCAGCTGAGACCAGTCGATCAGCAGTCTCAGTGGCTGACTCAGCCCAACTCTCCCATCCGACTTTACTGACGAGCACCTCTTAAATTATGGTGTGACTTCAGACTCAGGTTAATCAAACACTCGATGAAGGAGTCACTCTAGGATTTATGGATTTGAATACAAGCTAAACTGCTGCATTATGCCGCCGTCACTGTCTAAAGGGCAACACCAAAAGCAAAGTCTAAGGCAGCAAGATGCCTGCTGCAAGAGCCCTCCTCCATTTCATTGCTGCTCGTGAAGCTGTGCAGCCATTTCTTCATGAAGAATCGGAACGGTCTGAAATCTCCTGCATCCTTCTTAACCCTTAACATGTTCCTCTACACATAGAAAGTCCTTTTGCAACAGGTAGGATCAAGCCTAGAGTCAAAAAGCAGCTCTGTGTTCAGCGAGGGCATTCTCAGTGCTAGTGTCAGAGCCATGTTGCTCAAAGGGCTGGTGTGAGGCCAAGGTTTCCGCATTAGATAGATCCTGGCAGAATTGGAGAGAGCAAAGTTTCACCTGGAGAGATAGTTTCCATCAGTGCTGCCTGCACCTGTCTGTGTGATACCCCTTTGAGTTACGAGGAGGGGGAGCAGGAAGGGACTGGGCTCTGCCTCCCATCGGGTGTCTACACCCTCACCTTAGCGTCTTGCTTTATTCTGGTTTGCATTTGCCCCCGTGCTTTGTGGGAGCAAAACTCAAATTTCAGGAAGCGTCTCATTAAATTTTCCATATTTTGAAATAGAATGACTCACTCTTACCAAGCCAGCTGCTGGTTTGTCCGCGCTCTGTGTGCTGAACTGAGCACACGACTCACCCCAGCCCCATGACTGGCCCCAGCAGTCCAGGGAGCTGGGGGTCCCATCAGCAGCCAGTGCTCACCACTTTCCCCCTCAAAAAATGTCCCTTTGTGGCTTTTAGACACAAACATGAATGTACATGAAAGGGCAGTGGGTGGGGGCTTGTGCTGAATAATAATAAGCAGCCAAACAAGTCGAGCAGGTCTGTGGAAGCAATTCAAGGCGGGCAAGCCGTAAAGATCGGAAAGGTGAGATGTAATTACAGTCCCTCTAAGCTGGGACAGCAGGAGCTGAAGGATCCACGACACAAACATCAGCGGTGCAGCCGTGTTACACCAAGGGGAATTAGGCCCTGAAGAACAACATGTTTACACCTTCACATTTGCCCCAACCGAGCCAGCTCCATGATGATGTAACTGTGAGCACGTCATACCTTGGCCAGGCCAAAATCTTTTCGGGTGTAAGAAGAGATGGTGAAGAGGAACAGAGGGAAACAGAGCACTTTTTTGTTGTTGTTTGTGGTTTTTTGTTGTTTTTTTTTTTTTTTTTTCCTTTCTTGTGTTCTATCCCCAAAACATTTAACTGGAGAGCAATTTATTCAGGATTTTTCCCCTGTTTTCTATTGTGTGTCATGTGCTCTGCTGATGTATCAGTGATGAAGGGACTGCAGAGCAACAGCTCACATCCAACAAAAGTAAAATGAAAGTTCAGAGCCCAAGCAAACGGCCCCAAAACCTCTGCTACCCTGTTAGATAGCAGAGGCTAAAAGGTACCTTAGTTTTCACCGGAAAATAGCCTATGGAAGCATCCTGCTCATTAAGCTATCCCTCACTCATTTTCTTTATTTAGCTGTACAAAGTTTGCAGTCTCAACTGCACAGTGCCACAACATGAAATGACGGAAGGGTGGCCATCGTGAGCCAAGTGCCCAAACAAAAGCTAGAAGAAAACCCTAGGCTATAGCCAAAGACATAGCTTAACCTAAATGAGCATCGTCATCAGAGTAAAATAGCAAAAGTGGGAGAGTTTTGAAGTGTCCAGTTGCTTCAGATAAGATATGACTTTCTACAGCTAAAAAAGGAAATAATATCAAAGGGAAAAAAAAATAACAAAAGCTGGGGAAATGCTGAAAGCTTTTGGGTTTTGTTCTTTCATCACAAGAAAGAAAAAAAGAGGAGCATGTTTGGCCCTTTATAAATTGTATTTAAGAGCTAGACCCTTCTTCATGTCAAGCCAAGGGAATTTTTGCTTTTGAGTTTGAAAAAAGCAGAATCAGGGTCATGATTTTAAAAAAGCTTAAATCCCGGGCATGTTTTAGAAACAGATACAAAAGCACATGCTCACTGCAATTATCTATGCCTGCAGTGTTTTCGGACATGTGGACTTCAGGAAAACAATAGGCAGCCCTGTTATCAGCACAAAGGAGGATCAGTTTGGAATTATCGTACCTGTAATGTCGGCAGCCCTCAGCTCTGAGGGTTTCCATTCCCACTGTTCAGCTGCGAATTTACTTACAACATTCCTGAAACAAAAAAAAAAAAGGGCATTCCTGACTGAACTGTGGAGAGCAACTGAGTGAGCTGGCACCCTCTAAACAATAATCTTAACACAGGTCTTGTCTAAAACTTAGGGGGCTATTCTGTCAGTGGAAACTGATGGCTTTTGAAGCATGAAAAAAATTAGATGGGTGGGGAGGGGGTGTTATCTGAGTGCTGGGGTGCTCCAGCTCAAATGCAGGCACTGCACAAGTGTAAAGAGGTGATGGATATGTCCCCAGCTGCAATATTGCCCTGTACAGAAGCCGAGACAGTTTTCATCCATTTAAAACACAGGATCACAGTGAACCATTGCAGCCCCCAAAAATGGTTCAGTAGAAAGGTTTGGAGATGATGGCAAATATCCTGATGTTACCTGGTGTGATCACTCAGAGGCACACACATCATGGGTAGCTGGGTTGGGCTGGTGAGGAAGTATCTCTTGGAAGCCCTCAGCTCATTATTTAGGTTAACTACACATGACTTTCTTATGTATTAGCGTTTAACACTCCTAAGGATAATACTGTTGAATTTCAGAATGTTGGGTGGGACGCAGCTCATCATGGGCAGTCAAGCCTTATGGACTGAGCTGAAAAAAAAAAAAGGTGATGGTGGAAGTTTGGTGAGTTTTAGCAGGTTCTGGTTCCCCAGAGAAGAAGCTTCAGAGTATGAGGTCCCTCTGCACTGTTTGCACTGCAAACTACACTGTGCAGGTAGTGATGCTGCTTTACCAAGGTGTCAGAAATCTCTTATAAACCTTATAAATCTTAGAGGTGTTGGATCTCTATCTCAAGGGCTGCAAATCTTGGAGCCCAGAGCAGCCAGAGAGGGGGCTCAGCTGTCAGCATAGGTCCTGGTATCTGCAGCAGCCATCTCGTCTCCTTTTATAATCGATGAGGAGACACTGAGAGGAAGACATGATTCACCCAACCTGCTCGACACCGCCTGGGTCACAGCACTTCTGCCTGGAAACTGCCCTGCCAGACCCTGCTGCCACTCCCCTGCCTGCACTGTGTGTCACCTGCACCCTGTGTTGTTATGTGTGTCCTCTGCTGATGTCCCCTGAAACTCAAATCCAGGGCAGAACACTGCAGCCTCCCTGCTGGCAGTTTGTGCTCTGAGTGCTGAATGGGGCAGCACCTCCAAACCATCACCCTGCCTCCTACATGGTGATCCCTTGGCACCTTGAAGCAGGGACAAGTGTGTGTCAACCGTATCCACACAATCTCAGCCAGGCATTCCATTTCTCCACCTGCCAGAGGAGGAGCTGAGATCTACACCAGGTGTGATCCAAGAGACTACGGCCATTAGTATGGGTTAGCCCCATGGTGGCAATTACCAATCACTTATATAAAACACCAGGTTTCCAGGGTAGTAAGGATTTGTGAACTGAGACAAGTTGTGGGTAGAGCACCTAAGAGCTCTTAGACCCACCTGGTCTCTAGCAGAGGTGCTAATAGACTCCCCCCTGCCCTGGGATAACCAAAGCTGTGACACTGCATGGCATGGAGCCAAGGTAACAGCCCTTCCAGAGGGCTTTCCCCTTTGTGGGAAGTGGATACTCTTACCTCCCTGATGGGCTTATCTTGACAGAGAGCCAAGCCAACAAGAAAGGGTTTGGGGTGGGGAGGAGAGGAGGTAGAGGGGAATGATCTTGGAAGGGAGAAGGCAGGAGAGGCTTTACTGAAGGGAGGATTTGGAGAGGTGGGAGTGCTTGGAGGCTTGGCTGGGGAGGAGAGGCTGCTGAAGGTGTAGGATGCGAAGGTGACAATAGAATATGGGCATACTGGGAGCAGTCTTGCTGGGATGGAGGTGAGGAAAGAGCCAGTGGAGAAAGAGAAAAGTGGCTGATAATTTCCCAGCTTTCTGCCACAAATGGACAGAGGTGGGAGAGGCTCTGAAGACAGCTACAGAGATTCAGCTAATCTCTATAAAGTTAGCCTTTCTCTCAAGGCTTGCTGAACAAGTAGCCCATCCATGGGGCATGAGGAGCCAGCCCTGAAGCCTCATCCTTCTGTGCCTGGTGGAAATGCACCGCTCACCACTAGCTCAGCATGCACAGAGACTGGGACCAGGCTGATGGCAGTGGGATGAGAGTGCTGGGTGCCAGGTTCAACCCCCCTGGGCTCCTGGCAGGGACCACACTGAGCTGTGATGAAGCCCAATAACAGGGTCTGGGTAAACCAGTCCCGCAGGGAGCCTGGCAGAGCCCAACAGCCACCTTGTGCCCAGCTCTGCACTGGTTAAAGTCATCTCTGTTCTCAGCCAGAAAAATCCTCTGCTAAATAAGTCAGCCAGCTGTGTATTTACCTTCCAATGCCAGCCAGCACTGATAGGCTTTGCAGGGCCAGCTCCAGCGAGAGGAGGGGCACCCAGGAACACTGTGGCGGGGAAGTGGGACGATTTGTAGCTGTTTGCAATAGGCATCGGATGGGTTACCTGAGCTGAAGGGGCCTCCCAGGTCTTTTTTTCTCCTTTGTCAAGAAAGGTTTTCCTTGTTTGGCCTCCTGGATAGTTGGATACTGCAGCCCCCTCCCAGGGAGTGGGGTCGTTTCAGAGCAGCTGAGCCTGAGAAATGAAGCCATGGTGGGGCTCACATCTTGCAGGGAGTGGAATCCTGCTGAAGAGGACATGGGCATGGGGGGCTGCAGGGAGCTCAGCAGTGTAACAGGCTGGGCTGTATGTTCTGTATTGCTGAGCAATTGTTTCTCGCTAGCTGACCACCTCTTTGTACACCCCCACCCTTCCTGGCTGCTCTCACACTAAACAACAGCAATAAAAAGACACTTTTCTGGTGAAATGAGGCCAATGCCTGGCCCGGGAGGGGTGCACAGGGATAAACTTGTTTTCTGGGTGCACTGGCTTAGAGGCAGTGTGTGTTTTGCCAGCAGGGCACTCTTTAGGGACTGTAGCACCCTGATGTTAACTTCCCCAGACTGACACACACACAGAGTTAAAGCTGAACATCCCTGCATCTCTGTTCACACCATCATCACCTCTGCTCACTTGCTGCTGATCTTTTTTATTTTTCTTTTTTTTTTTTTTTTCCTCTCTCTCTCTCTCCTTTGCCAAGAATGCAGGAACCTGCTGCTCCTGGATGGTTCTGAGATGACTTTCCGCTTCAAGCGCTCCCGCTTCCAAAGCAGAGCTGAGGGTGCAGCCAGCTGAGCTGCTGGAGAACTTCACTGTGCCAGGGAAGCACTTGGCAGAGGCTGCTGGAGCACCCCAAAGTGCCTGGAGCCGCTGGTCTGGCACAGGGAAGGGATGTGGGGCTGGAAGGGGGAATGCATGGAGAACCCCGCATCTTCCCTGGAGTGTAGGGGTGTTGCCCCAGCTGCTGCTCAGGGGGAGGCTGTGCAGGAGGAGGGCTCGGGCTAACAAATTTTCACAAAGCTGGAAAACTTTGTAGACTGTTTCATGGCAAGAAGCGGCATTTAGGTTTTTGCCTTGGGAAAATCTCCATGGTTTGGGAAGGAGTTTTTACAGGAAAAGACAGAAATCTGAGCAAGTCTAGCAGGATATCCCATAGCCAGACCCTGGCAACAAGGTCACTCTTTCTGGGTCAGTGAATATTGAGTATTTATGCTAATTGAAAAGCCTGGCAAGGTGAAAGCTACCTCTACAGCTCCATGTGCTGGTAGCTTCACTTCCTGCCTTAAACTGCACAGAACATGAATTTTGGCCTTTTTTGTCTAAGCAAACGCCATGACAATGGGGTCAGTGGCTGCTGGTTTGGGTACTTGTGCCGTTGGCAGAGCCTTTTCTCCCCACCTCTGGGATTTCTCTCCTGTCCCACTTAGGAAGCCGCTTGCAAAAAGTTATCGGGTTCCTCTGAACACAGAGACCGATTCCCAGCCTGGAGAGCCCCGACCTCCCCGTGCCAAAGTCCGTGGTCAGGTGGGGGTCAGTGTGCTCTGCTCCACCCCTGCCTCACCCCCTTTTTCACCCCCCCTGCCCGTGCGTTGCAGGCGGGGCGGGCGCTGCCGGCAGCCGCTGCCCAGAGCCGCTCTCGCAGCTCCACCTGCAGGTGCCTGCGCAGGGCTCAGCCTGGATTTCCAACCCAGCTACATCGCTCACACTGGGCTTGCACAGCCCGGGTGCTGTCGGAGCCTTTCCGTCGGGTTCCTGCCTTTGGTTGCGACAGCGGGGTGCTGCTGCTCCTGTCTGTCCCACTGTCTGCACCACCACGTAGCGTGTTCTCACGCTTCACCCTCCAAACTCTTTGAACTATTCTGTAAGATCCTTCTTATCCTTCAGATCTTCCCTCAAGACAGGATTTCACTGGGACACTGAGGAGAACTTCATCGTCTAGCTATGAAGAGAGGAAGGGTGTGTGGCTGCATCTTTAGCTCCAGTCACTTCCCAGACATGGGCTTCAGGTGTGATGTGAACCATTTGCTGACATCTGTATTTTAAACTCTCCAGCAGTTGATCTGCTCGCTGCTGGGTTTCTTTGGAGAAACAGGACCACCAAGCCATGGACAGCAAGTCCTCAGAAGGTGGTTCGAGGAGTGTGCAGAAGCTCCTGTCCCCATCTGTCCACGTTAACCCCTGCCATGTGTGACCATCCCTGGGGCAGGAAGGTATATTGGCCTCAGTCCAAAGTCCAGCAACAGTTAAGCCACCACCTATAACAGCATTTCATCATCCTGGCATCCCTCTTCACTCGGTGCTCCTCAGGACTGGCAGGGGAGTGTGGCAGCCTGTTCCCAGCTCCATGCAGGGCTGTGGCTGGTCCTTCTGTCCACTGGCAGTCTCTCCCCTGGAGAGGCCTCATCATCCAAAGACCAGAGCAGCTGTCACTGCTCCTTTGGTGGCTCCAATGGTTGTGATTGTGGCTCTGAATGTCTTTGAAATCACAGCCATAGGGTTGCTGCTTGACCCAGGTGGTGTCTGCTTGGATTAGCACTCTACAAAGAGGATATGAGGATTGGAAAGGCCTTAAGCACGCTCATCTGCAACTACAACTGATATCCCAGGAGGAAGGGTGACTGAGAAGGAGGCTTTTGGTCTTGTATTATTATATAACAGCAATGAAAAGCTTATTAACAGCAACCCTATAAAACCTACTGTAGGGCTTGCATATGCAATACATGTCCTGTTTGCTGTGCTTTGTGAAAGGCACCTGCTCTGAGATGTCTGTGGGCAGAGCTTGGCAAACTCTCCACAGGTGAGAATATTGAGATACTGGAGCAGACTGTGGAAAAAAAAAAACTGCCCAGGAAGAAAGAGGCTCCTCAGCTCAGGGCTGACTCACTGTCAAGTAAGATTTCACAGTGGCTGCTGTTGTTGTACAAGATTACAAGATAAATGGGAACCCTGGCCTATGAGGCTTTTAACTCAACAAT
Organism: Caloenas nicobarica; assembly: GCF_036013445.1. NCBI lineage: Eukaryota > Metazoa > Chordata > Aves > Columbiformes > Columbidae > Caloenas > Caloenas nicobarica. The sequence goes on from NC_088252.1 coordinate 22,548,588, forward strand.
TTTTCTTAGTAGATGAAACCAAAGCTGACAAAATGAGCCAGAGGTGGTCAGTCCATCAGGCTTCCAGTTCTGTTTGAAGCAATGCTTTCAGGCTGAGCTGCTCATGGGATGTGTGTTGTTCCCATTAACCTAAGAAAACTTGAGCGTGGTCACTCTTCCCAGCTGGACAAGGACTTTGCACCCTGTCTCTTCTGCCTACATGCACTGCCGTTGCTCATCCATCTATCTGGAGAAGAGGGCAGCAGGGACAGTTAGACTGACCACCAGTCCAGAGTCTGTGAATGGCTGGCTCTGAAGTTTAGGCTTGGAGAAATCCCACCACCTGTGACATATAAAATGGGGGATAATGATGCTTAAGCAAAAGTTGCTTAGAGCTCTTGTGGGGATTAACTAGTTAATCCCTGCAAAGTGCTGTAGACGTCTGAAATGCAATGTTAATATTACTGCCTTCCATTAAGGCAAACAATGTTCACTTCATTTGAGAACTTAAAGCAGACTACTCTCATTAAGACTCCCAGAAGAGTTTTTGCAACCTTTTGTGTATATGACCTTGTCAGGGCTGATGTGACCACTCTGTGTGAAACAAACTGCTGTGATCTTGTGTTTTTTTTTTTTTTTTTTTTTTTTAACAGTCAAGCATGGTTCTTTCATCAGCTCATTTGTCTGATGGAGAGACCCATGCATGGGGTTTCAGGCTCCTGGACCAAACCTGGTGCCTTTGTTGGCACAGCTGGGCTGCTGTTGGCCTGGAAGGTTTGCAAGTTCTCTATACTGAGTAAGCTGGCAATAAGCACATAAATAGCACCAATCCACTTACACTTTTGCACACGGCAAATCCAGGCAGTTCGGTCTGGAGCAGAGTGTGCCTTGCCTCTTTCAAAACCAGAAGAGGACGGTTAGTAAGGTACCAGGCAATGGGAAAAGAACTGTTGCGCACAGCTGGGGAAGCTGGCAGAGTAAAGAAGATCTCTGTCTCTGAGAAACCCCAGGGATGTGGGGCTCCTTACCAGCCCCGGGACAGCCTCACACAGTTGGTAGGGTGGTTTTCTGGGCATGGCCGAGCGGCCAGGAGGGTTCCTAGGCAGAGGCAGCTGGCAGGGCTGAGCGCGGCTGCAGCGGCTGTGCGCTGCGGAGAGGCCGGTAGATGGTGGTGTGATCTTGTCACCTCTTTCTCACAGCGCCGATGCAGCCACGGTAGATCATTGTGAGGGGAGCAGAAGCTATTGCTTCGGTTAGCAGGCTCTCAGCACAAAATCCTGCCATGCCACAAGAATCCCTGAGTCCCCAAAGTCCATCGCATCTCAAACAATCCTCGGTGTGCTGCTTACAGCTGCTCTTTGTTCCGCCGGGTCCCTGGCATTTGTTACACAGCCTCCAGCTGAGTGAACGTGCGGAGGAAGGAGGGAGGAATTCATGTATGAGCCAGCCAGTTCTGACCTTCCTACCCTTGCCCCTTCTCCCCTTGAGTGCAGGGGCGGCTGCTTACCCACCTTGCAGGGAATGAAAGACCAGTGAGTGAATCAGAAGGAGGCATTGTACCCTGCTAATCCCCTTGAGCCCATACTTGTCAATAAGAGGCGTGACTTTGTTCTCAAAGTGTGTTTTCTGCCTCCTCGGCACAGTCAGGAAGCTTTGTCACCAGAATGCTGACTGGCCTCTTCGAGAGGCTGCCAGCTATATGTCAAAACAGGACAGCTCAACCCCTCTCTGCCTCACCCCTGATACCACTCCTCTTTTCCTCGGGTTTTGTTTGCCTTATGCAGCATCTCTGTTACGTGCGAATTGTGTAAACTTAATCCTTATCCTTCCACCAAATTAATTTTCTTTTTTTACGTTTCCCTGTTAAAGTGAGACACTTCCCAGGCAGCAAGGAGTCATCTTAGTCCTCCAAGAGGGAGTGAATTCAGTGCCAAGGAACTGCAGCATTTCTGAGGAACAGGGTGAGATACCAGAGGGCAAGGAGCTGTGAGGGGCAGTGGCATTTCTCCTGCATGTGTTACCACCAGCGTTTCTCCTGGATGTGTTACCACCGTGGCAGGACAGGGCAGTGATGGATGGAACCATGTAGGGGAAGGGAAAGGGAGGGACTTCCTACCATGGCTGGAGTTTTTTGATCTTATGTTTTAGAGCCTTAAATTCTCCCAGGATGGGAGCCTCGGCAAGCACCCACACACATTTCATATAGCTTTACTTATTCTTGCAACACGATGGTCTTGTTAGTAGTTGGAAGGTTTCAGAAATGTGCCCGACAGATGCAGGTAATTTGGGGTTTCCAGTCTTGGGAATACTTGTGCCCATTGAAGTCAGTGGGAAAGCTACCACCACTTCCAGTGGGTGCTGGAATGCCTCTGAACTATTTGGCAGAATAAATTTGACTCTCTTAATGAGTAAAGGAAGACTTAGGTTGTCCATCAGATAAAATAATCAGCAGCAGTGAGCTCTGGACACGGTTGTGTTATCATCTAGGTGTCTTTCATAAAGAGAAAAGAAAAGAAGAAGAGAAGAGAAGAGAAGGGAAAGAGAAAAGAAAAACCAACAAACAACAAAAAACGAACAAGTCCTGAATACAGGAAAAAGGGAACATTTTTTTCTTTAAAGCTCCAGGCATTCAGAGCACCGTGAGTCACCTTAGAGCACTGACCAGTTTGGAGGTCAGGGTGTTTCTTAACCCCGGATTTGTTACTGGAACATGCAGTCTGGGTCAGACAAGTTGGTATTTCTGTCCTGAGCAAAGAGCTTATCCACCAAATGAGACAAACTACCCAAAAGGCCCGTGTTCATCCCAATCTTATGGCACAACAAAGTCCAAGTCTCACTCCATGGATCCATACAGCTGTGCATGCAGCAGAGCTCATTTCAGGAGGACCTTTAAGGTGCAAATTTCCAGGCATTCCACACTACCCATGAGGTGCTTCTTTCCCACATCATGCATGTTTCCATGCCACCAGCTCACATGTTTGACTCACAGAGAATGTCTCTCCTCCTCAATTACCCAGGAAAAGCTGCAACTTCAGAGTCAAAGGCTGAGATTCAAACTTTTGCTGCACCTCTTCTTCTTCTGGTCTGTTTTGCCATCCTGTCCCTTTCCTCTAGCAAGAAGGTTACTTTTTCCCCTGTGAGAATGGGTTGAGAAGGGGCAAGAAGAGCCAAACATCTTGCATGGTGTGAGGCCAGTTCACTGCCTCCTGTTACATGGATAGGTAACAAGGGTGTCACCTGCGTGATGGGAATGATATTCCCAGGAGAACATAGGAATTTTGGACTAGATACAGAAATATCTTGGTATGGAAATTTTGTTCATTCATGAGTCATCAGGGGCTCTATAAAGAAGTCAATGAAAGAACCAGTCCTTTGAGCTTGTTGCTCAGGGAACTGCACGTTTTCCTAATGTGGGAATAGGTGATGGAAAAGCCTCTTTCCATTATCAAGTCCTTATAACTGCCAGGGGGGGTGTGTTCCCTGGAGCATATTTTCCCTTTATATTGTGTTGTTTCATCACTTTAATGTACCTTGCTTGTATTTCTTCAGTTCATAACTACAGAAAGTAACTCCAGCTGTAGCTATCCTGCAGCCAAACTGATGTGCTCCACGTAGGAGGCAGTATCCTGTGAGTGACCTTACAATGACTTCATGTGGTGCCTCACAGTAACCTATAGATACTGATGCTGTAAAAATGGTTATGCGAGAGGTATAAATACAAACACCATGAGATCACATATTCCAAACTATAACTGAATGCAGACTCTTGGAAGAAAATTGACTCAAAGCCCTCCTGGAAAAAGCTGTCCAGCACAGCACACTTCATAAATTTTTCTACAACCCCAAATGTACCATGCATCAAACAGGCTCCTTTTAGAAAGTAGTGCTGTGAACCTCATGATGCCTGAACGTTAGTTAGATTACCCGTAATCCATCCAGGATGGGAAAGGAGAAGGGCTATCTCAAGTCCTCTGTGCTCATGGTATCTTGAGATGTTTTTCTTCAGGGACCTCCAGGGGAACCATTGTGCAAGACCGTCAGGAAGGAGTCAAGTGTTTTCTCTGCAAGTAAACCTGATGGCTTCATTCTTGTGTCACATAGCAGCTCCTCTTGCCCAGGGAATAATAACCAACCTGCCTACTTGAGGGCAGTCCCAGCAGTAAAGCTGGTGACTGAACGGATCATGAGGTGGGCCCACCCAACCCAACATTGACCCTGGGTAAACGAAGATGTACACTGTGCAGGAAACTGTGCTGAATCTTTGTCTTTCTGGATTCAAGGGCCATCAATGGATCAAAGATCCAAACATATACCTACCGCCCAGTTTAATTTTTGCTCTCTTTTCTCTATACTTCTAGGCAAGCCAGAGCAAGGACAATCCAAGAAGGACTCCTAACAGCTTATTACCCTTGCTCTGGAGCCATCATCCTTCAGATTTCATTGGAGAAGATAAACCATCCTGGCAGATGCACCTGCTTGCAGTCAGAATAGCCAACATCTGCTGTGCAAGTGATTTAGTGACAGTTAACCTGGCTGTAAAAGCTACCATAGCAATGACAATTACAGCATGGCCACGGGGATCTCAGAGCTCTTTATGTCCCATTTTATACTTGTCTATTACTGTCTGGTGATGTTGCACAAAAGCCTGGAGCGGACAATCAGAAAGAATTATGAGTTTAATTAAAAACCTCTGTGACCATTTAACCAGGCATAATAATGCTATCCGACCTGGAACTTGCCCAGCACTCAAACACTTGCTATTTCAAATGAGAAAAAACAGCCAGTTGTTGTTTTACACTTTGGGGGAAAGTGGCATGTCCAGTCCTACAGCTCTTCTAAATCCATGCCAAGGCCTTGGTCCGGCACAATCTTTTGTGCCTCTCTGATAGTACAGTAGCTGGGCACTGGGCCACCCTAGCACAGCCCTTGCCAGGAGCAGTGGCCTCAGCTCAGCATGCCACACACCAGCCTCTGCTACTCTGCACTTTTGCTCCCTCTTTCCAGCAGTTTCTCTTTCTTTATTCACTGGAGCAGGAACTAGATGCTGTGACAAAAAATTTTGTGCTGCAGAGTCCCTCCCAGGCCAATAAATTATTGTTGATATTGAAAATAATCCATCCAGGCTTCTGTTCAGCATCAGAGGAGGAGAAAACAGAGGCTGTACAGGACCTCCACTGCCACCTCCTACTCATGCTGCTTTTAATGAGCGTTAGCCACATTTGTCAAGGCTCTTTCTCAGCAAGGGGCAGCTATGTGGGAACATCTGGCTTGGGAGGGCTGCCAGAGCCGAGCCATGACGCAGGACCTCATCCCTCAGCAGGGTCAGTCCCCGCAACCGCTGCAGCATTTCCCCTATAGGCACCATAGGCACAGAGGATGGGCTGGGTGCCTACCTGGACTTAAGCACTGCACCTCCCAGCAGAGGACCTTCCTCTGCAATGCTGTCAAACACTCTGAGCTAAAGTCTTCCTTGTAGTCTGTCCACCTCAGGCATTTCCGTGTTTTGGGAACATTTCAGCTATAACTGTCCTATTCTTTGTAGCTAAGATTTGGGACACATACATAGTTTTGAGCATTCTTGCCTCTGTTTTTTTGGGAAAACTAAGTGCTGCCCAAGCCTGGAGGTTTGGCAGGAGGTGCCCACCTTGAGTGGGAGGTTTGCTGCTTTCTCCAAATTGCCTGAGATACACGTGTCTGAAAACTTTCTGGTAGCACTTGCTGAGGATGATGGTGCTTGTGGCTTCTGACTGATGTGGCTGATGATCATAGAAATTGTGTCATAGATATATTAAATATGCCATGCCCTGGAAAATCAGCATATTGATGACTCAGAAGGCACACCAAAATTTATTGCTACATGTAATCTTAATTTTGTAGAGATTAACTTTATACAGCTAACACAGAGCTAATAGTATTTCCCTCTTGCATAAAGAAATTAATGACAGAGCAGCATTTAGGGACAGCATAAAACAGAGAAAAGCTTAAACTGAAGTAGTGTCCCCAGAGCAATTTTTAAATGTTTGCACTGAATGAGACCTGAAGGTGTTTCTCCTCTTCTCATAAGAGCCCTGACCAGGTCTCTTCTACAAAGAAGCCACCTTTGCACAACATTAAGTTTATTTTCAGAATAAATGACTTCCAGGCTTTTGGATTACTGTGGGATGGAGAAAACTTATCCTTTGTTTTGATTAGCGAGTTTAGGAGCAGCGAACTTCCTTGCATGACATGATATAGCCATTTATTTGTGGTTTGCCTTCAGTACCCCCAGCTCTTTGGCCTCCCTCAGGTTTGAATTAATCCTGTGGATCTCTGAGGTCCTATTCCTCTTTCAGAAACCTGACCAGGCTCAACCTTGATTTCCCTTCAGCTTTCTAGTATGCTAGATGCATGAAGAAAACAGCTAATCTATAACTCACTCTGGGGTTCATTTCTCTCCCTGCTACCCTGAGATGCCATGCTGGGAACCTTCTCTGTAACTTGGGACTGGGAGAGGTGATGGGAAGGGGATGGTTTGTCTTGGTTTGTCTTCATGAACCCCTGATTCTGGATTGAAAACCTTTCACCTGCCTTCTCTAAAGGCAGGCCAACTTTTGAATAAGTTCACATTAAGCTCCCAAAGAGTCTGTGCTGATTTATAGGTTAGTGTGGAAGTCATGCAAACCCCTGTGCTTTTTGGCACAGATGCAGGCAATGTCACACCTATTGGCTTTCAATTAGAAACAGCACTTAGCACATATGTAGCACCTGCAGCCTTCAAAGTCCTGCTCAAATATTACCAGAGTCCTGAGAATGTGTTTCTAGAGAGGTAAGAGGTTTGTGCAGAGTTCTAGCCCTGTGTGTGCTTTCTGTCTGACAGCTCAGATGCATGTAGCAGACTTTTCTATATAACCATAATCATCCTCTCCCCAGCTCATGCCAGACTGCCTAATCACAACAGGTGTGGCACAGACAGCAGCCTTCAGATAGCAGCCACTAATCTAGTGAGCCCCACCACAGAAGCTTTATTTGTCCTTAGAGACTTTAGAAGGTCTTTGTTTCCTTTTGTGGTAAAACCCTACAGAAAATGGCATAAGACCTGACATCTGATGGGTATAGTAATAAGTTAGGTCTCACCCTAAAAGTATTCCCGGAAAGATTTTTCTCTCCACCTTTCGGTGTTCCTAGTCTGTGCATTTAAATAATACTCTGAGGCCAACTCCTAAACAATGCTCTCAACCAAAATACCTGCTCTCTCCAGCTTGCAGCCGTCTTGTGAAACTACGCCTGACTGCAGACACAAGGAAATGGGTGCAAACCAACGTGGTGAGTAAATCAGATGAATAGATGAATGTTGGTGGTTTGCTTTTTTTTTTTTTTTAGGCATCGTAAATTTATTTTTTTGTCTAATTTTGTCTGTGTCTAGCTGCTTTCTCATTTTATGTTGTGAGATCCAGAGAGAGAGAGAGGACTAGGTGGTTTTTTTTCTATTTGCATTTGTACAGCACTTTGCACATGTCCTGAGTGCTGCCATAACACATACACGTTCTAAACATTTCTGTGTATATAATAGGTTATGTTGCTTCTTGCTCTCTAGATGAGGTATACGATTAACCTATACATCTAATTCTTGGACCAGCTCCACAGCTGGTGTAAACCAACATAGTTGCGTGGTTCTTGTCCTGTGGTAGCAGGATTAGTTAACCTGATGGTCACTGAAATATTACATGTTGCTAGAGATTTCTTTCTGAATTTTCTTACATGCACCTGTCACTGTGAGAGATCATTTGGTCTTGGGCAGTGCTGGTTACATCTTACCAACTCTCAGCCCTCAGGGAGAACTCACCACCCTGGTGACCCAATCTTGGCTCCGTGCTTCACTGACCTTACAGACTGTGCTGGAAATCAGCAGAAACCTCTTTGAAATAAACAGGTAGCACGGATATATGATAAAAATCTGGCTCAAAATATGTTTAGGGGAGGGACATCTTGATCTTTTCTCTCCTAGCTGTTTGGATAAAGGAGAAAAAAAAATAGCTAGGGTGTATATAAGACAAACAGGATGATTGGAGGCATGGGTGTAGAAGAAGGCGGTCTGTGTTCATGGGTGTCTGCCCAGGCATTTCCCTTTGACATGAGGAGAGGCAGCATCTTAATTCCCAAATGCAAAGATTTATTGTCTCAGTGTCAGATTGCTGAATGTCATTGAAATGTCTCAATCTCTAGTTTTGTTGTGCTAAATGCAGGAGCAATCTCCATGGCCAAACTGCTGCAGAGAGATGAAGCATTCCTGGCACTGGTAGCCAATTTCCCTTCTATTTGGGACTAACTCTGCCCACTTCTGCATTGGCCCTGCTCTGTGTTTAGGGAAGAAGGAACTCAGACTTGACATAGTTTTTTAGGCTGGACACATGCAAACCTCAAGTAATGCTTTCTTGAGCACAGAGCTCACTCTATTCACACAGAAGTGTTTGTGTGCATGCAAAGCTGGGTGTGCAGTGTAGGGAAGAATGAGTTGCTGTGATGTTTTGTGATGAAAAAGTGGACACGCAGTTAAAGAAAAAAGGTCCCATTTTCTCCTGGCCAAGCCTCATTGGGTAAGCTCCAACAAAATCAGTGATGTTTGGCCCCAAAAGTGAGCATGTTGGCATACGCATAAAAAGAAGCATCCAAACGCTCACAGATGATTTATGAGAATTCCTAACACCTTTACTGACACTTCCTCCAGCTGCCCAAGCTCCTTCCACACCATCCTCCCATCTGAGAGCAGGAATTAGCCTCCTTTTTCCTAAATGCTAAATTTGGGGAAGACATCTGACTGAGCAGGCACTCTGCAGATGCCCGTGGGGATGGGTTCAAATATCGAAGAGTTTATCTTAAAGTAAACATGCTAGCTCAATCTGCCTCTGGAAAACCAAACACCTCCCTTGGGCTCCTTTAGCAGAGAGCATTTCCCCTTGTGGAAGCACATAGTGTGTGTAATGGACACAGCATCAATTAGGGAAAATCCAGCACCAGCAGACGGGGTGTGTGATTTGATATCTCCCCCACTGTAACACGGGCAGAGTTATCTTGCCTCGGGTTCTCTGCTTGCTTGTTCATCTCTTCCTGTCAATCTGATGCTCAGATTTTCCCTGAGCTGAAGTTTGCTTTTACATGGATCCTTCTTCAGTCTCTATCTACATCTTCCCCTTTTAGGGCAGAGGGCCTCTGCAAAGCCATGGTTAATGCCCTGAAGAGACCTGCTTCAATTTATGAGGGAGGAAGAGGGTCACAGACCTTCAGTGTTCCTGTCAACATGACCATGATGAGCTTGAAAAATCAGTGCAGCTTCTCCCCTCAGCTGGGGTACTGAGCTCCTGGTAGACCTTACTGACTCCTCATTTCTGGGGAGCAAGACTTAAAACAGGCTTCTTCACCCCCACGTAACCTCCAGCTGGAGATGTGCTGTGCTGAGGACATGAGCCAAAGGTGGTGGCAGTTTTTAAGCAGCTGGGGAGTTGACAGTGGCCCACCAAGACCACAGGCCTGATAAGATGCTCTTGCTTGCTGCTAGCTGGTACTGACCCTGATGTCAACAGCAACCCTCAGCACTGTCGTTGCAGCTGGATTTTGCCATTTTTTCTCCTTAGGCTCTGTCTCTAGTTGCTGTGCTGTCCATGAGACATCTCACCTGGCCTAGGGACCGACCCTTGCATTTCTGACAGAGTGCTGCTTTCTGGGGACAGAAGGGTTGAAGAAAAAGCTGTGGGAAATGCCCCTCCGTGTGCCACTGATATGCAGGATCCTGATCAGCATTCATGACCTGTTTTCATGGCAGGTCAGAGAAAATCCCCTGAAGCTTTACCTGGCAGCCAAACTCTGGCCAACGCAGCGTGAGCTGCTCTGCTCAGATGGTTAGTGCAGGGGGAGAAAAGTTTCCCAGGGATGACTCACAGATTCCTGGTGATGAATGTGCTGAGGTTTGTCTAAGATGAGGTCAGCTTTCACGAGGCCCAAATGCTGCAGGAGGGGGTTGGCTGTTGACTTGGTCTCCATCCCATGTGTGCACGAAGAAGCACCAGCAACAGCCCCAGAGCAGAGTTCAGTACTGGCAGGCATCCCTCTCTAAGGGCTGAGCAAACACAAGCAGCTCTGCCAGCCTCTGCCATCTCTCCCTACTGCATTAATAGCTGAAAACTTGTCTGGAAGCGGAAGTATCAGCAACTCCTTGGGATTTGGTCAACGCTAATAACCAGCACTGTAGCATGCTTATAGACAGAGACAGAAGCAGAGAGAAAAACATGGAGCAGGCAACACTAACATCAGTCTTGCTTTTATTTTCGCTTTCAGGGTGGCTTTCCAGATTTAATTGCGTTCAATAGTTAAAAAGCATATTCATTTCTTCGTTACCTGCGGGGTATTGGTTGTCCCTGTTGTTAAGTTGTTTTGATTTCTAGGCATTTGAGAGTTTAATAAGGTTTCGTGTTTATTTAAGGAATTGTTGCCTACCCAATTGAAAGATAATGGGTCACTGTAGCCTTGCCAAGTGTTTTTGTTTCAGTAAAACCACAAGCGATTTACACAAGGCAATAAAATGATAGCCTGCATCCCCAACTAACAAACACAAAGCAATGTTTGAAACGATGTCTAGCTCAGAAAATAAATCCACCCTTACCCAATGCACTCCATAAAATTAACAAGGTACCAAATCCCCCATACGGTTTCCTTTTCCTAGAAGTTTGGAAAATTTGCACAAGATGTGCTTGAAAATCCTGTAACATATCAGCATAATTTGTTCCAAGGTACATTGCTGTCTGCAAAACAGCAGACTAACTACTCATTAAGACTTTCAAAAGGGCATAGGTTTGATCACATACCCCATCGCACTGATTTCTTCCCTTTTTTAGGCTCTGTCACTTTTAGAGCCACATTCAATTGCTTGAAATGCTGAAGGACTCTATCTGATGTGAGGATTCGCTTCTTTACCCACTCTGCTGCAGGGCTCAGGCATTTGATGGTTTTCTACATTGGCGTTCAGAAAGTTTTGGAGGCTGTGCTGTCCTTCTGCTTTCTGAATTGTTGTTCTACTACCTGTATCCAAGGATTGATAGCATCCCTGAGCCCTCAAAGTGGCCTCTTGTTGCCTTGCCTGCTTCTTCCATAGAGGCAAAGGAGGATTTCGGAGTCTACCCGTGTCACAGTGAGCATTTGTGTCCCATGGAGACTGATGCTAGCAGCAAAATAAGAGCCCTGTGCTGTCATGTGTCTTGCTTCAATTTGAGTCTTGAGCTTCAAAAGCCTGCCTGGAGCTCCATCCAAAGGACCTCCTAGCCATAAGGATGACTTGCCCTTCCCCTTTGGGAAGTGCCATAGAGATTTCCAGTTCTGTCTTGACTAGAGTGGCAAGAAGAGGTCTGAGCCCAAAATGGGACACAAACTCCCTCTTGCGCTCACATCCCGCTTAGTCTTGGCAGAAAAGGGATTCCGTTGGCTGTTCCAGTAGGAAATGCCACAATGATGCCTAAGCTTTATATTTTGCCTATATGCAGCACTTTGTACCATACATGTTGCTGTAGGTAGTGCAGCTGGGGCAACACTGAGTATAGACTCAATTTTGCGTTTCCAGATGCCAGCTGAACTGAGGCCCTGAAGCACCGGATGGCAAAAGGCATGTCAGAAGATCACAGCAATGGTGCCCTTGACTATGAGAAACACACTTTCCAGGGCTGTTCATGCAGCCCCTTTCCAAAACCATCAAACCCAGCATTTTGAAGCGTGCATTGTTTCGAAAGCTTGTAGTCATTCATAACAGCACTAGCCCTATTGGCATGAGGCACCCCCAGATCAGAATCCAGCTGTGGGCAAGGACCTTCTGAGATGATTTTTAGGACTGCATGTCTACCCAACCAGCTTTTAATCCCTGGGAAATTCCCAACACCTTGCTTGGAAGTGCTCTGCTGACCTTTGCTTTGAGGCGCCACCAGCCTCTTCAGCAGCTGCTGCTCAGGGTGACCCTCCTGACTTGTAACAACAGAGATTGTTTAAAGAAATAAATATACAGTTAGGCCAGTTGCAAAGCCGGCTCCACAGCAATCTTATCTTCTGACAAATATGGTCAGAATCTTCTTAAACAGAAACATGCCCTGGCACAAAGATTTAAACTTTCATGTATCTCTTTTGCAATTAAAATCCCACTTCTCATGAGAAACCTCCCCCCTCCTTCCATAAAGCATCCAGCCGTTCAAGCCACCCGCTTGTCAGAGTATGATGGATTAATGCAGCAAAAGGATACTTGAAGCTTTTAACTCTCCTTCTCTGGACATACACTTCAAAAAGCACTCTTGGCCTGGCATACTGAGCAAATTTCACTCCCAGTCCTGAAGGCTTGGCCAGGGAGATGCTTGTAAGACCAAATCACTGTTCTCTTAGAAATTACAGGGGTCAAAGAAGTAACCACGCTCTAATTTCTAACAGCTGAGATCTTTGATGCAAGGAACAGACACAAAAGCAGCACTGTTTGTGGCTTACTTATTTTTCACTAGAAGTTATATTACAGAAACTAGAAAATTAAGGAAAATGGAGTTCTTGCTACTGTGTTTATAGATCATCTCTTCTTGGCTACCCTCCTAAATCTTTTTTTGAATAAGCCCCAAAGGTAATGCAATCTAGGAGAGAGGGAGCATATGCACACTAGGGGCTATTTTTAGTGATTACAGTTAGGCTGAGATCTGCTCCCCCTCCAACCCAATCCATCCTCAGCCAAAAAAGGCCCTGGAGAAACTGCTGAAGCTGTAGTGAACAAGCTGTGCCAGAGACACTCGCTCTGCTGGGGCACTTGCCTTTGGTGCCTGACCTAGCAAAGGGTATGTGTCCCCACGCAAGGTCTCAATGAGGAGAGTGAGGAAAGCTGGTTCTTCTGTCCTGAGCAATTTCAGGCTGCCTGGGTGCACAGCACCTTGTGTGTTGGGAATCTGGTCCCTCTGAAGCCGCCCTCTGCTCCCCTTGGAGAAACAGCCACTAATCACAGCAACATCAGCTTTCACAGAGCACTATGCCACAGGGAATGTAGAGGCAATTTCCCTTCCCATTCTTCAGCAGTGTTTCAATTTTGCAATTTCTCTAATTATAGGGAATACTTTAATGAGACAGGATATTTGCTCCTCTCCACTTCATTATCACCATCTGGATTTGCTGCTCTTGCCATATGTTCCCTGGTTGATGTTATAGTCACCCTCTGCAGTGCCACCACCGGCTGGCATGCAGCTGGTGTCCCTGGTGCTTGGCATCCCTTACAAGGGACAGAGAGGGTGGCACAGAGGACCTCAAGGCAGATTCTGATCTCACAGTTGTCAGTCTGGATCTTGAGCAAAACTGGAGTCACTCTGTGTCTTTACACCATGGCTCCACCATATCCCACAGTTTCAATACCCAACTTTTCTGTAGTTTATACTGCTGTGAAACCAGAATAAATATGATGCTGCAGGGGAATTCATCCAGCTTGCTTACTTCAGTTTTAACGAAGCCTAAAAATTGGCCATGGGGGAAGAGAAGGAAAGAGAAAAGTGAATGAGGGAACATGTCATTGCTTGGATTGGCAGAATTGTTCCCAAACTACATGTTTTCCACTGGCCTGCAGCAGCTCTGCAAATAGCTGTTATTCAGCCACCCATTCCAGTGTCCTTCCTCCAGTCACCACTTCCAGCCCTCTCAGACCTTCCTCCAGCAAGAAGGGCCCTGCACGGTACCTGTGCAGCATCCAGCTTTACCCAGTTATTGATACAGGTAAAAGGAGAGGATGAGAGGAGGAATGATGGTGCAATCTCCTACACGCCTCAGCTGGCCACAGACCCTCAATCTCCTGATTCCCTTTGGTCAAGTTTCTCAATTGGTGCTGATCAAGTGTTGGGAAGATTCTCATGAGCAGGGAGCCAAGAGGTACCCCCGCTGCTGGCTGTTGCTGAGCTGGTACCAAGCAATGCAGAGTCAGTGATGCGGACTCACGCCCAGGTGAATATAGGCTTGGTCTGTTGCACACTCACAGCCCAACTCTGAAATCTTGGGTTTTCTTCTCATTTGCCCCAGGGTTGCAAAGTTGGCTTCAGTCCTCTGTCTCCAGAACTACATCTGTGAGGAGAGACCAGGACCCCCAGAGGTCTGCATATTACACAAAATGTTAATAATTTTAAGTTCTGCTTCCTTTCCCAGGGATAATTTCCCTTAAGACAGGATTTGCTGAGGTGTCCTGGGTTGGTTATTCCCTTCCCACATCTGTGTGGGAAGCTTTGTGCCAGCAACCTGTCTGCCTAGCAGCTGTAGTGAAGTGAATTTTATGTGTATAGCATTAGCAGAGCATTTTAGGATTCTCTAGGATGGAAACTACTGCCATATAAACCTAGCACCTTGCCATAAAAATGATTCTGTGAAATACACTTTGGAGTAAATTTAGTTTTAACCACCTCTGGGCTTCTCTCTCTGCATGCACAGTGTGGCTATGATCTGCCTCAACATCACTTCACCCTCATGAAGATTTTTGACTTTTTACCAGGGCAGGTCTTTGACAAGATCAGGGAGCAGCTACACCAACTTATGCTTAACTGCACACCATTTCTTCCAGTTTTCCTTGTGTGCAGATGATCAGGCTGTGGATTTTAATTTATACCTTTTGGTCGGATTAGTCAGAAATTCATTAATGTACAAGAAAGATGAACGGTGAAAGGGGAGCCACAGGGAATCTGATAGTTGTGAGAGAAGTCAGCTCAATGACTTTTAGAGTCTTTCAGCCCCTGCCTTCCCACTGAATCATAAAAATTAAAATTGGGAAAGGCTTGGCAGCACGAGAGCCCCCCCACGCCTGCCGTGTTGCCTGCAGCGAGAGCCGCTGCTGTGTGCCTCGGTCCTGCCGAGGGATGCTCTGATTATCAGCGCTGGGGCTCAGCCTTGTCTCTTCCAGGGAGATCCTCCCTGCAGCACCTGTCCTACCATTGCCCAATTTGTTTTTAATTTCCTCAGCGGACTTTCTATGTTTCATGGTCTTCCCCTGCAGCTCTTCCCTCCTCTGATTTGATAAGCAGGACACTGAGTTTCCTCCTGTGACAATTCTTTTTTCCCACAATAAGTTGGGGTCTGGCTCATATGGAGAGATCTGTGAGGAGAGAAAATACTTACTTTTGGAGAACCAGTCTCTCACTGCTGGGCAATGTGGAGAGAAAGGTCTGTGGATAAAACCTTGCTGTTTGCAGGTTACTTTTCGGGGTGGGATGCAGCATCTACTTGAGCTGGCTAAGCAGCCCAGTGGCTTTTACATAATCGTATTTTTAAATGTTTTCTAAGTGCTGAATGATGTTTTGAGACCAGACCAGAACTGATAAAGGGAATGACTAAAATAATAAATGCATTGAGGTGCCCAGATTATGAGTTAATGCATAGGAAAAATAAGCATGAGGTCATGCAGTGGAAAATATGGCCACACTGGATTTGGGGGTAGTTATATCGATTTTACAGGGGTTTCAGTTGATATTTCCACTAAAAGATACAAACTGCTTCAGACAGCTCTTGAGGGGTCCTTGAATATTTCCCTATTGTCCCACTTCAGTGGCCACATCTCACTGTCACAAACTGTGATTCTCTCATGTTGCTCAACAGCAGCGCAGTACTCACACTTCCAGCACTAACAGCCCTTTTTGCAGGCAGTGCAAGGAAACCTGGAGGTCAAATCCACCAGATGTTTACCCCAAAGGTTTTTATGGTCACGGTTTTCATGGGGAGCTCTTCCCTGGAGAGGTGATGAGTCCACAAACATACAGACCAGCTGAATGGGAGCCTGGGCCACTCCATCCACACACTCTTAGCTCCACCAAACACCTCATTTTGGGCAGAAGAGGAGGTTTGCTATATGTGGCATGTCTCCTCCATACGTCTTTCTTCTCTCTTCACGCACCACCACAGGGTACTGTAGTTATGTCAGAGAGAAGCATCATCTGTGGCTCTACCCCTCCTGGATGAACTTCATGTCCTTCAAACCTTACTCAAACAGGGCACTTCATCTGTTCCCACTGTCCCACTCCATCTGTTCACCATGTGTGGGACCTCCTAGAGCTACAGCCAGACTCCAGCTGTGCGTGCACACGCTCTACACTTGACCCATCATTTTGGCGATGTCACCAACTTTAGTGCAATTACAGGAGTCATGAATTGGACCCTGTTCACAAACTGAAACTGCCACAGCTCACAGCTGAAGTTCAGACTGTTAGACAATGAAACCATTCACACGTCTCATTAACTCAGGACTATGCATTGAAAATAACTGTGTCAAATGAGGCTATGATTAAGTTTTCTCAGTTTATAACATTTATAGGTACCTTCCTGTTCGTAACAGTAACTCTCTCTAAAGACATAAAACTTTTTGTGCTGTTGGTATAGGAAAAATGCTATGTAGAGCACAATATAATAATTCCTCAGTGTTATTAATAATTGTCATCTTAAATAATATAGGCCATGGAGGTATATTAGACCCAAGCTCAAAGATACAGGCATGTGGCCAACCCTTCCAAGACACCAGTGTGCCTGTGGTTGTGTATTTTGTAGTTATTGAACTTCATTGGTTTTTAATTTATAATGACAATAAAGTGCAGTCTAAGTTTCCAAGTAAGCAAAGCGTACAGGCACTTGAAATTTAATAAGGTTATACTGTTGCCTACACATGGGAAGACACAAGAATCTTCTGCTTATGTGATTTACGTGATTGTATTTCTCTGTTGAGCGCCAACAGTGAGCCTTGCATTCTACTTGTCTGTGGTCTTGTATTAAAGTTTTTATAAGAGGCTCAGCATGGGGGTTCCTATGTATCACAAAGCGCCTGCAGACTAAAGCTTGTGTTCAAAGCTTCGAGAAGCACAATGAAGGGATCGTTGCAGACGTGGCTTTTGAGAGTTAGTTTTGGTTTGTGCTGCAGAAGAGAAGCGATGGCAAATTCTAGAGCACAAAACCTTGTCTAAATCAGGCAGAGATACAGTTAGTCCCATGAAACAAAACAGAGAGACAGGCCAGACCAGGACAAAGAAAAGAATGAGCTGCTGAGGCTGATATTAATAATGGAGTGTAGCAGAGAGATGTGGACAAGCACGTGTCTTCTGCCTGGGCCAAGGCCACTTTACTGGATGCTGCAAAGGAGGATATGAGATGACCTTGACAGTGTGTGTGAGGAAGGATACACAAGAGGGTGATGCACTTAGAGCAACATTGCAAGAAAGCTTTGCTGGAAATCATTTTGCAGTCCATCTGCAGAAGTAATGTCTCTCCAGATGTGAAGAGGAAACAATAAAAAAAAGAGGCTGTCATCAGCAAGATACAAGATGGACATGCCTGGAGAAATGTCAGGATAGAGGCCTGCAAGAACAGAGGACATCCCAGGTTCTTGCACTTGTAGGTTATGGAAGAAGAACATACAGCTTTGGACCACAGGTCAGATGTCTGTGTGGGAGAAAGTGACAGAGTCAGCTGGTGCCAGGTCCTGAGCCTGCAGAAATATTGCTAGAAGGAAGCAAAAGTGAAAAGATTTAGGAAGAAACTAGTTTTATGTGACCCTGATGATAGATTTTTTCCTAGGAGAGTCCTAAAATGCAACTAAGAGTTATTGCAGCACATCTGTTTATTTGGTATTCTTCTCCTGTCATTCACTGATATTTGTAATCACTCCCACCTCTCCTTGAATAAAAGAGCTGATGGGTAGGTGGAGGCATTCTACAGAATTCAGGTCTGGATTTGGATCTAAAACATGAAGTACTTCAGTTGTTCTTTTGATATATTCAACAAACCTGTGCTTTTTTTACATAAGCAAGGCCTTTCAGTGAGGGTATGTTGTACTTTTCCATCTGATTCAAAGGTCTCCCTCTCACTAAGGTACAAGGCTGAAGAGGTCACCTATGTTTGATTTGGGAATTATAAAGTTTGTCCATGAATTAAATACGAAGGCAAGCCTACAAATGAAACAGAGAAGGCTTGAAATTTAGGTGGTCTTGTGAAGCGCATGTTGAAAAGTCATTTTGAAAGGCATTTTAAAATTTGCTCTTATCTTGTTGCCAAATCATCAGTGGTTTGACCCACATATCAGAGTTTTCCTCAAGAAAAAACAACAACAAAAAAACCCTGCTTCAGATGAATCTGTTTACATAGGAAAAGGTCTTTCAAACAACTGCACAGGGGCCAGGATCAACATCTGAACACGGGCTGAGTTGTTACATTTTTAGAATTATTCCTTTCATTAGTGGCATGAGGGATATCTCGGGCATCTTGGGGCCTGATTCAGAGCTGTAACATCCTAAACTAGTAATTGCTTTGCTGGGTCAAATCCTGCCTTTATATGCGAAAGGCTTATAACCCAGCTCCTTTCCAACTCTAATGAGGCAAGCCCACCTTGCCTACCATGCTGTTGGCTGTAGCATCTGCATCGTTGAATTGTTATGGTTCAGATCTTCTGCAAGAGCAAGACTCCCAGTCAGAGGACCAGCAAACCTCTTGCCATCTGGTGGTTGCCTTTTCATTTCGGCAGTGAACCAGGGCATAGAAAGAGGAGTGTTTGCTCAAGCAACTGCACTAGAATCACCCAGAGACGCCCTGGATTGAGTGCCTTGTATGTGGCAACTCTTTTTGAGCTCTTTGCTACAATTAGGTAGCATTGAAGCATCAAGGTGAGGGAAAGCACCGATTTTTGTGAACAAGAAAGTGCCATCAGATTTCTGGATCAGAAAATGCAGCTGTCTGAAGTCAAACATATTGTTTAACTTCATTGTCTTCCCAGTTATTCATATACTTTCTACATTCCTTCCCCCACAGGGCCTCAATGTTATCACCGCACACACAGAGATGTCGCCGACTTGGAAACAATATGGAATTACATACAGTACTTTTGCAAATAGATCATCTGAGGTGCCTCCTTCAGCAAGTGCACCCAAGGAGCTGGGTGCTTTATCACAGTGATTTGCAGCAGGACTGGCTCCCACTCCAAACAGGTGCAGTCACTAGTGGCATCTCTGTCTTATATCTAGACAGCAAATCCTCAAGTGCCCCTTGAGAAGGTTGAAGTAGCCCTCTCATAACGTTGCCTCCATTCCCCAGGAGTGCTGATAACCCTTCCCTTGCAAGAGGCTTTGTCTGGACCTGAGAACTTGTATCGCATGGGCAAGTGGTTATAGCACATGCCTCTCCCACTGGAGATCTCCCTTTGGTATGTTTGGTTCCTCCATTGGGAGTACCCTTCCCAGCACACTGGTCTGACAGGGCAGATTGTGCTAATTTGCAAGAAAGCAGCAAGGAAGATTGTTATGAAATCTTTGCCAGATAGGAAAGCTCTTCACCAAGAACTCTAGTAAATCCTTAGCCAGGTGGGGAAAAAGCTTCCCTTATGTGAAACTGTTGTAAACCAGATTCCATAATCTGATCACTTGCCCAAAGAGAGGGTGTTAAGCTCTGTTTCTGATCTTGGACACAGCAGCATAAATGAGGCACAATTTGATCAAAGCCACTAGAACAGCAGAAGGGAAAGCCTAGCATGACCACGAGGAACATCTGGCTTGATGGAGTAACAAAACCTGGACCAAATGGGTTTCAAGCATCTCCCATTTTCAGCTATTTTTGTCTATGAAAGGGTAGCCAACAGCTATAGAGATATTCCTGAAATGTCTGAAATAACTAAGGCCACAGTTCTTGGTGAGAGACCCTATTAAGCATAGTGCTGTACGCTCAGACTTTGGAGTACTTGAGAACATCTTAAGTAATGCATCTAATGGGATCCAGGAACATCTGATTTCAGCCACATTAACTGTTTTAGCAGGAAAAACTTCTTGCTGACAGGTGTTTAACACTGAGATAATTTAAGATGCCAGCTAAAATTTTGTGTGTGTGTCACTAGGCTGCATTGCCAAACGTCTTGTCATAAGAATGCCTTGAAATTAATGAAGAAAAAAAAAAGCAACATTTTTGGCAGGGCAGGGCTTTGCAGCAGTGGGAGAGAGAAACCTTGGAGGAAGTGAGACAAACACACAGCTGGGAGCTGAAAAGCCTTCACCAGCCACTCACTGCACCCATCCCAGATAATTTATTTGCAGAATTCCCAGCGGGGGGAGGCTGTTGGGGCAAGAGGGGTTCGGGGTGGAGAACCCAGCGAAAAACGACTCCAAGCAACAGCCTCGCAGAGGGGCAAAAAAAGCATCCTGCAAAGGCCGGCAGCCGCAGGGATGTGGGGAAGCAGGAAGAGGTGTGGGGCACGGACGGGAAAAGAGGGAGGAAAGGCTGCTGCTGCTGCCGTTTACATTACCGCGGGGCAATTTAAATTTCACGACGTGATTTACAAAAATCCCTGCAGCCACGGGACGAGCCGCGGAGCGGGGATGCTCCGAGCAGCGCCCGGCCGGTGCTTGCGCTCTCCCCACCCCCAAACCACCTCGCTGCGGGGGGGCCGGGGCGGGCCGGCGGCGCGGGGCCCTTTAAGAGGTGCCGGCGGCGCGGGCGGGCGAGCGGCACAGGAGCGGGCGTGCGGGGAGCGGCGGCCCCGCCACCGCCGAGGGCAGAGCCGCAGCGGAGCCCCTCGCACGGCCCCCGCTGCACCGAGATCCGCTGCACGGCCCCCCGGATCCCACTACACCGAGATCCATTGCACAGGGCTCGGCTCTCATTGCACGGACTCCCGGACCTCACCGCGGCACACCCCCGGAGCCTGCCGCTCCGACTCTGTTGCAGCCCGCCTCCGGACCCTATCGCACCGAGCCCCGCTACGTGGTGCACGGCCCCCACATTGCACCGCACCCTTACTCCCCATTGCTCGGATCACCGGACTCCATCGCACGGACCGCCGGTGCGGCGGGCATGGCATCCGGGAGCCGGCTCTGGGGAGTTCTGCTGCTACTGCCGCTGCTGCTGCCGGCGGCGTGTCGGGCGGGCGGTGGGTGCTCGGGGGAAGGCGGCCCGCTGGAGCCCTTCGACGAGCTGTACGCCAGCGGCGTGGAAGCGTACTACAGCGGCGACTTCGCGGGCGCGGCGCGGTGCCTGGAGCGGGCGCTGCGCAGCCGGCGGGAGCTGCGGGACGCGCGGTTGCGGTGCCGGCGGCGCTGCCGCGGGCAGGTGCGGTTGGAGGCGCCGGGACCGGGCGCTGGTGGCGACCTGCCCTTCTTCGGCTCGGTGCTGCGGCGCGCCGGCTGCCTGCGGAGCTGCGAGGAACCGCGCCTGGGAGCCGCGTCCCGCCACCGCGCCGCCGAGGAGGTGCGCGCCGACTTCCAGCGCAGGGTGCCCTACAGCTACCTGCAGCGCGCATACATCCAGGTAGGCACCAACCGCACCCCCGCGCAGGGCTGTCCCCCGCCCCATCCCTCCTACCCCCCAGTATAGGTTATCCTCTCGTCCATCCTCCCAAAACAACCCAGGTATGGTGCCCCCGCCCTTCTCACTGATGGGTAGTCTGTGGTCATGGCCTGTTCCCGACACGGAGCATCCTGGATGACAGCTTGGACTCTGTCCAGCCTTGGCTTATCTGTTTTTCCTGTTTTTGGTTTAAGGGAGGGATGTTTTTGTTTGCCTTTTGGTGTAACATAGTATAGTTCTGAAAATGATCTGCCTTCAGTGGAGAGTTTGCAGAGAAAAACTCCCAGATGCTTTCACCCCCAGTAACACCCTGATGCCCTCTGCCAGAGGTGTTTCCCTTTAAGGCAAGCTGAACTGATGCTCTGTTCCAGGAGCCTGGAGCGTGCGTGAAGCTGGGGCATATAAAACCTCTGCTAATGGGATCTGATGTTGTCCTATGAAATACCGTGCATGGCTCTGTACAGCCAGTATTTACCAGCCACTGGCATCTTGAGTATTGTCCTCTTATCCCAGTAACTTCTGCCTCGTAACTGTTACCTTCCCTGAGGAAAATGGTGTTATTCTTTGAACTTCCTTGCCAAAAAGAAGACGAGGGAAAAAAATAAAAAAGAGCCCCACACCAGGATACTTGAGAGTATTCTTCTTTTATTTCAAGACTTGTGCTCTGTCAAGCCAGGTACTTGTAGTAAGTGTCACTGTTCATGACTCGTAAGGACAGAAACTGTGGGAATTTTATTTCATGCCAAGCTGAATGTTTAAAACATTTCTGGAAAATTTCCCTCTGGATTTCTGCTTTATTTGAGCACTTTCATAACCTTTTAGTTGCTATAGGCAACTTAATAGGTGCAGACCTGCACAGTGGAGCATGGGAAGGGTGATTCCGCTGAAATTCCTTTCTAGTTGGAGAAGCAAACATCTGTCCTAGGCAGCACCATTGCCTGTGGTGCAGTGCCTATACAGCTGCAGAACAAGGAGACAAATCATCAGTTACTGGATTTTAAAACCTTTTGGAAAAACGTAGCTATGTTGATTTTTCTGTAGTTCCCTTTCTGTCATTGCTTTAATGTCATTTAACAAGTCAGGGACTAGAACTGCATTGGCTTAAACTCTACTGTCCACGTGCTGCATAGAGTTCCTGAAAGAAATCCCGGGAGTTAACTGGGACTATGATTTGGCTCATACATGATTCCAGTGAAGCTGGCAGAATTTTCATGTGGTACTTACCCTGAAAGATGCCCTATGTAATGTCAACATCTATGGGAAGTGACACTAAGTTTGTCATGCTAAAAAAATAAGTGATTTCTTCTCCTGAATTCAAAGCTTTTCCCAGAGTCTCAAAGGTTTGCTCACAACAAGCCCATCGAAAAACATTCCTCGGAATTAGGGAATGAGTTTTTTGTCTCCCATTTCAGTAAAATCGATATACAAAAATCCAGATGCTTTGAGAACGTGGTATATTCTCCTATTTCCACTTCTGCTGGGTCTGAGGTTTTTATTTTCCTAATTTAAAAATGCATTGTTAACTTATCAAAGCAATGTGGTGAAAACAGTCTTTTTTGTTATGTATGACTCATCTTAATTTGCTTTTGCAATGTCTGGAGATTTTATATTCATGCTAACACTTTGATTTTCCTGCTTTCTGATGGAGTAGCAGATGTTCTTGCTGTCTGCATGGATGCCTGGGTTTCGGGCACTGTAGCCTATGGAAGGTACTCTTTGAATAGAGCTGTTTATGTTTTTAATACCTTTTTCTTTAACCCTTTCTGATGCTCTTGGGTTTTGTAAGCAGCACTGTGATCAGCATTGTCCTGCAGAGGATCTCGTAGCGGTTTGTCTGGCATCCTCACCTCGCTGCTGCCCGAGTGAGGGCTCTGTTCCCAGGACTGCTCTTTTGATCTGGCTCAACAAGTTTGTGCGCAGAAGAAAATGCCCCACGTGGGATTTGCCTGCACTTGCACAAAACGCGAGGTCTAGTGTCTAGCACTTACATAGGCTCGGATGTGAAGCATCCCGCCGTGCCAAGGCTGAGTGCCAAGGCTTTGGCATGTTCCCCGAGGGCTGGGATGCATCGGCACACGCACCCTCTGGGGACACCTTGGCTGCAGCATCTGCTGTGCTTTCTGTCTGAGAAGTGGAGCTGCAAAGCGGGGCTTGTGCAGAGACCCCCTGCTTTGCTGTAGGCAGGCTGTACGGCTCCAGGGGTGGCTGTTTGACCCCCCGTTTTGCTCCTTGCAACCAAAAAGGAAATGAGATGAGGTTAAACATCCTGCCGCGTATCCTGTCCAGCCCCATCCTGGGCTGCGTGGGAGGGCCTGGATGCTGGGCACTTGTGCGGGGGATGCCGTCCGGGCTGGACAGACACAGGAGTTGGTGGCATTTGTGGTTTGAGAGAGGAGGAGCAGCCTGGAATGTGCTTCCCATGTCCCACTGTTGCTGACCTCACACTTGTTTGTTTCTCAGGAGGGGAGAAACACATCCCTTCGGGAGGGAGTGACAAAGCAAGGAACGGATAAAAAAAATCGAAGGGTTTCGCTCTCCTGCAGTGCTTTGAAAAATGGTGCTGAATAAACATGAGCTAATCCTTGCAACACTCCTGTGGGGTATGAAAAGCAAAGGCTTTTAGTCCTGCTGGACAGATGCACAGGCCAAATGCTGGCAAGCACCATGTGTGCCTCTGCTGCTTTGGGGGCAGCGGAGCAGGCTGGGGTCTGCCGCTGCCTCCGGTTCTCACTTCAGAGCAAGCACCAGCAGAGCCCGGCCCAGTTGTGGTGATGTGAATTAGTCTCTGCAGTGAATTGGTGGAAAACTGGTGACAGAATTGGAGGTTTGGGAATTTACTGCCTACTGGACCATAGTAGCAGCTGTCCTGGGCTGTGTTGCTCCTGCTTCTGAGCAGATGCTCGAGATGCTTCTGCACCAAGTGCTGTAAAAGGGCAGGGAGGTAAGGATGTGATTAGGTTGAATGCTCATAGTATGACTTTATAAGAACATGTCCCATCAACCTCTAAATCCACGTCATCCTATCAGTTCCGTAAGTTATTTCCTAATTTAATTTTTTTTTTCTGTACTTTTCTGAAATAAAAACAGTGGTCTTCTGAAGACCACTGTTCTGTTTCACAGATGTGATCTGAGCGTTTTTGGTGACTCTAGCATGATGTGAAGGGAGCCTGAGACAGCTTGTGGATTCAGCTGAAGGTTTCTATGGACTTTGGGTTCTGGATCAGGCCTCTGAGCTTTATTGTAGTCTCTACAGAGACTGTAGACAAATTGCTTTGACTAAGCAGCCTAAGTTCAAACGTGCTTGCAAGTCTTCTTTGCAACTTCCAAATATGTATTGTAAGTAGGAAGACTCCTCCTTTTCCTAGGATAACTGATGTTTTCAGGTAATTTAGAAATGTACTGGGTAGAGCTAGCTGAGGCAGTTAGAGTGGGATGGGTTTTGAGAAGATGTGGAAACAGAGGAGGTGCTGAGAACGTGGGATTTAACTCTTGAAGTGCATGTGGTGGGCTCTCCAGCCCACAGAGAAAAGGTCCTTCGTTGGGTTTCTGATGCCATGTCCAATGGCCAGAAGGGCAATTTGCCTTATGTTGATGGCTCTCTGCTGTGTGCTGGCTGCTTGGCCTTTGTCAATGAAATACCCTCCAGGTCTGGCAGGTGGTTATGGGTGTGGATCTCTTTGCCCTCTTAAATATTTTATTCATCACATCCTTCTCACTTTGCTGCCTTAGTCATCTTGTTTCTGTTAAAACCTAGCCTGCAGGCTGTGATGTTTCTAACCACTTCTTTTTGGGGATTTTCTAGCTCTGAGAGTGAGAGGAATGGGAGGAAACAATGTACACCGTGTGAGCATTTGCTGGCTGCAAGCTGCTGACTTGGTTGCTGTGTTGGAGCTTGCTGTGGATGGTCTGCCATGGACACTGTGACAGAGCATCTCTTCCAGTCCTGGTGCTGACTTCTGCAAGTCAGTCTGGTCCAAAAATAACAAGCAACCTGGAAAAGTTGATCACTGTATCAACTACAAAACCAGGTCTTGCCTTTCCTCTACTCTGCTAACCCATCCGTCAACGTCTCTTTCCCTTGTCCCGTCTTGTTCCCAGCCACAGCATCCCCTGGCCTGTTTGCTGGGTGATCGCTACAGCCAGTTTTCTTTTCCTCTGTATATTGATGTACTGCTCCTGAGCACTTGCTCCCATTTTGTAAATACTGACCTGCAATGGTCTCATCTTCCAGCTTGCCTGCGTGCCCCGTTGCATGTTGATGAAGCACAGCAAGAATTGTACGTATGTTGTCTGTAACCACCATCCTTGGATCTAGACGAGGAAAAGCCTTTTGATCTGTGCTTGCATTTAAAACAACAAAAAAACCAAGTCTCCAGTGCATAGGACATTGCTCCTCTTTTAGTCATGTGAGATTGTAAGTAGAAAAAAGGTGGACGACTCCAACTTGGTCTTGCTTATTCTGTCTTTGTCCTGAGTTCCCTCTTGCCATGTCTGAGTTGTGCTTCAGTTCCATTATCATCAGGATTTGGTGTGTTGCAAGTGTAAATCAACGATGTTTAGGTTTTTCATGTTGTCGGAGAGGCTGTTTGTTTATTCTTTAAAGTTGTTTCTTTTTAAAAATATTTTTCTGGTCACACAAACTTTATACAAGCAACTTAATCATTGTGGTGCTCTTGTCTGGGGAGAACTTTGATTTTGCACAGTTATCTTCTCTGCTGTGTCTTTGAGCTGCAGCTGATGGGACAGTGCTGGAGGCACCGCTGGGAGCATGTCCTTGGGTCACGTTATGCTCTCCTGCTCACCCATGCCAGCAAGGTTTCTGAAATGCAATATAGAAGCAATAATGACTTGATGAAAGACTGGAGGAGGAAAAAAAGTAAACAGAGTGGGAGCCCAAACTTCAGACACCTTTGTGGTACAGATTATTGCTCTGGTCCAGTTCTGCCTTTGAAACCCAAGGGAGGAGATGTGTGCATGTAAAAAACAGGCTTCTAACCTCTCCAGATTGATCTTTCTGTCTTCTGTCAGTGCTTATGTGACCCTTCCCTCCAGCCATGCTTTGGTGTCTGTCTCTGAGCACTGTAGCAAGCCTCGGAATGGTTAAGACATCTCCACCAAATTCTTTCCACCTTGAGTAACTATTCGCTGCTGCCCATCTCTGTGCTATTGCACTGGGCCAGAGTCTTTTGTCTCCTTGACAGACATCTGGATTACCTACCTAGGGATTGCAGAGTAACTCTGGATTCACACCAATGTAGTTGCTTTGGGAATTTGGTTTGTTTCACACAAGGGCCAATATTTTCCATGAACGTTTTGTTTTGTTTTCCTTCATGCCACAATGCTGCATGGACTTATAGCCGATAACAGTGTCTGTCCTGGAGCGAACCACAGCCTTCGGGGGAAAGGTGGTGATTTCACTTATGGCATCTTATGGGTAGTGACACAGAATAAGGTGCAAAACCTTGCTGCTGAAAAGTCTTTGCAGGAGCAGCCTACTGAGGCTGTTTCTCACCACAGCCACCACCTGTCCTGTGAGGTCTGTCTGGTCAGTTGGTCTTGTTGTAGGATTTATATAACACATCCCAGACAAAGACCTAGAATAGAACTGACAGATAATCATTATTATTTGGATTATTACTATTAGCACCTTTTATTTATCTTTAATCTGGAGAACAGATATTACTCAAATACTGGATAAATAAATAGATCCCAGAACTAATCTCTTGGAACGTCTCTTTATTTAGATTTTCTGAGAGAGCATTCCTAGTCCTCACCAGAGGGTAAATGTTAGTGCTCAGAAAGTTAAAATTATGTAGACAAAAATAAACTTATTTTATGGGATGGAAAGCTCTTGATCTTGATGGCTGGATCAGTGTTGCAGGTTTAAAGCAGAAATAAATATCCTTCCCTAAACCCAGGACACTGACCCAGCTGTCCCTGTGCCTGTTCTTCCCGATCTTTTCAAATTAAATGTTTCTGAAACGTTTCATTTTGAGTTGAAATTGTTATCAGAGAGGGAAAGTGGTGACCCAGTGGTTCAATACTGACATGAGTAAATGCACATTTTTTTGCAGTGAAGGTAAGCTAGCAGATGAAACCAATGTACCAAGAATTATACTGGGCTCCCTTCCTGTCTTCACAAGAGAAGATCTTGACATTTTGGACTTGACTCAGTGCTGTGCTGCACTAAAAGTTAGAATAGATGGTTGTAGTGACTTTCTGCAGTTTTTTTTCTTTTTAAATAGAGCAAATCCAAAAGTAAAAATATGGCGTTTGTGGATTTCCACATCATTTCAACGGGCAGTAAATTATCACTGCTCTGCTCAGCACCGCTGTGAATCAGGACACCACCAATTAGCACAAATTGATCTTAAACCCACTAAGCTCATTTCATACAAGCTATTAATCAGCCATTTGGTGGCCAGGGCTACTTTTTTGTCTTGCCAAGTTCTTCTTTCTCACCTCATAGCTATGCAGTCATGCCAAGGCTCCAAAATATACTGGCGGCAGTTCCCAACCTGCAAAATTTCTGTCTTTTGGAGAAAAAAATGTAGGCTCGGATTCTTCCTTATTTCTTGGCAGTCCGTGGTGCTGTGGCTTGGGTGATAGAGACTCACATAGTTTCACTGGATCTTTTGAAGTCTTGATCTAAAGGCATCCCAATGCACGAGCTGGGTTAACATCCCAACTTGGGGAAAAACTGGGTGCCAATAGCCCAGGACATCCCATTGGCTTTGGAAAACAGACTCCTGCTACTGTGCTGGAACCTGGGAACCTGCCTCTTCCCTGTTCTTTTATTTCCTTAGTTTCTTGTGGGTTTTTTTGTATCTTGCTCATCATTTGTCTCACAACGGCTTCCTCTGCTGGCTGCTCCTTGGCAGGGCCGTGCTGCTGAACTGCCCTGTCAATGTGCTGGAATTTATTAAATGGCTTTTTGTGCTGCCTGTTAATTCTCATCCATACGTCCAAGTGAGCTCTGCTCTGGCTTGTGCCAAGTCCTTTTGTTGTCCTTGGCCTCAGGAATAACTAATGGCAGCTGATAATGAACTGCAGCATGTGAATGAGCAACGCAGTTTAGCCCTGCAAAGCAAACTTATGCCCAGTACTCACTAGCTGTGCCTGAGGTTTCAACAAGGATTATTCCCATTTCCTCGTACAACTGCTGATTTCATCGTGGATGGAGTGGGCAGTAATGAGAAATCATCGTGTCAGTAACTGAGCCATTTGCTGCCAACCTCCTGAGGATTGCAGGAGCCTTGCTAGCAGGACACTGGGCTCAAGGCAGTGCTTGACATCTGGAGCAAGGGATTTGGGGGTTATTTAGCTTAGTTTTTCCTTTGGAGGTGGTATGAATTAGTCATCGTGATTGGGTTTGTTCCCAAGGAGTAGGGACTCCTGCATTCTGCACATGGCATATTTCCATGTGTGTAGCCTGGACCAAAGCCGGGTTGAGTTTGGATATATCGATATGAACCCGGAGTGACCCAGCTGAGTGCTGTGGAGTTTCTCTGCCTTTGCACTGGGGAAACTGAGATCAGGATTTGGTCTGTGCTTTTTAATAGTAACCAATGGCAGAGAGGGGAGCGTGCAGTTCCCTGGATGCTTTTGTTTCCAGTCAATATATTGGCAATAAGGTATTGACATTTTTATTTCTTGGCTGTGAGCTGGTGATGACTAAAGAAGGCAGGGGGTCTGCCTGTGTGTGGGTTCAGGCAGCAAAGAGCTATTCCTCATCAGCCCGTGCCTCCCAACCAGTCCTCCTCCTTTCCATGACAACTGGTCAGTTAAACAGACCCTCCAGAGCTGACGTCAAGGGTCAGGGATTTGGCCACCGAATAATTATAGCAACAAAAATAGCATCCCCTCTCCACCCCTTCCTTCCCACATGCTTCTGCTGAATCCTCACTCATAAATGTCCTTTTTTTCCTTTCTTGGAGGGGAGGCAAAGCCCACATGTATTAGCTGGAACATATGGCAGAGTTTGGCTGCAGCCCATCAGTTGTGAAGGCCAAATACTGGCTTGTAGTTTCTTGTTCACTTAAAAAAAAAAAAAAAAGGCGGAGAAAAACACGTTCTTTCAGGATTGGATGAAAGGCCGAGTCTATGCTCATATTGAGATGAGAAGCAGATAGGGTGCAGGACAGCATGCTGACCATGCTGTTGCACCAAGGAATGTGTCCCCTCACAGCATGGAGGTGATGGGCTGGCCATTGAGAGGTGTCTGGTGGCAGCTGCCACCACCTTCCACTCCCTGCCCTGATGCTGCTTCCCAGGTCAGACAGAGTTTGCTTGGGAGAATGACATTAGTACCAGGGGTGCAGGGCAGCTCTGAGGTTTTAAATGAGGGGCAGCCATGGGCAGGAAAAATTTCTGTCTTTGCACTAAAGGTTTTATTAAGGGTGGGAGGAACATTTGGGAAGTGGCAGAGAACACCCGAAGGAGCAGGACATGAAGTGACATTGTCAGAAATGGACTGTCCACACCACCACAATGTATCTCTGTCCCAAGAATTTCATGCCAAGGCACTAACATCAGATTTGCGCAGTGAACGGTTTCCCTGAACACGCTGAATTACACGGGTTCCCACGGGAGAGGTATTCAGTACTTAAAACCCAAGATTTAGGTCCAAAGCCAAACTCATGTTTGTGTCTTTAAAAAAGCCTTGTTTTCGCTATAGCAAATTGCATACTTAGGGTATGGCGTTACTATTTGGTAGCAGATCAGAAGCATGTTTTGGGGATGCTGTTGGCTCCAGGGAGCAATGCAAGGGCCTCTGCTTCTCTCCCATCCCCGGGTTTTTTCATGGTGATACCACACTGTGTACAGCTGCTCTCTGGCACACGCGTGTCCAAGCTATTTGTAGTGTTGTGAGTGCAGGCACCGCAGCACAGAGCTGGTGTAAGTGGGGCAGGATACACGATGGCCACCAGGAATAGCTGTGGCTGCAATAAATGGCAATTGGTGCTAACGTGACTGCTTGCTGACCTGCACAAGGCTGATGGGTTTCTGCCCTGGCAGAGCCAAACCTTTGCTTGCCGCCTTGCCAAGCGGCATCACTTCTTCCTTTGCGTGGAGACGCTTTGCCAGGTCCTTTGCTCCTCTTTGGTGCAAAGCCATCCTGGGTTTTGTACATGCTCCTCTCCTTCCTAGCACACAGGGATTTTTACAATGGAATTTAAAGCAAAAAAAAAAAATCAGAAAAATTGCAAAAATGGTTAGACACCAACGTGCTGCTTCCACCACATATTTTCCAAACCAGCTGTAGTGGTGGGCTTGATCTCACATTGTGTCCCTGCAGAAAGAGGAGCCTGAGACCATGCTGTGTCCTGTCAAGGTTAGAGGCGGGAGCACTTGAATCCAGAGGATCTCCTGCCTGCAGCTTTGCTGCAAAAACAATGGGTAGGCAAATCCTGCAAGAGAGTATTGCAGGTAGGGTGGGCACTGCCTAAACCCACAGCTCTTTGAGGTCGGGGCTGGTCTCCGGAGGGCGTGATGGGAAGATGTGCTGAAGTTCATAGCCCAGGGCTGTGGGTGCAACTTCTTTTGAAGATGGAGCCAACCGTGTCCCTTCCCAGAAAAGATCGGTGTGGTACAAAGAGCTTGGAAAATATCCTTCAAAATATTTGCTGAAGGTGTTGCTGTGGCTGCCCAGGGACTGAAGCAGAGTCTGTTGGTTCCCTTGCTTAGAAAACTCTGTTTTTAAAGTGGTTTTTGCCAAGGTACTGCCTGTTCTAAGGCTTATATATATTCTGGGGCATCCGTGTCCTGATTTACTCTGTCTCTTTGGAAGCAGATGAGAAACTGCAAAGTATCATTGAAATAGTCTGAAAGGAAGAGCACTGACTTGTGGTACACTGCTACTGGAAAATGCTTCCCTGTCCAGGGCTGCCAGCCTCATCCAAAGGATCTGTGATTGAGCAAAATACCTTAGTGATGAGGAAGAAAATGTGTTGTGTGTTATCCCTGTTTTTCTTACTTATAGAGCTGTGTAATAAGTGGATTTTTATTTTAATGCACTGGTATTCCTGAGATGCTTAATTGCACAAAACATTTAATTTCGTTCTTGAGAGTCTTTCTAGGGATAAAAATGGAAAAAGGACTCTTGGAGATGTGTAGGTAGGTGGCAAGGGATTTTTTTTTAAGGTCTCTGTTAAACCTTATTCTATTTTAAGGAAGCTAGAATTAGTTAAAAAACGTTATTTTCAGAGAGTTCACCTCACCCATGTCCCTTTTGGGTGTGTTGCAAAGCATCCTACCTGCCAGGACTGCGGTCTCTGTATCGCAAGGGCTGAGAACAGGCAAAAGTTATCTCACGTGTGGGCAGTGGTGATCCTGGGGAAGTGTTTGCAGGCTCTTAAACAAGAGTTGTGAGATGTACTGATCTCTGAAAGTGGGAAAGGGAAGGCCATTTGTTTAGACGGCACTCACATTGCTTTTGGGAAAGGCTTTTATTGCTTGGTGGTGTTTCCGAGTCCTTCTGATCCCTTGTGAGAGCAGGAGGCTGGGGCAGGGCTTGGTGCAGCCTGAGCAAGTGATGCTGGTGCATCTTGTGCTCTGAGTTACGTGGTGCAGTCAGCACACTGTGCATAGGCAATTTGGGGTGCTGCACTGACTGCAGATCCCTGTTGTGGGTTGCTGGCAAGCTGGTCTGCAGCCTCGCAGGGGCTTCTCCAGCACTCCCACCCCAGGGCAGGCAGAGGGGACCTGCTCACACAGCTCTGTGCACCTGTGAGGATGGTCGGTGTGGTGCAGGAGGGGTTAAGCCCTTGCACAGGCTTCGCTGGGGGATGAATGGGCCAAAATGCAGCCCCCAGTGCCAGGATCACTGGCGTAGGTGTGAACCAGGGCACCTGAGAGCAAGCACAGCCTTCTCCAGTGGACAGTATGGCAAGAGTTGAATTGTTCTTGCTTTTGCTCACTTCTGCTCAGTTTGCTTTAAGTACTAATGTCTTTTGGCAGCTGGTAGTACCCCTCATCCCTTGGTTGACAGTCTCACACTGTTTCCTTTAACATAAGTGTTGCATCCTGGTGTCCAGATGCTGGTGGCTCTGCTGCATCCCAGAGCTGGTGCCCCAGGGTCACTTGTGGACTCACTGGCTGTGACTGCCCATTCGAGTTTGTCTGTTCCTCCAGCCAGCTGCTTTGGCTCACTAGGGTACTGCTAATAAAACTTGATTTCAGACTGGATCCTTTTATAAGGCAGGCAAATAGCAA
This sequence comes from Caloenas nicobarica, assembly GCF_036013445.1. Lineage (NCBI taxonomy): Eukaryota > Metazoa > Chordata > Aves > Columbiformes > Columbidae > Caloenas > Caloenas nicobarica. Next base: position 22,581,090 of record NC_088252.1, read on the forward strand.
ATAAAACAGCAGCGTGCCACTTTAGAAAGCAGAGCTTGTCCACTCAGCAGCTGTCAGCTGCATGTCCCTTCTGTACAGCCCAGGCTGTGCTGCACGCTTCTGGTATCTCTCTGCGAGCATGTTCTGCATGTTGTAAGGATGCAAAGGACATCCTCAGGCTCCTACTGCTCTTTACATCAGGCAGTCAGTTCCAGCAGTGCTCACACAGCTTTGCCTCTTTTATTTGCCTGTGTCTGAGCTGCCCATGCATCCTGCAGTCCCCTCTACCTGGTTGCTGTGGCAGACCAACAGTGCCTTGTTTTAGCCACATGTGCATCCACTGGGCAGTTATTCTAACCCTGTTTGCTGCAGAGCTCCTTCCCTGAGTAAAGTGCATACCCGGCCTGTAGCCTTCAGCTGGGTTACAGCTGAAGCCTGGCTCAGCTCAGGCTTCACGAAGCACTTTCTCCTGCATGGGGGAGGTCAAGGTGTCACACCTCTGGCTCCCATCAGCACGTTCCTTACACTCTCCCGCTGCTTCTGTGTGTTGCGACTTCCCAGCCGTCCTTCCTACTGCTCGGGTTTGCCCTCTGCCACCTAAATTGGCTGAATCTTTCTCACTGTGACCTGAGCATCCCTAGACCTGACTCACCACTGCATAAAGGGGCAGATCCTATAGATATTAGTGCTTTAATGCTGAGCTAGGGTCTCATTCCAGTAGCCTTGGCTGTAACTAAGGCACAATATGCAATGTCAGTATCTGGTTTTTGCCCAGTGCCTGAGTGGGTAGTTCAAGCCTGGGTGATGGGAAGGCTGCAGTGTGAGGGGGGGTACCTGGGAGGGGCAGCTCTGCAAGGCAGAGGTTTGTAGAGGATGAGGCTTGTAGCTCCCCAGCTGCCTGGGATGTGCAGGAGAGTTTCAGTTTTGGCAGCTGGACTCTCCAGTGTGACAGCTGAAGCTCTGGGTGTTGAACTATTCTATGATTCATTGAATGTTCCCAAGCTCAGGTCTGAGATTAACAAAAGAGATTTCCCCTTCTTGGAGGACTCATTCCAGCCTGATTACTGTTTGGGTTTTAGATGTTCAACAAAACAGTCTCTGGAAAAGGACTTCTGCACTGTAGCACAAGGCTTCCCGCAGTGGTGTTTTTAACTCCAAATCACCGTTATTTTAATCAGCATGCTTCTGTTTTCCAAATCTATTTTTGGATCCTTGCTTTGAAATCTAGCTAGATTATAGACTCCTAAATAAACCACTTTTAGCCTGTAATGTTTTTTGAATCAAATCAAAGCAGGTAGAGAGACCTGAATAATCATTTGCCTGGACTTTTTCTTTAAAGGTTAGAGCACTTCAAGCTGTCACTGGCCTGCCAGTAATCAGTGCACTTAATTATCTTGCAAAACGCAGTGTAGAAACCATACTGTCCTTCGTGATGCTTTTGAGAAGTATGAGATAGGGAAGGTTTGCATACTTCAAGCTTATTGCTTACATTCCTGTTCCTTTGCCGTTATTTTATGCAGTGCATGTTACAGTTCAGCTCCCAGGTGGAATTGTCAGCAGAGTCAGGCAGTGGAGCCTTGCTCAGAAAGGGCTCCAGGTCCTTTGGGGTTGCTTTGGTGTTGCAGCCAGCCTGTGCTGAATAGCAAAGTCCTGCTAAGTAGGATTGACAGTTAGGCTCTTGCAAGCTCTGGGTGTGCATCATAGGCTCTTCTCAGGTGTGCAGATAAGTATGGAGCTGGCAGGACGAACAGCAAAACCTACCTGTGCAGCACACCTGAGGCAGGACGGGCTGCTTGGGTGTAAGAGCCAGGAACATTTGGTCCCATGAGTAAGGCATTATTCTAAAGGGGTAAGAATGCACTCAAGCCTAGAAAAGAGCATCTTTGGGAAGTGATCAGGATTACTGTGCCAAGTGAAGCAGTGCGCTGGTGTAGCTATCATGATGATGATTTACTGATGATTTACTAAGAGCATAACAACTGCATTGTGGCTTGAACCGTGTGTTTTGAATCCAGCATTCTGGGTTTTCGTTCTGCACAGCACTCTAGTGTGATCTGGCAGACCTCATGCTTATACATTGCAACTGCCCAATGGTCCCAACTGTGTTTTATTTGGGAGTGTGTGACCCAGACAAGTTCTGCTGTGGCCAGCAGCAATGGTTGGTGAGGCAGGATAGAAATAGCTGGGTTTGGTCCATTCCAGCCCATACTTTGTCACTTTAGGGGTGGAATGGCACCCAGCACTCCATGCCCTAATTTGCCCATCTGTGGAATGATTTTGATGTGCAGTAATTGTACACCAGGCACTCGGCATTATGAGACATAACTGACATCATATGTTTGGAGAGTGTCAGATGCGCTGCATGATGTCTGTGCACTACAAGTAAGTTCCAGCAGGAATAACATGCATAAACAGTAGCAGATTAATTAAAGATGTCCTGCACTGCAAGAGAAAAGCCCAATTATGGAAGCAGTTTGCTCAGAGTCACTAGTGCTGCCTGGCTTATTAGCAGAGCATGAGCTAACTGTCCTCTCGGTGGAAACCGGTCATACAACACTACGAACAGTCACAACTGCCCTATGTGTGAAAGAGGAGACACACGACAGCCCTGCAGGTCCAGGACAGGTCAGCTTCAGACATAACCCTTCATTAAAGCTCTTTCGCAGGGAGCAAGGCAATGTCTGCGGCACAGGGGTCCACATTTGTGGTCAGGTATTCCTTACTACCTTTGCAGAGATCTTACTGACTTCTGGACTTCAGTACATTTTATTCCAGATGTTTTTGCCTCAGTTCCTGCTGTTTAAAGGGCCCTCAAAACCTGATGCTGATCCTGGCATCTGAGAGAAATTGAGCATCTCGGTTGAATGGGAGCCCTAAATTATTACCAGGCTGCAGAATAATGGTTCTCCTTGGTTTGGGCCTTTAAATCTTGATGGGATCACTGTAGGTAATGCAACCCGAGTGGGTTTTTTGGAGTGGTTCCTGAGTTACTTCTGGTTAGGACCTGGACTGAATCTGGAAAGCCAGCTGCCTTGTCCAGGGGCAGCATCTTAAATTTTACAGAGCAGGATGCATCTGGCTGAGGATGAAAAGTGAAGTGAGGGTCCTCAGTGTCCTGAACTCAGTCCTGCCACTGTCACATCACCACACCATACCATATAACCCATCCCATCATCATACCACAAGTACCCCTGGGAATCTGCTCTGCACACCTTTGTATTTCTTCCTGCTGAACCTCATCAGCAAAACCCCTACAATCAGCAGGAGCCCGTGCAAGCAGAGTCAGACCCGTCTTCCTCTGCTGTGGCCCAGCCAGCCATGGGGCTGAGCAGGGCTGGCAGCTCATCCTGTCTGCAGCTGTGCTGCTTTAGGGGAGTTGCTGAGAGTGACCCTCCCTTTGCAGCAAGACTTTATCTGTTTTTCATACGGCTTTGCTCCTAAAAAAAAATGCTGGAAAAATAATTATTTCAGCATCCACTGAGGATTTTTTGGAAAGTCGATTTTCTGCTTAATTTCAAATCCATGGAGTGAACTGTAATTTCAGCTCTGGAGCATGTTTCAGTTTGTCTTCCCCCCATTAGTGTGTCAAAAGAGAAATGTAAGAGAAAAGTGGCACAGGGAACAGAAACTGCAGGGGAATACGAGGGGAAACTGAGTCACAGCACAGATATGCTTGGCAGACTCCTGTGCCAAACTGGAGGAGGAGGTCATGGGGATGCCATCGTGTCGGGGGGCACTCACCTGTAGGAAGTTTTGAGGAGAATGAGTAGCGATGGGTTCGGTTTGTTTTGAAGGAGGAACTTGCAAAAAGGCTGGACTTGAACTTCTTTGTGCAGAAAACTGGAGGAGGAGTTTGTGCTGACACTGCAGCGGCCAGGCAGGCTCCGCTGCAGCTGGGAAGGCAGGCGCTGGTGGTGATATCTTGCAGGGTCTCAACACTGCACAAGCAAACGGCTGTCATTTGTGTCTTTTAACTTGTCAAATGTCTTGTCTGCATCACAGTTTTGAAGGCTGTGTAGCTTTGCTTCCACATCCATAAAGCCTGAGTACCAGGTGTCTGGCAAAGCCAGTGCTGTCACATGGGGGATTTGGTCCTTCCCTGGGAGGACACATCCTCTAGGCCAGGTAGCAAGAGAGGTTTAACTAGGGCTGCTCTCAGGTAGTGCATGTCAGGTATTCCTTTTTTTTTTTCGTTTTGTTGTTATAATATAGCCTTTCTTTTGTAGGGCATTGATCTTCAGCAGCAAGCATAGACACATTTCTTATCTGAACTACAGCTACATGTGTTGTTACAGAAGAATATTTGCAACAGACCTGATTGGTCTTTTCATGGCTCCCAGATTAGCAACTGGCAGCATTTTAGCCTGTTCATAAACACTCTTTCTACTACAAAATGAGGATTTCCAGGAGCTTTTGACCTTTGCTTTAGCAAAAGGGATACATTTACCTGGTATGTGATGCAGTACCCCAAACTCTGCTTTATCAGAGACATATATCTTTGTATCCAATTACATGAGTGTGAGTATATTAAACTGCTCTGTGATGTCTTCTGCAGAGCTGTGCAGGGAGTCTTGCAGATTTGGGAGGTCTCAGAGCTTGCTTGTACATATGCACTCATGGGTGCAGAGCTTTAGGAAAGAAAATAGCAGTTGTATCCCTTGAATCCTTCGGAGTTCCCCACTGGAAGAAAACTTGGCAAAACTATGGCATCCTGAATTTGTAAATGTTTGCTTCTTTGTTCTCATTTGCTCATATCCCCAGAGGAATGAAGTCATTTATTTGATTTGCCCTGCTGCTTCACACTCCTACTTATGAATGGCTGGGAACAAGACAGGGAGTATGAATAGTCTGGCCACATGTGGTTTCGAAAGACGTGTTCGCTTGCACATTAGTGTCCGAATAGAGTAGCTGGCTCTGAAATCCTATCAGTAAGGCTTTTGAGTAACTTAAAACCTGCCTAGTAGATGCTTAGAATTTCTTCCACTCTGACATTGTATAAGCCCCTGTTGAAGTTTCATTACCTCAGTAACCACAGAAAAGCAGCCAGGCTTTTCACTGAAACCTTCCCCACAAAGGTCTGGATTCATTTTTTTTCTTTTTTCCTTGAATGCAGAGAACAGCTTATTGTAGTTTAAATACAGGGTAGAAGGCCAAGATCACATATGGATCTGGGTGGCAGTCGTGCTAAAGCTGGAGTATGAATGTGTCTGGTCCCCTGGCTAAGTCTGGGCATCTCTGCACTAAATAGGGAAGAAAACCTGTGTAATTTTCAACACAAGTACGATATTCAGTGCTTTCTTTAGAGCAGCTTATAAAAGACCAGTCCCAAACAGCTGCTGTTTCGTGGGCTGTCCCTGGTGTTTTCCATACTTTAAATAACTCCAGAGCTTTGTGTCATGCTCTGGTGGGAGCCTTCCCCACTTTCTCTCTGGAAGTTGTTCCAGAGGCTCATGTGTTGCTTCAGTGATTCACCACTGGGTTAGCAGGGCATCGTGGCACGGGCAGTCACAAGATTTCTCCATGATTTCTTCTCCTGGGTGGAAGTTTCCCAATAGAAAGACTTCAGCCCTCCCCAGAATGGCACATGTCCTTCTTGGCACGAGTATCCCCTTCCCGTGTTCACCACTGATCCCATCAAGGTTGTTTCTAACCTGATTCCTCCTGCTACTGATAACATAGACCAGGAGAGTTACCTAGGGACAAAAAATGGTTTTTTTTCCCAGATTTTCATCCCAAGTAGTTTCACACTGGGAGACGGTGACAGCATATGCCACTGCTATGTAGAGAGCCTAAAAATCTCCCCTTGAAGTCAATAAATGGAACTGTTGAGGATTTTTTTCCTTTTTTTTTTTTTTTTTTTTTTACTGCCCTGACCACAAACAACAAAAATCAATGGCAAACCAATCATCAAGTGAAAAGGTTTTAAAACTGAACCTCCTGAATTCTCAATTTAAATGTGGTCAAGTTCCACTTAATGATGCCTGGAGAGAGGCAAAGGAAAAGACCTTTTTGGACACCAGGCAATGCCTTATATGTATCTCCCTAGATACTCCCATTTTATTTCTTTATTTTTTGTTTAATTCAGACACCTATAAAATTAAGGGATTATTTTCTTTGGCACAAGATCATACCTATTTTCAGAAGCATCCAGAGCTTCTCTGAATGCTGCAGTTATTGCTGCTGGGGGAATTGGTGCCAGGCAGCTGCTCTTCATTTATAGAGAATTTAAGAAAAGTTCATAGCGCTTAGCTGGTGCTTTATGTTTAGTAAAGCCTCTATTTTCTCCCCCTGAGGTTCATTAGTCACACTATTTGTTGCTTAAGCAGCAAGGTAGCAATCAGACAGAAATGATTCATGTTATTTGCTCGGATACGATATGAAGTTTTTGAAGTATGAAAAAAGATGAGAAGACTTCTTGGTACCGAGAAAGAAAAGCTGTTACTTCTGTCTGTGCTGTAGGGGGTCCAAGGCAAGAAGCTTACTTTAGCTGAGCAAATAAACACACAAAGCTTACCTAACAGCTTTCCCGTTTCACAGTGGTGATGGCTCTTTTTTTTCCCTCGCCAGGTGATGATTTTTATTTTGTATAATCCACACAGAGCCAGTGTGTGGTTCTGCTCCGTGCTAGTGGACAGGATGCTCAGAGCCAGTAATGGGCATACAGCCTTGTGGAGTTGATGAACTTTTATCTCAAAGAGCCTGCAGTGATTGCATTGATGTGGCAGCTAAGTTGTGCAGAGCGTACAACTTTGGCAAGGTGAAAGGAGGAATGAGAATTGCCTGTTTTTCATTTGTGAATGTGGGCAGAATCTGTCGGGCATCAGGCACCCACCAACCCAATAAAATGGAAATATATGAAGAGGCTAGAAGTTTGATCATGTGCTTTGCCACAGATCACACCACTACTTGTTAGAATTATCAACAAACAAACAAAAAAACCCCAAAAGCAATGTGTGACAGCAGGGTAGCAATGGCAAATGAATGGGCTGGGAGGGCTGCTCTGTGCCCTGCTCTGGACAGCAAGAGTGTCTCCAATGACTTGAAGTCCATCCCTCCTTTTTCATTTTTAAATTGATTTCAGTCAAGTAGGTACAGCTGTTCGAACTCACATGCATGTGGGAGGTTTTGCTCTACATGTTTTCATTGCAGATAATGGCAGAAGGAAGGAGCTTCACCTCACTGTGGGGATCAGACTGAACTGTGTGTGTTGGCAGGCAGATAAGAGTTATCTCTTCATTAGCAAGCTGGGAATGTTTGATCTAAACTCGTTGTGGTGCAGCAGGTGTGCACGGCTGCCTGAAATTCATTTTGTATTTCTTCAGCGTCTCCTTCCAGTGCCAGATGCTCTCTGGTTCGTCAGCACAGCCACTTGTTTCCACCCTGCGCTTCTGGTTAGACCTAACCAAATCCACAACGGGGTGTAAGGGGGAAACAACTCTTGGTCTTTCCTTAATATTCCCAAGGCAGAGGTTAGCCACATCTTTCAGTGGATGCCAGCATTGCCACTGGGTCTGTTTCTGGCTGGCTCAAGTGTGAGACACAGTAGACAGGGCAATGAAACTGTTTTGCCATAAAAGCTGTGGTGCTAGAGCTGGTTCCCCGAGATAGCTGACATTTCACAGTCCCTACTGAGAAAGTTTTGCTGTAATCTGCTAGATAAGGAAAGAATTTTTATTTCACCTCCCTTTCACCTCTGAATACACTGCTTGCTAAGAATCTGGCTATGCCACAGCTGCACATTTTTGCAAGTGGAGAAGGAGGCGGCTCTTGGTTACCATAGATGCTGGTATTACCCCCTTACAGCTTGCTGAGTCAAGCACATACAGCCCAGAGATGATGTAGGTTGCATCTCGGACTTCCCAGGTTTTTCCACCCTTGCAGACCTCCCAGTTGGTCATTGTGGTTTCAGCTAAAAATAGAATTAAGGGAATGGATTCATCCTTCAGGGAAAGAGCAGAAGAAGGACCCGGATTTTCATGTCTTTTCCGTGCAGGAAGCATGGTTGATCCTATGGCTTCAGGACCTCACCACCTGAAGCCCTGAGATGTAAGGAATCTGGGAACTGCTCCCAACTCTTGGCCTCTCACTGGGATATGGGGATTGCTGTACTGGAATTCTGTCAACAGAAGCAACAACGAATAGGTCACAGCAGAAGTACCAATGTGGCTTTGTCTGGAAAGTCACAGAATGGACCAAACTCTCACTGAAAGCCATTTGGTCACAACGTTATGAAACCACAAGCCTGCAGTTCGGCATCTCATCCCATAGGAGAGCAAGTAAGTAAGTTTTCAGAAGCTCCAAGTACTGACAGCTGTCATGAACTTCACACTGAATTTCCAGAGGCAAACGTTGGCATTGGCCTCCTGGAGATCTGATCGCCTTCTTGCTTCAGCCTCGGGGAGTCGAGACACTTTGGCTGTGAGGTTTTGGGCTGTGATGCCGGCTGATGCAGCACCTGGAGCTGGGAAACCTTGCTGGGCTGGGAAGTTACTGTGATGCTGGTTCAGAAAGGCAGATTGGGAAGATGCTAGAAGATCCCTATATTGTGGCAGTTGTCCAAAAGAGATTGTTTCTGGGAAGAGAGTGGCTACACTTGTTTCATAACTCCAGTTATAAGCAACCAGCCTGGAACAGAGCCTGGAAAATTCAGAGGGTCATGGGCTTTTTCATTCTTGGTTGTATACAGCCTCTTCATCTTGGCCCTTAAGAAAGAGCAGCAGAGCTCTGGTTTATTTTCCAGCTCACAGCCAAGGCAGACTAGTCTCATAGATACTGCATCCTTGCAGAAGAAAAATGTAGAGGGTATTGGTTTGTTTTCATTGCTATTTATCTTGCTGAAGAAGAGGAAGGTGAAGGATTGGAAATGAGACAGGTATATCATTCCCTGATTAATGTGAATTGTCTAGTGTGTTTTGGGATGAATCCCAGTTTCCTTTGGTTATTTTTATCCTAAGAAGTGTGAAGTGCTAATCTGAATTTCATCAAGTGACTTGTTGATGCTTCTTATGCGATAGATGCTCCAGCTGAGATGTCCCAGCATGAGGAAACAATCAGAAGCTCTACGGGTGCTCTGGGGGAAAGCGGTAAGTTAGGCTGAAGATGGAGGTACCAGCTGAGGAGAAGGCTGACGAAGGCAGTGGTGCACGAGTGCCTGTGCCTGGCGCACTGATCTTGCACTACAGATTGATTTTTCTGCTCCTGAGTTTTCAAAGATACCTGTGATATCAGTCAAGCAACATTTTCATCTTCCTCTTTCCTTGGTCCGTACCATTGAGTTCAATAGGGTGCCAAGGAGCAGCATGAAATCGGAGGTGACACGCTGCCTGGCCAACACAAGGATCCTTTTAATTCTGGTTTCAGGCGGATGCAGAGTTGGAAGAGAAGCAGTTCCCCACCTGGAATTTCCTGTTTGGGTGCTGGGAAGGTTGTTAGGGATTCCTATCTTAATGAAGAATCTTCTGTTTCAATTAAGATCCCTTCCAGATAAACTTGAGCCCCATACCAGATGTGTCATAAACTCTTCCGTGCAATTCTGCTTCTTTGAAGCTCCTTCCAGTAACAGACTATTGACATGCAGTGCAGAAACCACAGTTGGATTTCTAGTGAGAAAGCCTATTTGTCCCAGGCTTTTTGTTTTTGCTGTTGTTACTCTTAGTAACATTTTGTGCACTAGAAAACAGATGATTAATGGTGTGGTGGGAGGGGGAGGTTTGTTTTTGTTTTTTGTTTTTAGGCAACTAAGACAAGAGCAGCTGTATCCAGTTAGAATGAAGATCCCTAAGGATGTCCAGCACTGGGCATTCAAGAGGGACAGAAGAACAGTGAAAATGTTGTGACACTCGCCTCAAATGCTCAGCCAGCCTTTAGAACTGGTGGCTGTGGGGCAGCCTAGACCTGAGGTTGGTGTCTGTGCCTCTGAGAGCCTCCACTGGGTTTTTCCTCTATGAATTTGTCTGGTTGCGTTTGAGCTTTCATAAAGGTTTTGCATCCATCGTTCCTTCAAAGTATAATGACGCTCTGTGTGAAGACCCATCACTTTGCCTTTGGTCTGAAATTCTCATCTCCTCCTTCTTGCTGCCCCTCATTGTAATGTATTTATATATTTATTGGTGACTCAATCAACTCCTTCAGAAGTCTAAAATGTATTGAAAAAACAATTAAAAAAGGGAGTGGTGTCACGCATAGGTGATGCTATTTAAGTTGTCCTTTCATGCAGATGATTCACATATAGATTTATGTGACATGTTAATAATGTGAATGCATATTTGTGTAGGGGTAGGAATGTGTCATAGCCCCTACAGTTGTGTGAAGCTGCAGGATAGGGAGGTTGATGAGGTGAAGGGGTCACAGGGCAGTGCAGGAAAATCAAAATACCAGAAGGCTTTGTGGTCCACCTGACAGTCCTGCAACTGGGTCTGCTGGGAGCTGGAACTGGGCAAGTTCAGAGCACAAATAGGATGCCTGTTTCCAAATACTAAAGGCAGGTAGCAATTACAGTGATTCATTAAGCACGAGGGCAAATCGTATGTCCTGGGAAAATTGCTGAACTAAAAGCACTCAAGATCTTTTAGAAATTGAAATTAATTCCAGAAAGGCATAGATCTGTGAAAATGTGAGGTTGGGAGGCACTTTAAAAACTTACTTAGTCCAATGACCTGCTGTGATTATGTGGTTTTAAAATCCTCCTGAGCACAATCCCAGCTTCCCAAAGGACCTCGAGATTGCCTGTCGTTGAAGTTGGTGTTATTTTCATGATACCTAGATAAACACTTTTGCATGCTACAAATGAAGCCAGTGGATATGCCCTAATAAATATAGAGAAGTATTAATCACCTTTCCTTTTTCTATATCAGCCTTTTATACATTTGGAGGCTGTTTTCATCTCCCCCCTCGGTTTTTTTCAATTCTATTTTGAAAAAAACCCTGCTTTCAGCTCTCCCTCCTGCGTTAGACCTTCTAAAGCTGTTTTCTCTCTCTCTTCCCACTGCCCCTGCCACTCTGCTGCCCTCTGTTGAGCTTGTGTTCACTTTTCCCAAAGCGTAGATTTTGCATTTCTTGCTGCTCATGTCCTGCCGTGGGACTGTTAAGACTGATGCTATTGTGAGATATGCTGTTTACAAGAGCAGCCCACATTCTTCGAGTTATTCTAACACTCTACATATCTGCTGAAATCAGATTATTTGCCATGCAGGTGTATCGTCTGTGTTTGTAAGTCCAAGGCTGGGTTAAAACTATGCAGGAGGAGAGTGCCTGTGGAAAAGGCTCTTCCTACGCAGGGACCTGTCACGGATACAGACCAGGGGGCGATGACGCCTACTTGTGAACGCTGAGGGCATGAACAGATGTTTCGGAGGTGATAGGATGGACAAACGCAGCATTTCCTGTTAGAGATGGTTAATTTGCTGACAAAGTTGTATTCAGGGCCAAAAGAGCAAGAGTAGAAGAGTCCCGTGGGTGGTTTCTTGCGGTATTTTTCAAGAGGAGATGCTGATTTAGTATTTCCTGTTGTTCAGTGTTGCAGTGGGGTTCTCCAGTTCCCAGGGCAAGAGAGTTCATGGTGCTGAGCCCTTGCTTAGTGGTGTGCAGTGCAATGGCCGTGTGCGCTCTGCCATGCCAGCAGACATGGGAGATGCTAGATGCTACCTGTCAATCAAATTGGAACATACAGCTCGGTCGATAAAGAGAAGTCCAGGGAGCAGGGCAGAGCTGCAGGGTATTGCTCTGGAAAGCAATGGCCAGAATGGGATGTGCAGACAGAATCCCTCCTAGAGCAATCACTTGGTTTACAGGGCTGCACAGCGCTCGGATGTGCTTCTCTGTCACCCACTGAGGCTCTGAGGACATGCTTTGCAAAAAGATAGTGAGTTCGTTAGTGTTTTACTGAGTTGCCTGTTTCACCCTTATAAGCAAATTCCCCTCCACTGGGTAATGAATTATCAGATCCAGACAGAGGAAGTCTCTCATCATTCTCCTCCTCTGAGGTAACTCAAATTCTTTTTAAACTAACGTGTTTTACAAACTGGAAGCACAGGATACAAGAACAGTGGTTAAGAATCTCCTCCAAGTAGTACTCAAGTGAATGGAAACTTAATATAGGTCAGATTACTATGCCAAATTCCAACTATTCAAATTGGGTAGCTGACTTTCAGGTCTCCTAAATCTCTTCTTGGATGTAAGCATCACTAAGCTGCTAAACCCATGTGTGTCTATTACATCATGTTTATGGATAGAGCCACCCAGAATATGTGCCCCTTCAGGCTGAAGCTCTTTGACCTCTTCAGAAAACTGGAGATGTGTTTTCCACCTTTCCCCCCTTGCTCTGTTATCACTGACTCCAAAGAGAACAGATAACTTGCCTTCCCCTCATCCTGGCTTCATACTTACCATAAACTGCTGGAACATTATAGCAGACCAGTCTGTGAGTGTGCTGTCAGTCCACAGCAGGGTCATCTCCCTTTTTCCCTTTTTCCCTTTTTCCCTTTTTCCCTTTTTCCCTTTTTCCCTTTTTCCCTTTTTCCCTTTTTCCCTTTTTCCCTTTTTCCCTTTTTCCCTTTTCCCCTTTTCCCCTTTTTCCCTTTTTCCCCTCTTTCCCTCTTTCCCTCTTTCCCTTTTTCCCTCCTTTCCCATAGTGGAGTTAAAGTTCATTTATTTTTGGCTGAGCACATTTTGTCAGCTTTCCAAGCAGCAAGTAGTGCTTGGCAGTGTGATGCTGAGACTGCATCAGCCAAAAATTATAAATACTTTGAAATTAAGGTTGTATGCTCCTAATTTCAATTTTTATAGGGGAAAAAGTATTGCCTCATGTTACAGAAGGGAAGAGAAGAAGTGGAGAAAACCCAATGTTTCAAGCAAGGTTTGATCCAAGAAAGGAATCCAAACAAGTGCTGTCAGCTTGTGGCCTCTATAGTCAGAGGTGATTCCATAAGAAGACGTGAGCTCTGCAACGTGCTCCTGTGTCCGGGGACTTGGCTCTGCTGCTGCTGGGGTATGGGGAGAAGGGGCCAGTTATAACTTGAAGATACTATTTCCAAGATGAGATAGCATCCTCACGAAGAGGGATTAGTTGACAGGGGCCCTTCGCACTCTTTAGGTAAAGGAGGAGATGGGCAGGAATGGGTGTCCTCCATTAGATGTCCTCTGAGAGTGGTGACAAGTCATGGAGAGGTGGGTGCATGCAGGAGGTCCAGTCTAGAAAATGTTTTTCTTGTAAATTTTGGATTGCAATGAAGCCTAGGTGGGAGAAGGGCACTTGTGGGTGTAACATTTAGTCTGTGGAGTTTTGGGACGCTCCAGGGTCAAGCTGGAATGTCGACTACCTGGATTTATCCCTTTAGAGGTGAACTACTGAAGTTCTCACCAAGCACATGCCTGCACCGCCCGATGTCTTAGTGCCGCACTTATAAAATGAGGCTTGTAGGCATAGATAAATTAATTCTATTTGAAAGTCTCAGAATACCTATTAAAAAAGGGGAGATACAAACCTGCATACAATTTTGGGTGAGAACTGTTAGAAATTTTAGTACGAGAAGATCAGTGATTTGGGGATAGATGATAGCGAGGATTATGGAAGAGTTGAACCGATATGTTCCTGCTTTGTTAATTGAAAAAAAGATCCTGGGGAAAAAGAAACCCTGTAGTAAATTTCCATCAGGAGCTGGTCACCAACATTTAAATACCCGCTTTGATTTTGCCCTATGGTGTGAGATAGCAACCCCATTCAGTCATATGTTCTAATTAATGTGTCGGTTCCCTCCTCTGGAACACAGAGATCAAAGGTTTTTAGAAAATGCTTCCTTCCCACATGGAGGGCTATTCCTGGTATTATTTTTGGAACTGGGGTTACCAGAAGTTTTCCAGGAAGAAAATCGCAAATCTCAGTGCTCCACAGGCCATCTGCTTAATTTCTTCTTTCTTTTATACATGAGACATTTTGGAGCCTGTATGTAATCAGACAGTCGTGTTGACTGATTCTGGCGTGTCACAAAACAAACACCTTTAGCCTGGACCATATGTGGGGTGGCTAATGAGGTGTCTGTAACTAGAGTGTGAAAACCTGAAGTTGCAGCAAAGGTTTGGAATTTGATACCTCTTGAGGTAATGGAAATTAGTGCTTTCAGCAGAAAAGAGAGTGCAGATTTGGGGAAAAGTGCTATTAAAGGCAATGAGGCAGTATATGAATTAGAAATGAGGGATGTTACTTTGAGAGTTGAAGACTGGTTAGAAAGTGAGGTCCCAGGAGAAGCTTTCATGATGCTTCCTTGTATTTGATTATTTTCAACCACTGAGAAAACACCGCTTGCAAACATGTAGTTTAAATCCATAGTCCACTTTCACCTGGAGCATAATGTTGTCTCTTGCACGGAGAGCTTGAGCAGTGCTTGTGGGGATTGTGATCTGAGTCTCTGCACAGGGTCTGGAGAATGGGAGTGAGTGATGGTGACGGGCTGTCAGTGGTGACACACAGCCACTTCTCGACTGGTCACATGTAGGTAGAAATGGGGATGATTAGAAAAAGAGACTCTTTTGGAAGCTACTAAGGGATGCTGTATTTTTATTCTGCCTTGACAAGAGGCAAGAAAACTCAGCTTTCCAGCTGTGTGCAGTCCTCTCCAACCACTGTTACTCTTTTTGATGTGCGTTGTTCTCCAGCCCTGTAGCTCCTGTAGAACTGTTGGTGACTGTATATTTTTCTTCACTGATCTTTTGATATATCCCTTGGAGTGTGACAGCCTCTTGGGCTGCATGAGTGGCAAGGGCAGAACTAGCAGGTCTCATACCTGGAGATGTGGCTCTGGCTTTGCCTGCCTGCTACTGGATCCTTGAACTGGGCATGGTGGGGCATGTCCCACCCATCCATGGATAGCTGCACACTGTCACCTCAGAGCTAAGGCAGGTTCTCCATGCTTCCAGTGCCCATTGCTTCCTTGGGAACCAAACCCAAGGAGAGGTAGCAGAGGGGGCAACCTGTGGAGCACAGGACATGCAGTGCATGCTGTTGCTCACATTAGTGGCTACCCAGTGAAAAGACTTTTAATCTGGAACTTGCTGTTTGGTGTTTGTAGCAATTTCAGGCTGTAAAGCCCTCTCCATTCCCCGTAGTGGGATTTCTGCCCTGGCAGCTGAGCTCTCAGTGTAACATGGGTGTTGTGAGTTGCACTGGGGAGAAGCCACCCGGGGCTCCCAAACTCCCTTCAGATGTGCAAAACTGCATTTAATTTTGAATGCAAAGTTTTCATGGTGGAATTCTTCCAAAATAGCAAGGAATGTTTTACCGCCTCTTGGAAATACAGGGAAAGCCCCCATGGCTTGGGGTGTCATGTTAGCATCCAGGCATTGCATGTGTTGCCACTATCTAGACAGATAGGAATAACTATTTTAAGTAGTACTTAGTTTAGGGCTTTTGATTTCCTTTGGGACAAGGCTCTTCATCTTCCTTTGGGAAACTCCATATGTTTGTTTTTCTCTTGCCTGTTTGGCATGTTGAAGCAAAATGATGTGATTGACCTTTAGGGTTACGGATGAAGCCTGGTTTCCGATCCTCATTAATTCAGGATAGCCACAGGAAAATCTCAGAAACACTATAGATATTACAGATGAAAGCAGAAGCTGAATGGCTTCAAGAGGTTCAGCACTTCGGAAATTTGTAAATATTCAGCTGAAAGAGAAGAGGAGCATGTGCGTGTGATAGATTTACTGGGCGTCCTTGGCAATCTTTGCCCTCACTGAAGCAAGAAGAGGAACAGCCACTACAATTTTTTTTTTTTTTTTTTTAAACAGGAAATCTCTTGGAATTTTGCTTGTGGCTTCCCTGAATACATAGATTAGGTGTCCTTGCTCTTATATCCCAGTGAAAGTCAAGGGCATGGAGTGGTGGTGCTTCCCTGGGACTCGGGCCGGCGCAGCTGTTGCAAGCGGCTGCTTCTCCCAGTGCGTCCCAGCCGGAGCCTTGGCGCCGCAGATCCATCCTCCAGGCATTGCTTACTTTGCAGCCACTGAGCACTGTCTGTGGGAGAGTCGCTCAGCGTTTTTCTCAGCGATTTTGGAACATGTTTTCAGGACCACATGGGTCACACAAAGTCCCTGGTTGCCGCTGGAGTGAGGAGGAAAGCTGGGGTGCAATTTGCGGCAATGGTAGGTCTCTCCTGAGGAGCTTCTGAGGAGGGGACAGCAATCTCTGAGTTCAGCCCCAAAGGATTCAGTGAAGAAACCTCTGTCTTATGCAAACTGCTGTGATAAACATCAACCCAGCGTCCATGAGACAGACGGGTATATCCTCCAACCCCACACTGACAGGGACTGCTCCATGTAACTGGCTTTTGGTGGCTGGGTTTGTACAACACTAAATATTCAGTGAGGCTGTTCTCATTGCATCTCCCAGGCTCTCATTTAACCATCAACCTCCTGCTTCTCCCAGCATCCCTGCCTGCTCACCCTGCCCCTGAGGAAGTCGAGGCTCCAATGGAGCGAAGCCAGGGCAATTCACTCAAAGGCACAGAGTAATTAGTGACAAAGCTGTTTACATATCAAGCTCCCTCTTTCTGACCCAGTGATTTGGCACTTTGAACACAGCTGCTGGTTTAATACTGAAGCCAGCCTTTTTTCCAAGGAACGGCAAGCTCGGCTGTGAGAGAACAGCTTAAAAACGTGTTGCCTAATTGCTGTTGCTTAAACGAAAGAGCGTGCCAGCTCTGCATTCTGGCTGTGCTAGGGAAAGGAGGCAAGGAAATATGGGAGGGGGAAAGCTCCGAGGAAGCCTGGAGCAAAGTGGTTTGTGCAGGTCTTAACGGTCTGCCAAATGCGGCTGAACTTTTTCACTGGGCTGCAAAAGCTGTTACAATTTTTTCTTTCTCCTGTCCCTTCCTTTCTTCCCCACGCAGAGCCAACTCCACGAGCCAGCAGCTTGATACGGTATAGATTGGAAGGGAAGGTATTGGGCTTGACAAGTCCAGGCTTAACAAGTCCAAAGCTACCCCCCTAGTTGCTTTGAGCATGTGGAAAGTGAGTGTCCTGTGGCAGCCAGTACCTGGGCCAGCAAGTAAGTGTGGAGCAGCGTGGCACCATGCAGTTACCTGCGTGGGCTTGGACACAGCTGAGAAACTTCACTTGTTGCAGCACAGCATCCTGGAAATGTGCTTATTTTAACCCAGCTGCATTGTCCTGATGTCTGGGCTGCGCAGTCCCAGTGCTTCCAGGTCTGTGGTTAGCGTGTGTTACATATGGTCAGATGTCTCTGCACCCATGGGGTGGACAAGCCTGGTACTTCACCGTTCTGACTCTTTGGTTCTAGTTACTTAGGGGTTTTTTTATTTTTTTTTTTTTTTTAGCATTTTACTGCCTTGAACTACAGGAATTTGAGGCCTAGAGGTAGGAGAAGCTTGCATAGACTTGGTCTCTTCACTGCCTGCGGAGCGTTCCTCTCCTGGGAAGCTGGAGGCTGAGCAGCACTGGGCTGGCTACGCTCACCGGTGGGAAGTGCAAACAGGAAGGTGTTGATGTTCAAACTCCGTAGCCAGCTCCCAGCCAGCTGGTTTATAGCATTAACCATCTGCTGCAATGGAAAGGCCGTGTTCAAGCAGAATATCCATATGTGGGTCTTGGATGATGGTGAAGTGAGTGAGGGTATGAATGAGTGGCTGTGCTCTTTCGCTGCCTGGAGATGAATATGTGCAGCTACTACCCCCTGTGAGTTCAGAGGGCAGTTTAGATCCGTCTGCAGAAATGTACTGAGCCTCTCGGATGGTTAAATGGCTGTTTAGACTTGGAAGGAAGGACTGGAACATAAGATCAAAGGTAGATGGATGAGGCTGTGGGTCTCTGCCATCTGCTAAATGCATCACAGGTAGCAGGGCTGGCTGTGCTGCAACATTAAATTCCCAATGCCTTTTGCAAGGGAGAATTCCCGTTGCCTGCATTACAACGCAGCCCAAGTACACAGGCGGCACTGCGCCGCAATAGGGTTTAATTTTTTTCCAGACCAGCTTTTAATCCACTTACATTTCAGTAGGCCTGTTTGAACATAAATGTCTGTAATTAAATGTGTGTTTCCCAGTTGGATGAAGGCAAGGTAGAGGAAGGCAGCTGGCCTGGAAGGGGGCACAAAGGCATTGAAACAAGCTGCTGTGAGGTGCTCTGATGCTCTTCTCAGAGTTAGTGAGTGAAGAAGATACCAGGAAAAATGTGGCTCATACCCGTGTGAATTGCCTTGATCAAAATCCTCCTGTTTATTGCAGAAGTGCGGGGGTCTCAGCAGGGGAAGCAGTGAGGAAATGAGTGTCTCTGGGATCTCAGTTATTGCTATTGCATGTACGTGTGTGTGCGTGCTGTGCTGTTGCAGTTGTATCATCTTACGAGGTGCTGAGCAAAGAGCTCTTATGGTCAAGGGGTATTGGTGTCATTCAGTATTTCACAGGATTTGACCCACGTGAGTAAGCTAATGAGATGCCTCAGTGCATGTGTGTTTTATCAGTCCAGGACACGGATTGCTTGTGAAACATGGTCACCAAACTCCTAAAGGACACTGCCAGGCCACAGAGACGCGAGGTGAAAAAGACCAAGTCAGAAGAATAAGTTTCTTCTCAATTATTTCCTCGCTCAATTTTTTTGCAATTCCAGTTAAACAACATCTGAGCCTTCAAATTAGAGGTTAGTAGAGAGTAGTGTTCCTTGGTGCATACAAGAATGGATCTGCACCTGCCTCTGAGCACAACGGAGAGGCGTAGTCCCACCCTGTTCTTTTCCAAGAACCCAGTACTTAGCACATTTGCAGGAAAGAGGGAAATCTACCATGGCCAAAAATAATTCCTCCTCTGTGACCAAGCAGGAGTGGGGGTCTGGCTGGCTACCACATCATCACTCACACCGCTCTTTGGCTTGAAACCTGGAAGGCGGATATGCTGTCAGAAGTTTTAGGGGTACCTTTTGAAACATGAAGGTACTTTCTGTACCCTACCAGTGGGTTCAGCCTAAGCTGAACTTTACCTGCTGTCGGCGGAACGGGGAGAAGGGGCAGGAGCGATGTTTCTGGGTTAGTGGTGATGTGGGGTGTAGCTGGCTTGCTCCTTCCCTCCCTGCAGCATCTCAGCGGGGACAGAAGCTGCTCTCAAAGCAGTTTGCTCACCCCGACGGTGACAGCAGCAACATCAGTGCTGTGTGTGGAGATGGAACACAGCTGCTCTGAGCGGGTGAAAGATGAGAAAGCTCCTGCCACAGTCTCCCCAGGCTTCTTGGCACAAATACTGGAGCCGCTGCCTCACAGCAGCAAGGGGGGACGAGGGCAGGGGACGGGGGGCGCGGGGAAGCCACGGGCCCATGAGCCAGGGCAGGGTTTGCTCAGAGCTGCTCTGTTCCCTTGGAAGGGGCAGCAGGGCAGAAAGGGGAGTCAATATTTCCAGTCTTGGCTTTTACACTTTATTACTGCTGCTTTCAGCAGACTTGTTTGGAGGGTGGAGCTGTAGGGGGGCTGCAAACAATGGCTGCTCACATTTTCCAGCTGTCAGATACTTAATGACATTAACTCCCCAGCCCCCTATTTTTTAAAATTTTGTTTTATTTTTATTTTTTTTTTTCTCTCTGGCACAGCCAGCAGAAGAGCTGCCAGCAGCCAGCTTGACCTGAATCCTGGCCCTGACTGCTGCCCTTCGCCTCCCAGAGGACGCTGCTCTGCTGGGCCACCCTCCAGCAGCAAAGGGGCTGCTCGCTCGTGGGGCACACAGCACCCAGCAGCTGAAGGGCGGTGGGGGTCCCTGGTCTTTCCCTCCCCTTAAGGAGCTGTAAATGTACATTAACTAGATGGACATGTGGGAGGGAAGTGTCTCCTCCTTGAAAGCAATGAAATAATTTATGTCGTGCATGGAAAAGGCATCTGTTCTCTGCACAGACTACTGAAAGCAGCAAAAGCCATCCAGTCTTAGCATCCCAGAGAATCAGAGGGCTCACGGCTTTGCCAGCTCCATCATCCTGCTCACCCACAGCCACCAGTGTCCCTATTTTTAACCCTTTGTAGCCACCTTCCTGCAAAGGCTGGCAGATTTGCATTGCTCATTCACTGAGCCTCTCCCACCATCCCAGCCCCTGTGGTGGTCACTGGGTTCAATCCGAGCTCTGCGCAGGCTGAAGTTTGTGCCTCACAACCTGGGTGTATCCAGTCACTTTTTTGAGCCCTACTGGTGCTAGTTTTGGGTTGAAGGGCAGCTGAGCTCAGGAGTGTGCTAAGCCCTGCTGCAGCCCAGTTTGTTCTGTTATTCTTGTGAATTAGCAGACAATTTATACTCAGCCTTTCCTGGGGGTAAAGCTGATGTAGGAGGAGACACTCAGCATAGAGAGGAAAAAGGAAAAATACCTTTGGACTCTATCCAGCTCTTTGAATTCTGTAGCTGAGGTGTATCACACCACCCCTAAATTCATCCTTTCTGCCTAGTTTTGACTGCAGGCATACATTTTGCCCTTGTTATGAACTATGCATGATATATAAGTGCATGTAGGCCTGTACAAACATTTTACGCAGTTTGCATGCTGTCACAACATGTCTGCTGCTGTGTATGAGCACACTTGTGTGTTTAGATTATAAGAGCTCTAAAGCTTTTAGGAAGCTGCAGCCTGGGAACATAATCCAGATTTATGGTGTCCTTGTCCCCCACTGCAGGGTACCAGCTAGGTATGTGCTCTGCTATGCATGCTGCTTCCCTCTCATCCTGTGTTTTGGTGTTTGCACAGGATCTTCAGGAAAAAAAAAGAAAAAAGCTAATTTAGGAACACTCTAGAGAGTTCCAATAAGTTGCTTCAATTAATTCTTTGGTATCCCGACATTATTTATTTTTGCTGCCATAGCAGCAGAGTGTCACTAAAGGTCAGTGCTTTAGTTTGTTAATCAATGTACAGGCATGTTACCAAACCCTCCCTGCCCCAGAGAGCCCAGGCTGTGTCTGGGCTGTGGGGATGGTGGGACTGGCAGGTGTGGTGAGACAGACCCAGTGCAGGAGAGACAAGGCGTCAAAGTCTGGCAAAGTCTAAGCTGTCACTCTCTTTAGCAGCAAGGAGATGTCTTCTACAGGTTTTGATTTAAGAGCTGAGAGCCTACCGGTCAGATTCTTGAGCCACGATTCATTATTGGGGTTAAAGGCCAGCCAAAAGCATTTTTGCCCCCCTTTACACTGAAGAAAGTGCACTTTAATGGCTCTTGGAGGTGGAAAGTGAGGATGTCCTTCCTCCAGCGCATAAGAGTGGGCGAGAGGACCATCCAGCTCGTGTTTCTCAGGGGCTCTGCTGTAGCTTGGAGGAGATATTTGCCAATTTAACAGCAATGCAAAGGCAGGAGCGTGGGAGGATTCCCATGGGGTGGTGAGTAGGAGTTGATAGTTTGTACCTCACAGACCTCCTGATGTGCAAGAGAAAAGCTGGAGTATTAAGGGCACTTAAAGGCTGTCGTTCCTGCAGACACCACATTATTCCAGTCCACTTCACCTGTGGCTTCTCCTTTTTGCACCATTTCATTTTCTGCTTGACTGCCAATGAAAACAATATGCTATTTTGATAGTATTAGTGGTAGAAAGGCCTAATCAGACCTTTTATTTCCTTGACAATATCTGCCCTGCCTGCCGGGGAGCTGATCCAGCCTGCCTGGCTGGTCATGCAGTGGGGTTTCACAAGGGCTGCAGCACAGCATCCTCCTCCCTTTCCTGATGCTTGTCCCACTTACCAAGCATGAAGGGCTGTGGGAAAAAGTGAGCCTGACTTTGTCATCCTCCTTGCTCTGAACTGACACCTCCTCAGGTTATTCAGTTGGCTGTCACATCTCAGCCGTGGGTTGAAACTTGGCAAAGAAGGTGTTTGGGCAAAGTGTGTGTGTGTGGGACAGGATATAATGGATTTTCCTGTAGGAAGCATCCTGGATTCAGGGACACGAGCACAGGAAGGCAGGTCAAGTTCGCCTTGGTTGGGATGTGTATCCTGTAACAGCTGTGAATCCCAAAAGCAAGGATCTGCTTACTCCATCAGCTCAAAGCTGGCCCAGGCCCGTTCCCGTGGCCAAGGCTGCTTTCTCTTCAGCTTACAGACTCAACCCAAGAGACTTGTCTCCATTTCCCAGCAGTCCCAAAGACAGTCTTTTACCTTAAAAGCTGGCTGGGAGAATTACTATGAAAGGTTCTGCCCTGGAAACTCTGGCTGTGATGCTTAGAGGTGTAATTAATTGTGGTGGTTTATTTTGCATGTTAAACTAGAATTTATACTGGCGAATGCTGGAGTTGTAACATCTGGGTTTATGCTGGGAGCTATGGCAGGTGAGGAGACGTGGCACTTCCCAGACCAGAGCTGAGCTTACTCTGCACGCTGTCCTCACTGGTGTTTCTTTCGTTTTGTTTCATCAGCTTTCAAATTTAAGCCTCCCTGTCGCTTCCTCGCTCCAAAACTACTTCTTTGGCAAGGTCGGGACAGTGAGTCACGGCCGTGGCCCGAGATCCTGCCTCCTGCTTTGGCCGGCAGCGCTGCGGCTGGTGCAGAGCAGAGCTGCTGGTGATGCTCCTGTGTGCCTGCTTGATGCGGGGCTTGGGGGCATTAACCTGGAGCTGGGAGGAGGCTTTGCTGGTGAGAGTAAATTAATAGGTTAATGAGCAAAAACACCTATGCTGATATATGAGCCTAGGCTGTTTCCTAACGTGCTGCTTTCAGGGAGAGGGTTCTGTGTGCTTACTTGGTAATTCCAGCAAACTTTTCCTAAAGGCAGGATGACTCTGAAAAGCAAAACCGTGTGGGAGAAGCATCTGTGCAGATATCTCTTACATCATGGAAATCTCTAACATGCATTGGAAAGTGAAACAAGTTGTAAACAAAGCTGTTCCTTAGAGAATGAATGGGTTTTGCAGAATTTGTGCTGAATAGGGGTAGCCTTTCCATGAGGCTTGTAGGGAACATGGGTTTTGTTCTTTCAGCTGATATCTGAGTATGTACCTTGTGCCGAATCCGCTGCTGGAAGCAGAAACTCAGTTCCAGTTGGCAGCGCTATGAAATTCAAGGTTTCCTGGAGAAATCCCTCCTGGTTTCCAGAATGGCAGGATATTTTGGGCCAGTCATCAAGGGTTTGGCTCCTGCATCCCGTTGCTGAAAAAAACCAGAGGAAGTCAATATGCAGACTCTTAGAAAAACAGTCGGGCAATTGCGTCGATGAAAATGCAAGCGGCTGCTTCTGATAAGAAAGAGAGGGAGAGCAGCAGGAGGGAGGAATGTTTTGTTTCTGGTGCATAATGTTAAATGCAAACAAAAAGCCCCTCTTAAGGACAAAGGAAACTCTCAGAAGCGCTGTAGCCTGCTTGAGACATGCAGAACATGGTCCACAACCTTGAGGACTTCCAGGCTAGCTTCAAGCATCACGTGTGCTGGCCAGACAACAGTGAACCCTTTGAACACATTTTGGGTCAGAGCACTGTTTTCTTGGAGGGGGAAAGGGAAGGGAGGCTGGTGCTTTGGTCTTGTATCAGCAGCCGTCTGTGGTGAGCCCCAGATGCCTTCTGTGGGTGGCACGGCTCGTTGCGGCTCCTCTGCACAGGCTGGTTCCTAAGGGACTGAGGTCTCCCACAGCAGCGGATCTTCTGCAGAGCTATTGCTTTGAAAGGCTTGAGGCTCCTCTGCCATAGCCCTACAATTTTGAAGACAGCTTTTAAAATAATGTGGGAGTCCATGAAATTATCCCGCTGCGATGTGTCAGCTGTTCACACAGCAACATGACAGCATGTCATCACTTATTTCCTGCTTGAGGGATCATAAAGCCTTCTTGCATGATTTGGGCTCATTTGCTTTCCAAAAGCTAAGCTTTATTGTATCCCTCTTGTCCTCGCTGTCCTTCTCTTCTAGACTTTTTCTCTGTTGCCTTTCCTTAAACTCATTCATGAGCTCTCCAGGTTCAGGCTTTCTTAAAAGCCTTCGGTTGTCTTGGGCATGGGAGAAGGAGTTACCCAGCTTCTTGTACTTGGGGCTGCACTGGTCAGCTGGCAGAGAGGACCACTGTCATCAGAGACATACGTAACAACCTTTCCATGGGAGGGCTGGTGAAGAGGACTGATCTGTGCAGCTATTAGGCAGGTAAATCTGACCTCTTTCCCTGCACAGACTGGGACCTGAAGTGCTTGTGAGCCAGCTGACCTGCTGGGCACAGGAGAAAAGTGTGTGACACAGCACACAAGCGTGATGTGGCAATTGCCTTGCAGCCCTGGTTTGAGGCATCCAGGCATGGTGGGCAGCCCTGAGCCGAGCCTGAAGCAGAGTTTGAATCTGGAGCTGCAGTGAGGTGCCCACCCCGTCCTGCCCACACACCTGGGCAAACCAAGGTGCACAGGCACAACTGAGAAGGTCAGCTGGGGCTCTGGCCCTTCCTGGTGCTTCATTCAAACCATCTCTGTTTTTTCCAGAGGATTTGAAAGCTGCTGCTACTGCTGTTGTTCTGGTGTAAAATCCAGCCTGGGGTTGCTGGAAAATTGGAGGTCAGCATTGTCCCTCCTGACCCATCACAAGACAGTGCTTTTTCTGCCACCAGTGCCCCATAAATCAGAGCCTTTTCACCTTGCCAGTGCAAGGACAGGTCTCTGTGCAACCAGGAATCAGACATAAGGACGGTCTCATGCTAAACCCTTTGGAAAGCTGCTGAAGAAGGAGCTTGGCTCAGGTCTCGTGTCAAGTAGGATGAGGGAGGGAAACGTCTCCAGCTTGTTTGTGGTCTGGCAGTCAGAGAGCTTTCTGCTGCTGACACTGGAAACCATTTTTTTTTAGATGTGCATCATTCCTGGGATGTTTCTGCTGCGCGCGCCTGTGCCGCAGCCTGGCAGCGCGAGCTGAGTGCGCTCTACCAGACCTTGAGGGCTTGTGGGTACAGCCCAGCGCCCCCCAACAGGCTGTGGGCTGAGCCATGCCACGCCACGCTTTGCTGCGCTTTGCAATGCAACTTAGAGAGCTGTTCTCCGTTTCATGGGCTTGCGGAGCAGCTTCAACTTGGGGAGCTGCGCGTCCCCATGCAGGGGGAGGCTCAGGAGCACCCTGTGCTGGGGAAGTGCTCCTGAAGAACAGGAGGGGAGGGATGCTGTCATCAGAGAAAGCGTCTGTAAATAATAACTTGGAGGGCTGAATGCAATACTGGTGCTAGCTATGGAGGTTTGCCTGTGCCTCCATTTGCCAACCAAGTCACCATTTAGGTCGTGTCGATTTTGTTCTGTGGCCCGGATATATTTTGGATGGAAAGCTGAGTGTTTCCATTGAAGTTACACCTGCAGTGATTTATGTTTTGAATTAGCTTCAGCAATGACCAAAACACATTTGTCAGAAGTTCTTAATGTTTGTACTTTTTAAAGCTTTTTTTTTTTCTTTCTTTTTTAATTTTAGAAGTATGCTCTGCTTTTTTAGCAGTAGTCTGAGCTGGAAACAGATTAATGTTTTTCCAACAGCTTCTTGAAATGAACAGCTGTTTTGCACTAAATCAAGCAGAAGGACTTTGTGGAAAGTAAGTCCAAAGTTATTCTTTTTAAAAACAAAAACAAAATTAAATGCAATATTATGGTTAGGTGCATGTGCCAGCAGGCTAAGTGAGTAAATGAGACAATAGACTTGTGACTTGGTCTTCCATGTTATATTTAATCCATCAATAGCTGCCTGTAAATTTATGACTAGAACAGAAATGTTGGAAAGTGGTGCAGCTCCCACACTTGGCAGCGTGGGATGCTCTGAGATGTTGTGAGCGGTGCATGATGGTGTGCGGGGCCTGGGACACCCCCCGTTCGCTGCATGGTCTGTGATGCACATCGCCTGCTGCACCCAGAACACGGGCGTAGGGTTTTTGGGAAGCCATACCTACTGGTTAGGCTCTGGGTTTTGTGGATTACTCAAGCTGAACAAGTGTGCCTTGGATCTTGTGGGAGATGAGATATGAAGCTATAGATGATTTCCTAAGTGATGTCTTTTTAAAGTTAATACAGGAATAACCCCTGAGCTGTTTCTAGGAGGCTGCCATACCAGAGAGGCTGTCTTTGGACTGAGATGCAAAATGCAAATCTTTGTCACTAGTTGTGATGGGATTTCTCAGGACTGCTGGTTTCTGGTCAGCTGTTTGGGGAGAGTCCCATGAGATGTCATTGCATCCTGACTACCTCGCTGCCTTCTGCGGCTCCTATTTTGACCTCTGCCCCTCTCAGTTGTGGCCCTGCGTCAACTTTAAGCAAGTTAATGGACCTTTGTGAACCAGATGATGATTAGGATCCTTACCCATAAGGTTTATTAATATACTTAGCCATATTTGCTTTTAAAAATCCCTGCATTGACCTCTCTGTTTCTTTAAGCATTCTATTCTCCATGCCAGCAAAAAAACAGATTTGGTACCAGACAGCAACAGAGCACCCAGCACCCAGAGCACCCAGCCTCAGGCCGGGGAAAAGTTAGAGGCATGGAGTCTGCTAGACGGCAGAGTACCTCTGCCTTCATGTACATCATGTGCTGTCATTGGAGCTGCCTGCAGGTTTTCTTTTATAAATAAATAAATAAACATTTTGAGGGTTCCTGGTTTTGCAAATTGGTTTTTCAACAAAATGGAAACATTTGCGGAAAGCAAGGGTGAATCAACATCTGGCAATTTCCTCAGCTACCAGATTTTTTTCTTTCTTGTGGATAAATGCAAAAAAGAATTTAAGTGAAGTCTTTGTGCACATAAAACCCTCACTGTCCAAGTGTGATTGATTAGGGATGCTTGCTATTTTCCTAATTCTCTTACTTAATCTTGGCATCATCCACCTTTTCCGTCTTGGCTGTTTCCACTGGAGATGAAACGGTTCTTTGCGAAGGGGCAGGAGACACAGACCCACGTCAGAGGCTCCTCAGACAGACGGGCTGCTGTTCCTTGTGGACGGCGGGGGGAGCGGGAAGCCACCCCTCCCTGGCCGCAGCTCAGGGCAGCAAAGCCCTAGTCAGCCTGACCCTATTTGACTTCTTATTTCTATAAACAGCCTTTTATGGTATTTGCCTTTCAAAGAGGAACTAGGGTGTGGATGGGAACAGTGACAAAGAGCCACTTATAAGGATTGAGTGAGCTCTTGCAAGAGACTGGTGCATAATTTTAAGATCAACAGAAAAATCTTGCAATATCTTAAGCCCTGAAATATCATCCGAGGTATTTAAATGCTGTCATTCAGCCTTCCAGCAGCCAGGGCCAGAAGGTTCATGCTCCTGCTTAGCAGGGAAACTGAGTCATGGAGATGCTTAGTGACTGGTAGAAGAACTCCCAGTAAGTCAGAACCAGGGCCAGGAATTAAAAGCAGAAACTCAGACTCCCCTCGGAAGTGCTCGGAAAACACTGGCTTCTGGCAGGAGCATGACTTCATCAGCCATGTCCTCAGCGAGGGCAGACAGCTTCTCATTTTTTGCATACTAGAAAACAGTTTTGCCCCAGACTGTGGGTAATGCCAGGGTGACATCAGTGGTCGGGATGCAGAACGTGTCGGTGCTGTCAGCAACACCAGCCTATGCTCGGGGGAATCCCTGCGAGAGGCACCGCCGCCCGTGAACGCCGCTGTGCGTTATTCCTGTCCGGCTCCCCGCAGGCTCTGGGCTGCTGTTCATCCCGCAGTTGCTGGCAGGGCTCCCTCTCCGGCGGGCTGCCATCCTTCTCTGGAGCCGCACCAAGCAGCTGCTTTCCCCGTCTCAGCAATGCAATAATGGAATAAACATCTGCGTTGTGCCTACAAGCGACACATGGATTCTTTAGGATGTTGTTTACTGGTGCTGGTGAGAGCTGAGAAATGGAGGAGCCAGTGCTTGCGATAGGAAACCCGTGAGGACTGTCCACCACTGTGGATGCTTTTAAGCCCTCGACATGAGGAAAGTTGTGCAGGAGTGTCTCTCTACAGGGTTTCCAGCAAGTGGGGCCACAAGGGTGTCAGAAGTTGGAACCGAACATCGAATGTGTTTAAGTTTGTCGAGGTTGTGGCTGGCATCCAGCCTGGCTCTATCCATGTCTGTGCCCAGTACAGGAATCCGTGCAGACCGTTTATCTGCTCAGAGGTAGATACCGGTGCATTTTGTCTCTGTGTTTGTTCCAGCGGGGAACACAAGTCTCTTCTCTGAAGACCTGTTCTACAAGCAGCTGTTGCAGATGTCCCTGTGCCTGAGCAGCAGCCCATGTGGGATGGGGTGTCAGTCCCTGCCCAAGGACTGAGCTCTTCCCCCACTGCAAAGCCCTGTGCTCCCAAAAGTGCCATCTGCCAGCATCAAATGGGAAGACCCACATTGCTGAAGGGTCACAGAAGTTGCTGTGAGCATGACAGAGCTGTAGAGTCTGGAATTAATACATGTCAGGGTAAGAGGTGCTTTGCCAAAGCACTCCAAGCTTGCAGCACTTCCCTGGTGTGCTGGATCTGCAGGGAAGGTCTGGGCAGACATGCCAAAGAAATACAGGCACAGGCTGGCAATCTCCAAGCCATGTGCATTAGGTACTGTGGGTTATAAACAAACTGCACCACTGGCAACATGTTCGTGAGAGAGGCCAGGGAGGATGGTGGTACAAAAAACCTCAGCTCTGTTTCATTCAGGCTGTTTGTTGCTTTCAGTCTGGTGCATGGTCACCAGTGCTGGAGCAATCAATGGGAAGTGCTGAATCTGATGCTCTGGCCTCCCTTCTGGATTACGAGTCCAGTCTGTGGACTGCTCTTGCCCAAGGTAATAGATTTGTGTCTTATTTCCATCTTTTGGCTGGAAGGAAGAAGAAAGGTGAAGGTACATACCTGTAGGAAAGCAACCCAGAGTCAGAAATGTGGGATGTGCTGCTGATCCGTTCTTTGCAGAGGGCACATCTCTTATTTGCTCTCAAGGAGAGACACATGCCCTGTTCCTCGTGGGTCACCCCTTTGGCCACACGTGCACTGGCCAAACTGGGAGCTGACACATCCCACCCATGCCATTCCACTAACTCTTGCGAAGGGAAAACTGCAGCACTGGGAGGGCGCATAGCTCGGCTCTGCCTTTCTGCAGGCTCTTTCCCAAGCCAGGATAATAGGGTTAGTGAAACTGCCTGGGAACCTTGGTCAGAGGAAGCACAACCCCTTAGGCAAGTCTTCCTCACCTTTTTTCCCCAAGCAGGTTTGCTGTAGGTGGCTCCAACTGGATGCGGCACCTGCAGCTGCTGCTCGGCCGCCCGCCGGGACGGGCGGCAGCTCCTGGGCAGCCGGCAGGGTGAACCCGATGCTGCTGCAGCAGCAGATCTTGTGACTTGCTGCTATGGACATTAACACTCCATTACTGTGCATTTGTAGGGGTTCTTTTATACACTAATTAACCAACAGTTTGATTTGATGGTGATATTCTGAGCTCTGTTAACAAGCAAGCGATTGTAACGCAACATCCCAGCTGGCCCTGTGGCACAAAGGAGGGATTAGAAAGTGCTGCTCTGTGTGCAGCACATGTGGCAAAGGCTTCTTCATCCCCCCACTGGATCGAATGTCCTGATAAAGAAACAGAGCCGAGGGGGCTTTTTTCACTCCTTCGAGGAATGGCGTTAGGAGCTGGTGACCGTGGGATCTGGATCTGATTTGCCATGAGACATCAGACTCCTTACCTGCAAGCTGGGGAAAATGATACCTCTTTGCAGGGCCTCACAGGGCTCTGCTAAGATTAATAAAGGAGGGAGTGGATATGGAATAGCTGTGACATTTTATTGTTATTATTAACGATGTAGAGTGAAGCCAGGGCATCTCTGTGAATAATGTTTGCCTTTTGAGATTTGGCTGCATTTTTTTCCCCTCCCCTACACTCTACTAATCAGAGCAAAGTTTGACTTTGTAGGAGGAGGGCTCAGAAACCAACATTTCCAGTGTCTGAAGAAAAAGTGGAGTGTTTCTTGGTGTAATTAGGTCCAGGCTCTCAGGAAATGAAGGCCGTCTAGTTGATAAGTGTTTAGTAATGATTACCAAGCCATGGCTGAGGAAAGTGTGCAAAGTGTTTTCATTTCAGAAGCAGAAAATCCTGCTGAGACTTGTGATGTGTGTGTCATGTATGGAGGCAATTGTCCCAGTGGTATGCAGCCTTGCTTGCTGAAGCACGAGCCAAATTCACCCTGGTGTAACTCTGGAGGAGACGCTGGAGCTGCACCAAGAGCCTGAGCAGCAGCAGACGCTGCCCGTAACGTGCCCCTGGGCTGAGTGTTGGAGGTGACACTCTGGAGACTGGTGTTACTCTTATCTCAAAGCCAGTAATTCCTCTCTCGAAATAGTAACAATGCTCATGAAAGCTTGGTGAGCTGGAGTAGGGCAAGGGTCACATTTGTAAGGGTAGAATTGCATCCTCACCAAATGAAATACATGTTTCTTCAGTAGTACTGGACAAACTGAAGATGGAAGTGCATGAAGTTCTTCAGCGTGCTTTTGTTCCATGTGTCAACCTCAGCTGCAGCAGTCAGAAGCTCTTAGGAAAGAGGACCTCTCCTCCAGAAGTTGCAGGGTCAGATTTTGCTGAGAACATGTCTGGTAGTCACTATGCTGTGAAATCAGAACAGTCCATCTCACGGCAACATACTCATTCTGCCCACCAGGAGAGCACCCTTGAGACTTGATGTGCTCTTAGTGTCCTGGATGA
The DNA here is from genome assembly GCF_036013445.1 of Caloenas nicobarica. Taxonomy (NCBI): domain Eukaryota; kingdom Metazoa; phylum Chordata; class Aves; order Columbiformes; family Columbidae; genus Caloenas; species Caloenas nicobarica. The sequence goes on from NC_088252.1 coordinate 22,611,660, forward strand.
GAGGGTAGGCTGCGAGGCCCCTCCCCTGCCCTGTTTCATCTGCCTTCATTTCATAAGATGATTTTTTGTGGGAAAACCCATCCCTGTTTTAGTTAGATGGGTTTGAGTTTTAGTGAGACAAATGTTGGAGGAACCTGAGGAAGTTTGCAGTGCTGCTGCAATGGCTCTTGCCTTCCAGGAGTGTAGACATGTGTGCAGGTGTATTTTGCAGCAGCTCCCGTGTCTTCTGAAAACTCTAACAAAAGCTGTTGGTAGGTCTTTCTCAGCCACACTTCTACGCTGTTGAAAATAGTCTTAAAGTCTTCCAAATCCCTTATTTATTGCAGCTTGTGTAAACGTGTTCCAGAAAGGATTACATAGCTTCCCAGAGGATAGGTCCATCAGTGGCTTTTAAGCACAGTGGTCCAGAGGCAAATCCTGATTCAGGAAGCCTGTAAACTGTTGCTTTTGCTGGCGATACCCTGTGTGGAAAGGTCACTGCGTACCTGCTACATCCTTACCCTCTGCCCATGAATGTCCACCCCTGGCCACTGCTGGGGTAAGGTTCCTGGGATACATGCACCCTTGGCCTGAACTAGCTTGGCAGCCCATACAGGTAGTGCTTGCAAGACTTTTCTTTTGCTTTCCAGATCAACTGAGATTATATTGGGGAAATACAGGTGTATTTTTCACTTTCCTCTCTTTCTCTACGAGCATTGCTTCCTTGCAGAAAGTAAATGCAATGACTTGATGCCTGCCCACTAGCGGTGAATCTATCAGATCAGCATAGAAGTTTCTTTTCAAGGATGGCGATTTTCTCCAAAGTCACGTAAGGCATGAGCTCAGCTTGCTTGCCCTTGGCATCAGTCAGTTCCCCTTGTGGTGAACAGAGCCCACCTCTGATTTGTAGATCTTAAATTTTTGCAAAATGCTTGTTGTGTTGGAATGGTGATCTGATGGTTTATTTAATTAAGTGCCCTAACGTCCATCACCATCCTGATGGTCTCCAACCATTCAGCAGTTGTGAGTCATGATCCGTTGGTTTATGATTTAAGCCCTGGAAAAAGGTATTCTAGAAACATTGTGTCTGGAAAAAACATGGTAACTAAAACCATTTTATTGAAGCCTGTCAAGGATTTTGTGTGAGAGAATGATGCATAGATGTGCTATGACTCTGTTTTCTCCTTCAGATTTAAGGTTTGTTTGCTTCTCCCTTTGCTGTCCCGTAGTGGCTCAGAGCAGGAGGAGATAACAACCTCTTTCTCAGATAGCACTGTCCTGTTTGCAGGTCACCCTCAGGACTATGCACTCTGCTTTTCAAACCTTCTGGTGTTAATAAAATAAACTGGCCATAATCACAGTACCTTCTGTAGGAGACGACCTTTCTGTTGCTAGGGGGAGAGGGAGGGAGAGGCTTCAGGCTTGGGACAGGGTTTAGATAAGCCACTTGACAAAACTGGCTGCAAAAAAAGGGCTTATCGTTTAATCACCAGATCAGTGTGGCATTCTGGCTCCAGGATGTTCATGAGTAATCCATGTGTTCTCTCAGAAAGGCGTTTTCTAGGGGCACACGTAGCTGTTTGGGTGATGTTGAGTAACAGCAGACAAGCATATGCATTTTCACACAGGAAACTTTGGCTCTCAAAGGGCATTCAGCAGCTCATCATGTCTGACTCTTTTTAAAGGTGCTGAGCCATTGCTAAACCCTGGAAAGAGAGGAAAGTTTCTGCTGTAAGAATTTTTCTGTTTGTTTCAGATTTTTCTGTTGTGTTTTCCTTAAGTGTTTTGGTAATTGCTTCTATAGAGATGTCAACGTGGAGACAGCTTGGTTAGGAGTCTGCACCAGTGCCTGATGGTGTCAACCAGTGCAGCTCAACTAGTTGCAATGCCCAGGGAGGCAGCATGCTGTAGAAAATTCACATCTGAACTGTAAAGCTGCTGCTTTATGGGTCTCAGAGAGGGAAGATACATAAAAGCAGGAAAAATGCAGAATCTGGGAAACAGAGAATATGTGACAGTTCTGATTTTGGGTCCGGTCTCCGACTTGCTTTGCTGCGTTCTTGCACACATGTTGGAGAAATGTTATCAATCCTTTCCAGGCAGAAGTACGGATGGCCAGAAGTTTGCTGGAATAAGCTGCTTTGCCTTATTCCTTTAGGCACAGGGATGGCATCAGGCACAGTCCCCATGTTATTCACCATCACTTGTGCAGTATTTGTTAATCAATTCAATCACAAGAGTGTAACTCTCCTCCCCTTATTGGGAGAGGAGGTTGTGTGTCGCTGTTGTTTTACTGAAATACTTTACTGATGGGAAGTCTTTTGATAGAGACATATTGCAGTGTGCATTGGCCTTCATCCTCCTTAGAATAAATGCTGTTGTTTGTATTCATACCGATGATTCTATGTTGTGGATTATACTTGTGCAAAAGCACCATTCAGTGTTCCTCTCCCAAGCATACCCCATTCCGCGTCTGCTTCATCACTTCAGTTCTTTCATCACAGATGAGTTTGCCTTGTTTCTGGCCCAAATTGGATGCCTTTGGGTTCCTGAGGTTGGAAGACTTTGTGGAAATGTAGAATATTGTTACGTTCCCGTGGCATCTCTGCTGCTAGAGAGGGAATGTCCTGCCTGCCTGTGACTCATGCTTACATGATGCACCCCCCAGTCCTTTCAACAGCCTTCCAAGTTTGTTTTGTTCTGTTTTTCCCCTAAAAGCGGGTGAACAGTTTTAGCCTTAATCAGATCGAAGCATTCCAGCCTTGACTTTCCTCCCTTCACAGGCAAAGGGCTTCCTCGCTCCTTGCCAGTGGGGTTGGCAACATTCACCTCTTTCCTACCAGGTATTTCTGAGACTCTCTGCAGGGGACCACCTGCTTCTCTGTCAATATATCAGATGAAAGCTCATTATTTGCCTAAGAGGCCGTGGCCGATGGGACTCCTGCTGGTGGTCCATGAGGAGGGGATAGTCATGTTACTGCTTGTTTCCAGCTGCTCAATTTCATTAGCTTAAAACACATGGACTAATCTTTGGCTGATACATTACCAGGTGTGCAATGACTGGGGCTGCCGCAAGGATGCTATAACAGCAGGAGGAAAGACATGCATGAGAAAACCTCCACTCTGTCTGGCTTTATACCCCCACCTTTTATTATCTAGCACTGCTTGTTGCCATTAGTAGGTAAATGTATGGCTTCTCCCATGCTACTTTCCTCCAGGGGCCACTGGCTCATCTCAAATTATCTGATGGAGGAAAACTCTGGAGTGTAGGAGCCTCGTGGGTAACCATCTGCACAGATTCCTGAGGGCTGAATACATCCCACTTTTTCCAGTGAAAATTAAAAGGGAAGCTTTTAGCCTTCAGATTATGCTAGCATCCTCAGAAATAGAGAATGAGCCCATTTCTAGACAGACATGGCTTTTGGAGGTGCTGTTCAGAGCCGTCCCGTGGTCCAGGGTGCAGGTTGTTTTGCATCACGGACTGGCAGTGTGGCTCTGTGTTTGCAGCTGGAGGGAGGGGGACAACTGGCCAGCTCTCTGCTGATAGAAGGCACTTTTTTCTTTGTACAGAGTAGTGTTCTGAAATCCAGGTACTGCCAGCTCCTGTCTGTGATCACAGCTGTCGTGTGCTGGCATAAAGGAAAGAATCCCGTCTACAAGGGGTTTCTTGCCCAAGCTTTAAAAAGACAGTTCTAGTGGTATTTTTTGGTGGTGTGGGGGTTTTTTTGTTTGGTTGGTTTTGGTTTTTTTGGTTGTAGTGTAGTTGTTTGTTTGTCTATTTTGCCAGGAGAGCCCACACTGCATATTCTAGGAATTTTTCCTTGTTGAAAATGTTTCACACACAACTTAGCTGTCATCAGAGTAAGTTAGACAGAACTGAGTGTTTACACAGGGCAAAATCTGGCTCAGAGTATTTTTCACAATCATATGGGAGGTTCAGTAAACACAAACACAGTTCCCACCGCTTCCTCCGCGGATGAATCCTACGATGCCTCAATGTGTTTGAGATTTATGTGGGAATAGTCCTTCCTGCTGGGAAGTGGTTTTGTAAGTCACTTGCTATTGAGTAATCCTCTGCTCCTTGTGCAGCATTTGCTACACCACATGCGCACTGAAGCACATAATGCACAGCCAGAAACGTGTGAAAATCTTCATCCTTATGTGCCTGGGAACACTTTAAGAGGATCGTGTCACAGAGGAAAGAAAGTGTTTCAGTTTAATTCTCTTTCTCAATACCAAAATGACCTTTTCAGATGAGGGGTGCAGTCTGCTTGGCATATGCATGTGTACACTTATGTAAAATACTGCCAGCATTGCCCAAGTGAGAGATTCGTTAGGAAATCTGATTTCTCTCTTGGTTAATTGAAATAATTTGTTCCATGAAGAATATTTAGGTGGTTTGTTCTGTTTAGTTTTAAATTTCCAAGTATCCGCCACTTTCCGGAGACTAATTCAACGTCTAGTCAGCTCTTTTGACCATGTACCTACCAATCTGCGTATGTTTGCGTACTGAAAAATTGCTTGTCGGAATAACAAAAAAACCCCAAATCCTTCCAAAGTTTCCTTTCTCATGAGAACTTTTCTCTGTGCCAATTTTCCAAATTTCTTCTGTTTTGGATTTGGGTCTACCAGAGCAACTGGTGAGCAGGAGCACACAGTGAGGTGTGCTGGGGTGATCTGAGGGAAGCTGTCCAAAGCACATTGGAGGTTTTCTGCATTTTGAAAATGGAGAAGACCTCTGAAAAGATACATGTGGAGCCTCCAGGAAGGCATCGCTACAGCCCCCCATAACACTAGTAGCAAGTAGAAGGGACCAATCCTATTTATCTTAAGTTGTAATACAAGGAACGGGTAAACTCTTTGGAGAGCAGGGGATGGTGTGTTAATGAACTCAAATGCTGTTTCACATCTCTGTCTCTTGGTGCCTATTCCCTACGCTTGGCTAAGGCCCTCTTCTGCCCTATGCTTGCCTTGCTTTCTGATTTTAGTGTTTTCGAGGGGTCAGTGGATGCTGTTGTGGGTTACAGGCAGCTCAAGCATCTTTCTGTGAATGCGTAATCTCATCAGCAGAGGGAAAATTTCCTGATTAACTTCTCTAGAGAATTTCTTCCTTCTCCATTTGCAATAATAAAATAGTTGAGACGAGGTCACATGCTATTTATAGCCATCTCACTGCTACTTGCCTCTACTCACCGAGGCAGTAAGCTCTGCATAGACACAACGAGGTTAATCCTTCATGACACTGAACCTTTTATTTCCCTTGTTATCTGTGCTTACTGACTCTAGAGCCTCCCTCCTCTGCAGAGCCCAGTGCACTAAGCCTTTGATACAACACAGCAGCATTGGAGCTATGGAAAAGTTTAAAAAAACAATATCTGTTCAGCAGACCAAGAGCTGTCTGAAGATTTGGGACTTTGCTTTCTAGGTCAGCCAAATGACTGAAATTTTTTCTCACAAGCTCCATGCCAGGCTCATGCACTCAGCAATTAATGGAGGTTATGTGCAGGTAGATCCCGTCTTGGCACAGCAAGAAATGCTGTGATTTTGATGGATCTTACACATTTTCCAGTGTATAAGCCTTACTTCTCTTCCCCTCCTCAAAAAGTTTTAATTCAAACTATGTCTTAAATGCTGAAGATACTTTAATATAGAAACAGGCTGGATTACAACAGTTGTGTGAATGCATGACAGTTGCCAATACCTGATAAAATGTTCAATGAAATGGCAACTCATTGTCAGTAATAGTCTGAGGCCTTGATTATATCATGTCCTGTGACCCCACATCTCCAGCAGTCAGAATAGATATTGCTTTGGCTATACTCTCTCTAAAATCCTCTGGCTTTTGCACCTCTTTTATCCTTGTTTTTGCCACGCCATGAAAACTGCGGGGTCAGCTGGGAGCACCTGGGCATCTGTAGATCTTCTGGCCACTGCTGCTTCCCCCCCATAAACAGCACTATGTCAGTGTTAACATAAGCAAAGTGGCACTGGTACGGTGCACCATGCCTCCGGCTGCAAGAACAGACTGTAAATCTGTGCAATGTTCCTCTCCCAGACCTGGCACAATGCCTGTTCCACTTTATTATCCCCACTGCCAAGCACCAGGGAGCAAACTTGAAGGACTGCAAGTGTAGGGTCATTGTAGCTAAAACCACGGTCCTGCTGTGTGGTGTATCCCCTAGGGAAGGGGCCAGGGGTTTGTGCAAGCTCGCTGAGCATCTTGGCACAAGAGAAGCTTTGGTCAGAATTCATTCATCTCCAAATAGCAAGGGCAAATGTGAATTCAGAGCATGTGCCTGCATGTGGGGCTGAGCCAGTATGAGCTGTTTTTGGGTGGGCATTAGCGATGAGGTGAATCCTGTTTTGAGAGACACAGCAGCCAAAGTGATGATAAAATCAAACAGCAAGTTAGACATATTCCAGTGTGACAGCTTGTTTCCTCACCATGGCAAGTTGGTGACAGTGGCCTTACAGGTACAAATTAGATTGCTCAACATGGAGTTTTCTGGCTGATACGTGATTTTACAGGTACAAGAATGATGATGAACTATTAAGAGACTGTAAACATTGTATTACGTTTCATCATGCAGCCCACGAAAGCTCCATAAAGGATTTTCTCAAATGTTATCAATGAGAATTGGCATCGATTGTATAGTGATGCTCAAGATGTTCACTCAAGGTCTTTCTCCAGCCCATGTTTGGTCCTGTCTAATGCTCTGATTAAAACTGCCTTCCCAATTCAAGCCACTACTGCAGACTGGAAGTGGCAGTCCCATTGAAGTCCAGGCCAGCACAGTCCCAGATGGGAATGAAACCGAGCATTTGCAATTTGCAGAAATTCTTTAATCTGGGATTTTGCCACTTAAAATAATATTCCTGATTTTCTGTAAAATGAAACACTCCTAACACTAGAATGAGGAAAAAAATATTTTTCAGCATCAAAACCCAAGAAGCACTTGAATGTTGTGTTTTCCCCTTCTTGGCTCTAGCTGTCGGCATGGTAAGATCAAAATGTACAGGGTGTTCCCAGGGCTCTTTCAGTGCTCATGTTCTGATTTTGTGTGTCCTCTCTGGCCTAAATACATGGGGTTTGGTGCAAAGCTGCAGTGATAGTCCAGTGATCTCATTCCAGTGGGATGAACAAGCAGACCTTAGAGCATATACTAAGGTTGTGCTTTTACAGTTGTCATTTTTTCTTTGCTGATTTTCATTCAGTGATGGTTGCACAAAGATCAAAATCTCCTTGTGTTTCATGCTTGCATATGCTTATGGTCCCTGAACTGCTTGCCATCTAAATAAACAAAGTTATTACCCTGTGGGAGAAACACTATTATTTTTATTGTTATTCATTTAAAACAATGGAAAATCAGGCACAAAGAAAACAAAACTTTTTTTCCAATGACTGCACAGCGAGATTGAGACAGGGCCAGGAACTGAGTCCAGGTGTCCTGAGTCCCAGCCCAGACCTTTAAACACCAAAATGTCCTGCTCCTTGTGAATTCAGAGTGTTTTGGCAAAGGTTTCCCCAGAGTGTTTCATAACTAATGTCAGTGCTAGTCTCTGAACATGTCTTACCAGTTAGGAATTTGCTTTTATATACACACATCCACTTAAAAACTCCCCAAAACTTAGCAGCTGTTGGCTTCTTTGTGTTACTTGAATGTTTCTAAGGCAAATATGGGACATGATAAATTGAAAAGTGTTGAGTTGAAATGTTCTACTTTGAGTCTACTTAGCAAAATCCAAAGGTCACCTCTGCTGCAAAGAGCCAGTAGGACTAGACACAGTATGAGCCTTTTTTCAAGGGTGGAAAAGGGATTTTCTGTTGTGTCTAGAAATCAGACTCTTCCTATCTTACAGGGCTGGATTTTATCCAGGAAGAACTAAACCCATCCTAGGATCTGTGACAATTTTTGACAGCTTTCTGAAGAGAACGTCCAACAACAGACTATTGCAACACATCTCAAAGGACGCGTTCCCTGGCTGAGACACATTTGGTCCCTTTTAAGTTTGCACAGGCAGGATGCTGCCTGTGAATATAAGTCTGTGGTATCAAAGAACGTGATTCTCCTGAGCAGCTCAAATAGTGGCTTAATGGCAGCCCTCTGGATCAGGTCAGCAGCTAATGTGTCTCCAACAAACCTCTTGCCCCATCTCCACCTCTCTAATTACCAGCTGCAGCAGCAGTCCCACTTACACACAGCATGACCTGAAAATTCCCATAATGAGATGCTCTAGTTGGTCCTTTATCCTGTATCAGGTGCTGCCCAGCTGTGATGAGCTTTTCCGGGATGGGATTATGTTGAGACAAGCTTTTTCAGGATGGGATGTATGTTTCTGAATAGGAATGTCTCTTTTAAAAAAAAAAATAAAAAGAAAAAGATTTCTACACTGAAGGGGTTCGGGGCTTTTTTGGTGCTGTCCTGGATAAAAATTTCTTGCAGTCATTTTGCTCACCTGCTGGGAAGCCAAGGGATTATTTTGTAAAGTGGTGTCCTTAGGAAAACTCAAAGTGAAAGACTGGAATAGACATCATTTTTCCAGTAAAAGCTGGCTTCCCGTCCTACATTGTCAGCACAGAGCTAATCCTGAAAAACTTCTGAAGTTTACACAAGGCAAATTTTTTGCGTTTCTGTGGGCACTGCAGCACAGCGGTGCTTTGGTATTCAAAGGGCAGATCTGGGGAGTGGTCTGAGATGCCATCTGACCAGAGCTTTCATCTTCCTTTTGGAGGTATTCACGCGTGCTTCTTCGGCCAGCTCTGCCCGGGCTTTTCTAGGAGCTACACAAGCAATTTTGGCTGTGCTGGAGCACCAGACAGGGTTTAGGAGAGCGCTCGCCTGGTGTCGCTCTGGCTGGCAGCGATGGCTGGGCTTTTCCTCCAAAAGGTCTTCATGTATCCAGGCACCTGCTTTCAAAACATCTCCGTGCTCCAGCAAGCAACGTGGGAACATGTCTGGGATGGCTGGTCAGATGTAAAAGTGCCAATTTCACAAATCCCCTGGTAGATTTGGGTGTCTACTCCTATTCAGTGTCTTCCTCTCAGAATCACTCAGGCATCCCTGACAAGCTCAGCCAGTGATTTCCAACAGCCGTGATGTCTCCAGTTGCCACCAGTTTGACTCAGGGTAGCCCCTTTGTTTGCTCTGCAGACTGTGTTTGCACTCCTACTTATCTAAACAGCCCCGGAGCACAGATGAAAGCACCGGGTGCTTCTCTGGGGGATTCACTGTGTGCTGGAAGGTTCAGCGGGTATCTCGGTGTGCTCTGCATCATCCTGCATCCCTCACTTTAAAACTGGGCTCCCAATCACCATCGTCTATCTATCTGTCTAGTCTATCTGTCTGTCTGTCTATCTATCTGTCTATCTATCTATCTATCTATCTATCTATCTATCCTGGTTTTTTAATGCCAAAGTTGTTTTCAGCAGCTTGCTGCACTTTCTAATTCCACCTTGTTTTGAGGAAAAGCCAAAGGAAACCTGTTACAGCATTTGCTGCTTGGAAATGGTGTTTGAGCATGGAGATTCAAAGGGCACTGGCTGCTTCCTTCACAGCTAAATCACACTCCCTCTTCACCATTGGGGAAGGTTACCTTGCAAAAATAATACGTGTCCTTACTCTGTATTTGCCTGAATCTTGCCAAGCTTTATGTGCAGTAGGAAAGGAGGCATCATTCTGCCCGTTAAACAACTATTTTATTAATGCTGTCAGACAGCTCCACTTCCAAAATAGGAACAGATTTGTTAAGTGATTTGGTGTGGGCTCGGTGTTTCCAGGAGGACTGTCCTTGTCCAGCTGAATTGAAGCTGTTGCTCTTGCCCTGCTACAGCTGTTCCTGCTCAGAGCAGCGTTTGGCATAAAAAAAGACTTTATGCCATGCTGTTGGTGCAACCGAGTGACCTGCACAAATCCTTTGTCTTTTTTTCCCTTAGTATTTCCCCACAAAGCTTTCACAAGCAGCACATGCAAAAATGCCATAGAATGTACATACTCAGGAGCATCCCTCAAGGAGAAGCTCCCATGATTTCATCCAGATATCAATCCTACTAGATTCAGCAGGAGTTCATGTGCTATTGGATGCGCGTGTTAATTTTAAAGATGGTTAAAAACACATTTGCCAAGGTAACAAGCAACCTGCTGACAAGGTATTTTCAGTTCAGCCACATCTCTGAAGATAATCGTATGTCAGAGATGAAACTAATAATTATATGCCTCGCTGATGATGAGCGTATGATTTCTTTAACTCCCTAAGAAATGCAGGGTACTAGGCAGCTCACGAGGGCTCACTGAAAACATCCTTGAGTCTTCCTTGTGGCTTGGCTGAAAGGCAAGGTGTAGTCGATGCTCATTAAGTGCATACAAGTATTCATCCAGAGCTAAGCAGCCCCAAGGAAGCCACCATTGTCTCCTGGGGAGGAGCAGGATCTTGAGGGCAGCCGTGGCTTCACTATAGCTCACACAGCCTCTTTGCCCTTCTCCAGGCATAGGATAAGAGGGTGTGAAGCACATGCTTTTCTGCAGCTCTCTTTTTCAGTTCTCATCTTTTTGCCGATTGGGTTTTCTGGTGGGTACGTCTGCAGGTTTCTGCAGGTGAGCTGCCACACTGTGACGGCAGCATAGCGTGGATGTGCCTGAGCTCACTGGCTCTGGTGCCTCAGGAAGATCCTAGCAGCAGTGGCACGGGGTTTGATATGGGTTTTGCTGTCAAGAAGAAATTTGGACATAGCCTTGCCAGGGCTGGCATTAGCTTGGTCCTGGATAGCAGGCTTGGGTGAGCCTGCTCAGACTGCAGACATATCCCAGGGCTCTGCACCTTGCTGGTACTCAGTGGCATTTGCTTTCTTTCAGGAGCAAGTGCATTAGCCATGGAAGTAGCCTCTCTCCTGCTAGGTCATGCAGATGTTTCATCTGAACATCTGTCCTCCTCCCAGCTGCTGTAGGTGTGTTTAGCACTAGAATTTGTTTGTTTACGAGGCTTTCTCCAGGGTGAAACTACTGTCCAGTCTCAGTTCTGAATCTCTAAATCTGAAGCGACTTGATGAAACTCTTCATATCGCTGCTACTATCAGCAGAGTCTGGCCTTTTGCAGCTATACACAGCTGACCTTAATAAATGGTCCCAAGTCCCCATTTACAAGCAGAGGCCCTTAGCCTGGTTGTAGCTCAGCCTCCAAGGCTTGTAGAGAGAGCAGTCCTAGCACCTGCTTTCCTCTCCTCTCTCCGTCTCATATCTCATGAGAGCATCTCTTTGTGTGGCACTGTGCAGGGGGTTGGAGTGGCTGAGTTCGGAGGATGTGCAGCTGGAAAACAAGCTGGACCCTGTCGCCAATAGACCACGTTGCAGACAGATAAGTGACCTGTCTGGCTCTCAGGAACTCCAGATCTTCTGATTTCCCTTGTACTGGGCTTTAATCTCACTTTAGCTGTTTTCTTTAGCCTCTCCATTCAGGTTTTCCTTGGTTATCCCATCATTGCCCAGTCCAGTGATGTCAAAAGGGTGTCAGGGGTACAAGTGTCAGAGTGTACTGCATAAAATGCTGTATTCACTGTCCTACATCACCAGCTTGTGGTCTTTCTTATCTTGTTACAGATGAACAAGCTGGAGGAGGCAGCAAATGCAGCTCACACCTTCTTCATGGCAAACCCTGAGCACATGGAGATACAGCAGGACATTGAGAACTACAAAACCACGGCAGGGAAGGTCAGCTTGGTTGACCAGGAGGCCAGGCAGCACATGGTGAGTCTGAGCTAAAGAAGTACCCAGGTTAAATGTCAGGCAGTGTGGAGAAAAGAGATTTAGGAGGCCAAGAGAGCATCATCTATGAATGGGGAGATTCTTGCCAAGGTCCATATTACAATATAGCAAAACTCTTCAGTACTCTTCTTTAAGTCAAGCCAGCTCCTGCTTTTTGAAGGCACCCTCTGATCTTTATTTGATGGCTACATCTTCAACCTGGTCCCTCTCTTTAGGGAACTCTGGGGTCACCTGTGGCTGTGAACACACACCAGCAGGCAGCTTTGATGGATGCCTCCATGGACACTGACAGACAGATCTTGGCTTCTGTGTGTTTCTTTTGAGCTGGGTTGTCCCACCTGGGCAGGATACATGCACATGAGTGACTGCTGGTGAGGGTGCAGGGTGGCAGGCAGAAGAGTGACAGCTTTTCCCACCTTCCCAAAGTGAAAGGCCAACACAAATGCCAGGGCCACCCCCAACTTTCTGATTTCACAAGACACAAGGAAGGAGAAGTGGCAATTTGGTGTAATTAGCAGAGGTTCTAAGACAGATTTGCCTGCGTCAAGTGCAGTCTTTGCCCTTGGCATTCAGCATTGGTGGACAGGAGGGCTAAAACAGGGAAAAGGAGTGGTTTTTCACATAATGCATAATCCAACAGTGGCACTGAGCATGCCCTAAATATGGAGGACTTCAGAAGGGCATTTAGGCAGGTTTACGAGGTTCCACCAGTCCAAAAGTCCATTGATGGATTGAATGTGGTTTAGTACAACCACTTACATCTGGTAGGTACCAGGGGAGGTTGTTCTGCCCCTGCCTGCTTGTACCTTTTATTGAAAATCACCTGCAGTTGGCAAGGGCAGGATGCTGTGGTCCAAGCAGCATAGACTGCTCACAGTCTTCTGCCTCTCTACTTTGCAGGAGGACTACAGTGCTGGGGTAAGGCACTACGACAAGGAGGAGTACGAGCTGGCCATTGACTTACTGGAGCGTGCGTTGAAAGGGTACTACTCTGAGGATGCAGATTGCCAGATCATGTGTGAGGGACCGCAGAAATTTGAGGAGCATGAGTACCTGGAATATAAGGCTGGTCTCTACGAAGCTATTGCAGGTGAGATTTTTTTGTGTCTTTAGGGCTCTCACCCTTGGCCCTGCAATGTTTTTAGTTATTGAGTTTGGGCCTTTGGCTGGAATTGGTGAAGCGTCTTCCCTTCTATCACTGGTCCTGGTGAGTAACACTGCAGGAGGCACTTGTAAGGCCAGAAGATGTTAATGCAGAGGACAGGGGACTAGAACCTCTTATTTTAGTCCTGAATGGAAGCTGGTCTGGAAGAATTGCATTTCCAGATGTGTGGAGCATTTTCAGATTTCTGTAAGAGCTGGAAGTATACGTGCTTTAACATAAACTGCCTTGGTTTCCCCCTGTACGCTGTCTCAGGTACCTCACTGGAATATAGACATTGCTGGCCCCTGTTTATATTTTCTCTTTTTTTTCAGTGCATATGAAGAGAGCAGCTGAGTCCTCTTGGCCATGCTCCAAATAGTCAGGAAAGTTGCCAAAAAGGCTCAGAACGTAGATTTCCTCCCTGTCCAAAGGGATGGATTTGTCATTAGTGGAGGCCCACCTAATTATGATCTTCATTGAAATCTCTGGAGATAACTGAACATTGCTAAGTAATCTTCACATTTGCATGTGTGGCTCTGAGCTAGAGAGGATTAAAATGGTTCATTCTCAGTAGAAATGAGATTACATTTAATTAGTCGTTAGGGAAAGAAGAGCAATAAATTAAGGTTTGTTTGGTGACAGAAATCTTATTTATCTGCTCATGATCTTGGAGTTGCATCAAGCTCTGGAGTTTTGCTTGTTGTGTGGAAAATACTTCGTTCAGATGCAGATTGTTTTTTGGTTTTGCGTAATTCTGTTTCTGTCAAGACAGGAAATCTAATTAAAGTGACCGAGCTGAGAAACCACCAACATACTGGATGGGAAGCTGCCTTTGTTGGCTTTATTTACCCATGCAAAAAAAAAGAGAGAAATGTTGTAAGGGCTGACTTGGTACCAGTATAGCTGTCAGCTGCTCATGCCTGCTTTTAAAGCCGTGAACAGGGCACCAATGGCCATATCAAGCCCTCCAAGAGAGCAACCTTCAGTGGCAAAGGAAACCAACCTTCCTTTTTACTGAAAGCTGCTGCTCATGGAACAGGTTTTGGCCTTCGTTAAATTATTTTTGTGCTGTGCAAGTCAAGTGCAGCCCCAGTGAGCAGAGAAGGTGTTTCTATGCTAGACCATGAGGAACACAGACATGGTCATGGTGTGGTGGTCACCCAGCACGTCACCTGGGAGGGAGAACAAGCCAAACGGTCTCTGCAAGTGGTGTGCCTGCGAATAACAACTCCAAAAGCCAGGGTTGTTCAGGCAGCCAAAAAAACAGGGAGGTGAGGGCACACGGAGGCAAATAAGCTGCATAGTGCAACTGCTTTCCTATAGGGAACGGAGGGAACATTATGGGACAGCTTAATCCAGTCATTATCCCCAGACCAAAGACGCTCAGCCTCAGATGTTTCAGCAGGGAGTGGAAACACTAATACACTAAGAAAAGAGAGTTTGCTTCCTTGAAACTAATTTCTTTTTTCAGTCTCAGAGTGGATTGCTGTGCTGCTGTGTGGGGTTGAAATGCTCTCACCTCTCCACTCTAGGGACAGATGCATTTCAGTGGATTGATTCCAGTTTATATCGCCTGTTTTCAGGGCACCCTGACAATACCAAGAAAAAGCAGTACTTCTCAGTGATGAATTAATCCAGATCTAGGATGCTTAAGTATGTTTAAATTACAACAAAGTTATTTATGTCCCTTTCCTTCTTTCTTTCCTTAATGTAATACCCTGGATGTGTACAGTAAATCAGATAACTACTCAGACTACCTGCCCAGAGCAAATGTTTTGAGTTTCCACTTGATTTCATCAAAAATTCCTCAGGCTGTTTTTTTGGCAGCTCTGAGAAATGCTTTGGTAGCTGAGCATATGGGTTTTTTTCCAAGCCTGTGTTTGTTTCTTGAAGTTTTTAATGGTGTACGGAGACAGAGCAAGTAAGTAGATTTGAAAGTACATTGCAGCAAAGGCTCCAAACTGGAATCAGATGTCACTGTTGGCTTCAAAATTGTACAGCTGATACAACGCCTATATTGTGGACTCCCACCAATTAAGAAACCTTGCTGATGGCAGATGTTTACCACGTGCTTGCGTTTCCCTGGGAGACCTCATCTTTGAGAAGCAGCAAACATGGGGATTTTGCAGCTGATATTTGGACCTTAGACCTTTCGGTCACACCGCGCAGGCACCTTGCTCAGCTGTGCTTGGAATCTGCACCAGCCCCTCTTGCCTACACCTCCCTGTGCCCTCGGGAGCTTTCTTGCTGCAGAAAAGGAGGGGATTGAAGATGAGCTGAAGGAAGGCAGCGTGGAGGTGAATTTGATGTGGCAGCACGTGTGGCCATTCTGTCTTCACGTCTCCACTTGCTTTGTGGGTGTCCTCCCCTTTGGTTCGGCTCTTGGGGTCGAAGAGCCACCTGCCACCTGCATGTCCCCGCACCCATCTGGTTTTCCTGGGCAGAAGCAGCAGCTCCCGACACACACAAAAAGATGCTCAAGCTCCCCCTGCAGTTTGACAGAAGGAGAAAGGCATTTCTCAAGAGAGGCAAAAACGTGACTGCAACTCTATTTGCTTTGAGAAGGATCATGAGCTTTTTCTCTGGGTGCACAGTAGCCTGCTGGACTACAACTGTGTGAGTTGTGTGTCCTTCAGTTGGGGAGATCTAGCCTCTGTCTGTCCTCGTCTCAGCACCGTCACCGTCTTTCTCAGTTCAGACCGTTTTCTCTTTCTTTTCTTGGCAGATCACTACATGCAAGTCCTGGCTTGCAAACATGACTGTGTCCGAGAACTCGCCACACGGTCAGGCCGTATCTCACCAATCGAAAATTTCCTTCCCCTCCATTACGACTACTTGCAGTTTGCCTATTACAGAGGTAAGGGCTGTCTGTGTTCCTCATAGTGCTTGCTGGGTTTTGTTACATTTTGTACAAGTTTGAATTACTTCATGTGGAAATCAGGATATTTCCCCATGTCTGTGCTACTGTGATCCAGTGACATGGTCTGAAATAGTCAGGAAGAAAAGGACATTGGAAATTGTCTCTTCAAAAGTCCTTTTCCTTTCAGGTTGACTGAAATGCAATTAAGTATTTTTGTAAAAGTGTCTAAAAACATCAGTCAGGTTTTAAAAGCCCAACCTTTAGCTTAAACATTATTATTCTTTAAAGAAATCATGCTTATTTTTATGGCACTTTCATTTGCCTTTTGATATTAAAGTTCTGGGGATATATATGTTTCGCATTTTCTGAAACCAACTGATACATTTTCTAAGTTAATATATAACGGACACACAAGTTAGCCCAAGCTTATCCCAAGATGCCAATTTTTTATAATTACCAAATATTTTAAGATTCACAGTAAAGTTTCAGGGGTTGGCAACGTTGCAAAGTATCAGGAGTTGGCAATGCTATAGAATATTTTCAATTGTGTGGTCCTATATGGCATTTTGTTATGTTCTGTTACATAAAATCTAGGCAGAATTTTGCTATCTCAGGCTTGTGCTAAGAGCTCTTTCTGAAAAGGGCAGAACGTGGGAGAGTCAAAATTGCTACTCCAACTCAAAGCTTCTTTATTCATCAATGCAACGGGAAGAAAGCTGGAGGAGTCAGCAATGTTTTGTGCGTGGTGTACAGGCTTTCTTATTCCCCTGCCCAACTAGAGGTTTCATGTGGTGGGTAAAACCCTGCAGAGCCCTGAGAGACGCTGCACAGGGGAGAGGCAGTTTGCTGCCAGGCAGCATCCCTATGCTGTCCACACAGTTGGATCCAATTTGGATGCCCTCCGACCTGTGCATGGCCGCAGAGAAGTTGTCCCTCTGTGCCACAGTTTCCCTGCAAGTGAAACGGAGTGGTTAAGACAAAGTTGCATCAGAAGAGCCTTGTGAAGTGCTGGGCTCACCCTTCAGCTGATGAGGAGCTCAGGCTGTGCCTCTCCTCGCTCTGCCCGCCATGTTCTGCATGAGCCTCCGGCACTGCCAGGTGGGGCTGTGTCCCTCTCTGCCACCCCTGACAACTGTTGTGTTGCCTCCCAGTTGGTGACTATGTGAAAGCCCTGGAGTGCGCCAAGTCCTACCTCCTCTTCCACCCGGACGATGAAGATGTCTTAGAGAATGCTGGTTATTATGAGGGCCTCTTGGAAGGTATGATGGATCCAGACACCATCAAACCCAGGAAGGTGAGAGTCTTTGGTGGGAGGCTTTAACAACTACAACCACCTGAAAGGACGTTGAGGCGAGGAGGGTGTCAGTTTCTCTTCCCAGGTAACAAGTGATAGGACAAGAGCAAATGGCCTCAAGTTGCGCCAGGAAAGGTTCAGATTGGATATTAGGAAAAACTTCTTCACAGGAAGGGTTGTCAAGCATTGAGACAGGCTGCCCAGGGAAGTGGTGGAGTCACCATCCCTGGAGATGTTTAAAAGACTTGTAGATGAGGTTCTCAGGGACATGGTCTACAGGTGGACTTGGCAGTGGAAGGTTAGCAGTTGGACTTGATGATCTTAAAGTTCTTTTCCAATGAAAATGATTCTATGATTCCAGGAAAAGCATCAGCTGGAAATAAAAGCAACTTTCCCACAGTGGGACCACTTTGAAAACAGATGTGGAGGTGCTGGACTAGCTGGCAATGCTAATTGTCTGGGTGCAAATCCAGAATCACTGGTCTGAGGGAGAAGCTCAAGGATCTTTTTTAAATGGGGACTTCAGCTTAGCAAAAGCCCAAGAAAGGGCAGGGAGGCTGATGACTGAGTGTCTCAACAACATAAACCCTCCTCTCGTTCAATGCTCCAGAGGAGACATGGGGAGGAATGCAATGCAGCACTGAGCAGAGGGCAACCTCCGTTAAGAGAGGGCTAAGAAATATTTTCCCAGGGGGAGGCTGGTATGTCAGTGTTACTCTCAAGTCACTGAGCTTGCAGTTCAGTGCTCAGCCTGTTCTGCAGGGAGTAGCTTTGCTATCACAGTTAGGCTGGGGTCAAACAACCAAACCGCGTGTGGTCAGTCATCCAGCAGGACAGGCTTCCTGTCTGGTCCGGGCAGCCTTTATCTGCAGCCCTGGGGCTGCCATTCTCACGATGCTGAAGAGGAGAAATTCCTCTTGTCCCATCACAGCCCTGCTGAGGCTCATTCCCCTTGCACCGTAAGCAGAGAGTAGGCAGGAATTATATTTTCCGTTCCCTTGGGAATTCCTTGATTTCCAAGAAAATCAGTGTGAATTTGTTAAAATGCTAAAAAGAAAAGGGAAACAATAAACAAGAAAATAAGAGCAATTATAGTTTCTTCTCACAAAGTGAATCTAGGAAAATAAAAACATTTCATTGTTTCTAGTGTTTTGAAGTTTTCTGCAAAAGAAAAAAAATTGATTTTTGCTTTGCAGAGTAATTTTCTAGGAGAAAACCCAGTGTTTTCTTCACGATTTTTTTCATTCAAAAAAAGCCTTCTGATGGATGATTTCAGGTGGCTGTGCTTTGTGGTCCCCATCCGAGCGCCCTGAGCGTGTTCCAGGCTGCGATGCTGCAGCCCGCCCACTGCTGGGCTCTGCGTTGCAGGTGGCGAACCATGGCACAGCCCAGGTCCCTGCTCCACCGGCCTCAGCCTGCCTCCCGTTCTGCAGCTGGGGCTTCCCTGGCCAGCCTCTTACCCAGATATTTAGAGGCTTTCCAAAGTGCTCAGCACCCTCTGCCAGCTATGGACACGTATTTTGGGGATTCAGGCTTCCCGAATGAGTTGCTGAACGCTCTCCTTCTGTGATGTAGTGAGCGGCTCAACCCTGTGTCCAGCATTGCTCTACGGCATGAACCAGGCATCCCTCTCCCCAGAGGAGTCTGCAGTGTTGCATGAAGAGCAAACACCTCTTGAAGCAGAGGTGCATTGTTTGTGTCTTGTGAAAGCTACACGTGCAACTACTCCCCTTTTCCTCTTCTTTTCAGGAAGCAAAAATGTTGCTGCGGCGCCATAAGCTGGAGTCTCACCTCTTGCAGGTGGCTGCGGCCGGCCTTGGATACACCTACACAGAGCCGGTAATGCCTGGGTCTGCTGTGGCAAGGACATTTAGGAGTTCACAGCTACAGGACCAGCTTCCCGACTCCCCTTGCCTATAAAGCAAGTCCTGTGTAGACGACTCAGGAGCTGGGTCTTGGCCTGGCTTGTTCCCTATGGGAAAACGGTGATGGCAAAGCAAGGCAGGCAGATGTTCCTGGGGTGAAGGACAAGCAGATGCAGCTCTCCTGCCGTGGTGTCTGGCTGTGTCTCAGGGAAGGCTGGACAAGCTGAGCTCCATCTGTACTCATCATACGATGCCAGTTGGGTTGGGGTTACATTTTCAATTTGACGACCCCAGGCAGTTGCCCAAAGTTGTGTGGGGTGGATCCATACCAGCAACGCTGGCTGTTGTCCCAGGGTGCGAGACAGAGCAGGTAGTTCCCTGGCTTTGGCTGGAACATTAATTTTTGGAACACAACGTCTCTCTTCTCCCACAGAATTACTGGAACAGGTATGGCGCCCGCCAGGATGAGCACAGGTGAGCTACCGCCTGCCCCAGCTGAGCCCACAGCTTCACCAGTCCCTGCACTGGAATGAAGGTGTTGTGCCTATGATGGGGTACCAGCCTGCCACTTGGGGGGTGCTGCCCATCCACCCCAGCACACTGTCATGGCTGTATTAGGGCCCTTTGCTCCTTATCATTACAAACATTCCCACAAGCACCTCATTTTAGCTGAGTGCCTCAAAACCAGCGGTGATCTAGAGGGAACTTGGTT
Source organism: Caloenas nicobarica (assembly GCF_036013445.1). NCBI lineage: Eukaryota > Metazoa > Chordata > Aves > Columbiformes > Columbidae > Caloenas > Caloenas nicobarica. The sequence continues at coordinate 22,631,270 of NC_088252.1, forward strand.
GATGAGGCAAGGGGTGATGTTCAGATTTGTTGGTGTCTGTGCTCTGCTGGTGGAAACTCCTGGTTCCATTACCAGAAAAATATGATTTGCCAAAGGACAGGGTGAGGGCTTCTACTTGTATAGTTGTGACTTTTCTACAAAGTACCAGTTTGCCCTTTTTTTTTCAGATACTGGTTTCTGAAGGGCGCAAAACAGTGCAATTCTGAGAACTGGAGAGCTGTGTCCAAAGTCACGATGTTCCTTCTCTCTCTTGCTCCTCAGTGTCCCATCAAGTATTAGCAGTGAACCAGAGGATGGGCCCCGGCTGTCTCTTGCAAAGAAACCCGTGCCAAAACCAGATCGAGAGTTAAAGGAGGGTAAGTCTGATGAAGAGGTTTCAACAAAATCAGAAGCTTTTTTCCAATTGCTAGAGACTGCAGACTGCAAAGGCTGATTGCTGAGCAATGGGGGCCAGTCCTATCTGAGGGGGTGGAAGGTTTATTTAAGGGACTGAAAAGACTTCAATGCTGCCACAGCATTTCTGGGTCTGTGGATCCCACCAGCACTACTCTGCTCTTGGACTTGCTTTTTCCAACTGCTGAGCTGCTCAGTATAGAGCCCTGAGATGTGGAGCTGGGCAGGGTCCTCCGGCTCTTCCACTCCCAGCTCCCTTCTTGGTGGAGCACAAGTGATGCTTGCTGCAAGATCAGCATCATGTCAAGTTTTCTACATAGGTAAAAGACAAAAAAGCTGGTGTCTGTGTCTCTCATTGTGTCCCGCCGGTTTTGGTATTTTCAGTATGTGGTCCCTGTATTTGCAAGGCAGCTAATGAAAAGGTGAAAAATGTTGATGCTCTTTCAGCAAATTGATTTAATCTCTGGGTGTTTCCTATGTTTCTGTTTCATTTGTTGCTGATTTGAGGCCAAACTCTGCTCTCTGCTGTGAAGCTCTTTCCCTGACAGTCACCTGGGTGACTTCAGCTTGCCCGCAGACAAAGTACAAGATGTCAATGAGGCCAGGGCATGTTCAGCAGGGTCTTTTTGTGTCTCTCCATCAGGGGGTCCTCTTCTCTACAGCGACGTGAAGTTTGTCTACAACTCGCAGCAGCTGAATGGCACCCAGCGAGTGCTACTGGATAACGTCATCTCAGAGGAGCAGTGCCGAGAGCTTCACAGGGTGGCCAGTGTGAGTAAGCAGTGCCCCTGGGGAGGACATGGCTGCCACCTGGGCTGAGTATCTGGTGCCCTCCCCAGCATTCGGCTCGTGAGAGCTGAATATGCGGTCAGCCCCTGGAGAGGCTCTACGCTCACATCTCACTCTTTGAGAGCTGTAACGGATGCCAGGATGTCTGTGGACAGCAGTCAGATGCTTATCCCCAGAACACACCCATAACTGCAGTGCAGGAGCTGCTGCTCCATGTTGGGCCATTTTTAGAAACATGCTGAAAGACAGAGCCTGCGCAGAAATAGCTCTTTGCCCTGTGTTATACACAACCCCAAAGGATGCTCATCCTCAAGTCTGGTGGAGCATTCTCATCCATCAGCAACTGAGCCTGGGGAGGGACTGAGGGTGCTTGAACGTCTTCAGTCAGGATGTGGGCAGCTGTTTTCCAGTATCTCAGAGTGGATTGTGCTCATGGAGAGCTGCAGCGCCTTCCCACCCAGCTTGCCTGTTCTGGTGAATGCAGCCCTGGGACATCTGGGGAAGAGGGTCAGGAGTGCCTCCGTTTCAGCTCCCCCTCGCCTGGGGAACCAGTTCACCGCTCACTCATGTTTGTGTCTTTCAGGGGATCATGTTGGCTGGAGATGGTTACAGGGGCAAAACCTCCCCCCACACCCCAAATGAGAGATTTGAAGGTGCCACTGTCCTCAAAGCCCTCAAGGTACATCTCCTTCCTTCCTCCTCCTCTCCCATGCCCTCTCTCCCAGACGGCACATGGCACTGACGCTCACTCGCCCCTTCTCCTTGCCCAGTACGGCTACGAGGGCCGCGTCCCGCTGAAGAGTGCCCGGCTCTTCTACGACATCAGCGAGAAGGCTCGCAGGATCGTCGAGTCCTACTTCATGCTGAACTCCACGCTCTACTTCTCCTATACCCACCTGGTGTGCCGCACCGCCCTGTCCGGTGAGGGCTCGGGGGGCTGGTGGTGGGGCAGGGCTGGGAGGATGGAGGGGGTTCAACCTCCCGTTGGGGGGTTTGTGAGTGGGGGACCTAAACCTCAGAGTAGCTCTGTTTTGCCTGATGCTTAAACTGATGGCTGAGGGCTGGGCAAAGCCATTGTCCCCACAGCAGCAAAGGGTGGCCATTGCTGTCCCGAAGAAGCTGATTTCTGGGGTGTTTCTTGTTTTTCATGTCTCCAACTCTTCCTCTTTTCTCGTCTCTCTTCTCTTGCCTCCTCTCACTGTCCCTTCTCCTTTCCAGCCCTCCCCAGCTCTCCATCTCACTTCCCTGCTGTAAGGAACAAGCAGAGCTGTGCAGATCTGAGTCCTCAGATGTTGCCTTTTCTCCTCAGCCTTGCCTTTCCTCCTCTCACCTGTGAACACCACCCAGAGTGGGGTCGGGGCAGGCACCCCTGTGACAGACCCAACAGAGCATGGCATTTCCATCTCATCCACTCCTTCTCCTTCTCCCTTCCTCCACGTGGTCCTGCCTAGGCCAGCAGGAGAGGAGGAATGACCTGAGCCACCCCATCCACGCTGACAACTGCCTCTTGGACCCTGAGGCCAATGAGTGCTGGAAGGAGCCTCCTGCCTACACCTTTCGGGATTACAGGTAGGGAGGAAGGGGGGGTTGCTGCTGGGGACTCTCCCCAAGGCAGGGCATCCTGCTCCACAGGCTGTAAGCCCTAAAGCTGGTAAATCCCAGCTGTGGCAGAAGCGAGATCCAGCAGGTAGTTTCTGGTGGCAGCAAGCATTGCAAATAAGGTTCAAGCCAGACTTTAAGCGTAATGGCTCTGTGATATTTTAGGGTTGGGAGATACCAGCTGTGGCCCACAGGGCTGTGTCTCTGTCATGTGTTTTTAGTGCATAACAGTAGGGCGGGAGCTGGTGGCATCCAGGGGACATTTGGAGACTTACCTAGCCAGGGAGAGATCTGCTGGTTCTCAGCTGTGGCTCCAAAATGAGGGCACTTTGGATGTCCCTGACTGGCCCCACAGCAGGATGTCCCCTCCCCAGCAGCACCACCCCCCCGCAATGTCTCAGTGGAGTGATGCAGGATCTGACCTGGAGGTGGGGATCAGCCCCAAGCCCTCCCTGCTGCTCCCCTCACAGGGCTCTCGCGCTTCCTCCCCCAGTGCCCTCCTGTACATGAACGCAGATTTCGAAGGAGGCGAGTTCATTTTCACCGAGATGGATGCCAAAACTGTGACGGTAAGTCAGTGCTGTGAACCACACACTGTTCCTCAGCAGCCTGTGCTGGGACTTTGGCCTTCCCCAGGCAGCCTGTGGCTCCTGTCTTGCAAAGAGTCCTTACAAAATCCTGCTGGCAGAGATGCACAGACCTTTCGTGCTCTGCCCAGAGGCTGCGACGAGTGGGAAACCTGCAGATCAAAGGGGCGACTGAAAGTCGTCCCTGCCAGCAGGACTGCTGAGCTCCCACCCCATCTCGTGGCCAAACATGAAGTGATGCCTCTGTACATATGCAGTGTCTGGCCCGGAGCAGGTCATGGTGGTGGACATCAGTGGCTCAGACATAAGCTCCTACCTCTGCTTGGGGCTGTTTGTGAAGCTGGTCACCCCCTCCATGGCTGGACAGAGCATCTGGGCACCATGCTGGGGCTCTGAAGTCCAGTAGATGCTGGAGGGTAGATTGCATCTACCAGTGCCAGAGGATTGATTTGGTTTTCTGCCCCCAAGGTCCTGCAGAATATCCATTGTGGACTCATCAGAGAGAAGAAAGAGGTGTTTAATAGACCATGCCAGGGTTAGCTCAAACCTCCCTGGAGTTATGCTGTGGTCTTGTTGTGCTGGAGGTGGTCACCTGCAGGTTTTGCAAGGACTCCACGTCACCATCTCCTTTCTGCACAATGGCTGCACAGCAGGACCAAGCCTCACAACTCCCTTTTTACCCCACACGTTTTTACAGCCATGCCGAGCTCTGCATGGTCTCTGGAGCAGCTCACTGACTCCTGGAGCAAAGCAGAGAGATGCACAGTAAGATCCCAGGCCTTGAGCAATGGCCTGCCATGGCCAGTGCCTGGCCAGTGCATGCAGCCATGCTGCTCCTCGCCACCCTGGTGTCTCCTGTTTTCCCACAGGCCTCCATCAAGCCCAAGTGCGGACGAATGATCAGCTTCTCATCGGGTGGTGAGAACCCCCACGGGGTGAAGGCGGTTACCAAAGGCCAGCGGTGCGCTGTGGCTCTCTGGTTCACCTTGGACCCACTTTATAGAGAGCTGGTGAGTCCCTCCATCACAACGTGAGGGGAGCAGGGGGTACCCAGCATCCCGGAGGAACCTGGACCATATTTAGCCTCCAGGCCCAGCGACTCTGTTTTCATCACTCCCTCCCCACCACAGCAGCATTCCCATCTGCTGCACCCTGGGGACATGAATTGGTGGCCCTGGGACTGAGCGGTTTACCCTGCTGGCCATGTTCCTGGGCGCCCATGAGGCTGGGCTGGGGTGCTGAGGGGGGTGTGGGAGAGCTCTGTGCAGGGCTGGGCTGGCCATTTCTGACACCTAGTGGCAATAACCTGATGAATGGGAAAGTCCTCTCCAGCCATCTGCAGCTCAGCTGCCAGTGATGTGTGGCTGCTGCCAGGTCACAGAATCACAGAATGGTTAGGACTGCAAGGGACCTCTGGAGATGATCTAGTCCAACCCACAATGACTCAGGGCAGACAAGAAGACTGAAACAGTCTTAGACATCTTTCCTGCAAGCAAGTTTTTAAGGCAAGAGGTGACCCTTGCTCGAAGATCCCAAGTGCCAAAGCCTGTCTTGCTTCCTCAGCTGAGCTACACAAAGTTCAGGCACTGTGTTCAGAGCACTACAGAAGTACACACTCATACTGCATGGAGCCTTTGGGATCAGGAGAAAAAAAAATAAAAAGAGCAGTCAGACTGCTTACTCCTAATGAAAGACAGACAAGTTTAATGCTAATAGTGATAAAGCACCTATGTAACCTCAGTTCAAAAACAACTAGAAAAGCACAGTGTTAACACAAGAAGCAAAGCAGACCTGGCTCACCAGAACACCTCTAAAGCAGTTTGGCAGCCTTGAAGTCCACGGGTCTGGGCACCCAGATGCCTTGATAGAACTGGGCTGTGGTGCCTTTCAAAAGGCAACCCCCACATTCTGTTTTAAAAGCCTGCTGTACTGCTCCCTTTGATAGCAATTCTGATCTGTAAGAATAAAACATGAAGCAAAACTAGATGCAGGGAGAGAGCAAACCCCTTGTGCCTTTGCCTTGTGAAGCAGGTGGGCTGTGAGATTTGGGGATAAATTTATTTTCAGACATGCACTTTACTGTCTCTCTGCTTATTGGTGCTAGCAGAAATTCCTCCATGCATGATGCATGTGTAGAAGGAGATCAGCCATGCCCAGGGAGCTGGAAATCCACGTCAAGCAGAGAGGACGGGGAGCAGGGGATGCTGTGGCAGTGGCTGCTAGTAATGTGTGAAAAGGGACCAGCAATACTTCAGCTCTGTCCCAACTATTGCAGCCCCTGGAGGGAGGAGGGAATTAGGTATTGAGGTGCACAGAGATTTGATTAATTTTGCCCAGCAAATCCCAGGCAGTCCCTCATCTTCTCAACTACACTGCTGGTCCTTGGGTGAACTGCTGGCTGTGAGCTGAGCTGTACTGAATAAGCTGAGAGCAGGTGCTGAGCTTCTGCTATTATGGTTTCTTCCCATCCTCTCTTGCAGGAGCGAATCCAGGCAGATGAAGTGATCGCGATGTTGGACCAGGAGCATCTAGGACCCAGTGAAATGAACATCAACCCCAAGGATGAGCTATGAACTAGGCCAAAGACTTTTTCTATTAAATATTTATTTAATATTGTTAATCTTATTAGAACCTTTCTATTTTTGTACAGAGCTGCTGTATAAATTAACAAGTTAATATGATTGTGGAGTTTCAGGAGTGCCTCGTCTGTGTTTAGCACAGCTCTTGCTGAGACCCCTCATCCCTGTGCCAGCATCTCATGCTGGGTCTGACTCTGCCTCTGGGATTCCCTGTCCTTCCCTAGCACGTCTCAGGACTTATTCAGGACCACTTTACCCCCTTGGAGGACTTCTTTTTCTTTTTTTTTTTTTTTTTCCCTTCCTCAACCAGAAACAGCTGCTTCTCTTTAGCTTCTGCTGGAGAAGTGTCTCAGGTGTGCTAATGGACCAATCTTCCTGCCCCTGCTAAGTGATGGCTGAAGACTTGGGCAGTGCTGCCATGGGGGAAACTGGAACGTAAGTCAGTTATAGCTGTCCTTTCCATCTCAGAGCCCTTCATCATTTTTAATACACTTTTTAGGGAAACAAGCAAAGCAAAACCCAGGTCCCAGCAAAATGCATATCTCTCTGTAGCCATGCAGAACTGGCATTTGGGCAGAACTTCCAGAAATCACCTGCTTGGCAGGAGTGTGAGCTGTGCACAGGCATGAAGGGATTGAATTTGCAGCTGACTCTGGTGAAATAGGGTCTGTCGCTCATGTCCCGTCCCTTCTCTTGCTAATGGCCTGGGATGCATGAAAGAAACTGCTTCATATTGCAGCCTTTGAGCTTCCAGTCCAGTGCTGTTGCTGATAAAACCCAAAGTTAAAGGTCATAGTTTCCAGGTTCATGTTGGAAAGCAGCTGAAAGGCTCCAGGATGTTACGGTGCCATGTTGTTGGATGGCCACTGTGTGGCTTTGCACTCTGGATGTCCTGGCTGCGTCCTCCCATCCTGACAGTGCAGAAGCAGCAGATGTTCGTGGTGCGGCAGCATCTATTTGTTCAGAGTATTTCCGACCCAGTCTGAGGGTGTTGAAGTGAAAGCATATGTTGCTTATCACAAGAGATTTACTACACCAGTAACTACTGCTGAGTAAATGATCCCTCTCCCACCCTTAAATTAACTCCTGTGCATGGGACCAGAGCAGCCCCTACCTCAGTCAGAATGAGCACTGAAGTCACAGAATTGCCTGTGTGTCAGACATAAGGACAGCTTTTATTTTGACCCAGAAGCTGCCTGCTAGAAAGCAGTTCCTAATGGGCAGGTTGCAGCAATCTTTACTGTTGAATTTACTGCAAGGCTGCTGTCTCTCCAGAAAATACTGTAGGGATCTTGGCTGGAGTTTGCATCCCTGAGCAGCTTTGCTCAGCTCCCTGCTGCATTGGCACTGTCTCAGTCCTTTTCTGCTCCCCTCTGCCAGATGTGACATTTCCAGATCTTAAAATCTGCAATAGGGAATTGTCTTTTCTCAGATCATGTAGCTTGTGCCTATCCAAACCTTCCAGGCCCAGCAGCACCCTCTTCCCATCCAGTCATTGGCTGCAATGGCCATGGACAAGGATGGTCCTTCTGTAGAGACATCCTCAAAAGCTGGTCCTGGGCAAGATAGAGGGGAAACTCAGTGCATATGGGAAAACAAATGCCCAGACTGTGAAGAGGGTATCATTATTGCCTAGAAAATGATAGAAGGATCATTTGCTTAATCTCCTCCAATGCAAGGGAGAAAGGCCTGAGTTTCTGAGCCACCAGTGTGGCTTGTTTCTTTGACATTATCTGCCTTCCCACTAGACTGTTGAAATGATTAATTGTGTTGGCTCCTCATAGAACTGCCCACAGGTCTCTGCCTTCAGAGACCCCTCCCTGCTTAAATGCCTCTCCTGTAAATGTTTAATCCCCCTTTTTTAAAAACAGCCAGAGGAAAAGCTGGAAGGAAGAAGGGGAGGGCAGCTGGACAGCTGAAATGCAGGTGTTGTCCTCTGTCTGCATCACTCTATTACATCCGAGGCTTGACTCCTACATGCTGGACCTTCAGCATGTGTTCGTGCTGCCATCCCGCTGACAGCCGCGTCTGCCCGAGCACATCCTGCGGAGCTGGTCCTGCTGTGGGGAGGCGGCGGGGGGAGCATCGCAGGTCGTGATTTCTTTGCTGCTGTGGTGGTTAGCCAGAGCTGTGTCTAAATCCAGAGGAAATAAACTAAACACAACATCTGGGCCTATCTTTGTCTTTCTTTAGCCAAATATTAGAAGGGAAGACTGGGGGATATACAGTTTGTCTCATGATGGTACCTCTCCCTTTGGCATTTCCTTCCCCAGGCCCTAGAGCACATGCACACACCCCTGTACTGGTGGAGCATCAGAGACACCGATGTGGACAGAATTAAGCAAAATCGTGTATGTGCATTTGCCTGCCTGTCCATCTCCTTTGCACGACGTTCAGCGGCCTAATAACTTATGCACCATTGGCACAGTTCAGCGATTTGGAGAGCAGGAGGGGTGTGTTGCAGCCCCTGTGTGCTGCTGGGGTGTGCAGGAGGCTGGGGAGCAAAGTGGCTCCTGGTGAAACAACAGCTTTGCTGGGGAGTAGTGGAGCAGCCTCAGACAGATGTAACATTTCAGAACTCAGTTGCAAACAAGAACCCCAAGTCCCCAAGAAGGAGAAAGACTCTGGGGTACTCGGGCCAAGCTGCTCACCACACTGCTCTGCCACCAGGACCTGCCTGTGGTCCATGCCAGGCTGAAGCCAAGAAACAGGAATGCAGAGAGTCAAAGGCACTTTTCCTGTTTGTTTATTTTTCCAGCTCTCTGCTCAGGCAAATCTAGTTCAGAAGAGGATTTGTATTTCTGCTGCAACAGCAGAGGCGGTTGCCAAATTTTTTGGCATGCTGCAGCCTCGAAGGAGCAAGTTACAGACCTCTTTGGGATGTGCATGAAAAAACAATGAAAGGTTTTGGGTCTCTTTGGTATCCGAGTGGGATGGTTTGGCATCAAGGTGGCTTGGCCTCTGAGAAATGAATTTTAACTCCTGGATTTGATGTAGTGGGCTGGCATCAGCCAGAGCTGTCAAGGTCACATCCAGAGTGCCTGCAGGGCACCGGCATCCCTGGAAAAAGAAAGCTAACAACAATACCAAATATATACACTCCTCCTTGGTCAAATACACCCAGGAACAACCTGATGCACTAACATTTTTGCTTCCTGCTATTAGGTTGGTGCAAAAGGAATTGCGGCTTTTGCTTTGTTTAAATTTGGCATTTGATTTTGGAATACATTCTTAAATTAATATGGTTAGGTAATATTTTAATGCACTTTTCTCAATTTATGGTTTTTTGCTCATGACATTATTTGCTGTTTATTTTACACTATGGAAATGATATTAGACAAAAAGCAAATTCAAGCACTTTTCTTATTTGAGTTCAAAATGCATCGTAAAGCAGCAGAGACAACTCGCAACATCAAAAATGCATTTGGCCCAGGAACTGCTCATGAACGTGCAGTGCAGTGGTGGTTCAAAAAGTTTCTCAAGGGAGACGAGAGCCTGGAAGATGAAGAGCATAGCAGCTGGCAATCGGAAGGTGACAACGACCAACTGAGAGCAATCATCGAAGCTCATCCTCTTACAGCTACACGAGTTGTTGCCAAAGAAGTCAACATCGACCATTCCACAGTCATTTGGCATTAGAAGAAAATTGGAAAGGTGAAAAAGCTCGATAAGTGGGTGCCTCATGAGCTGATTGAAAATCAAAAAACCCATCATTTTGAAGTGTTGTCTTCTCTTTTTCTATGCAACAACAATGAATCATTTCTTTATCAGATTGTAACATGTGACAAAAAGTTGATTTTTATATGACAACCAGTGATAACCAGCTCAGTGGTTGGACCAAGAAAAACCTCCAAAGCCAAACGTGCACCAAAAGAGGTCATGGTCACTGTTTGATGGGCTGCTGCCAGTCTGATGCGCTACAGCATTCTGAATCCCGACGAAACCATTCCATCTGAGAAGGCTGCTCAGCAAATTGATGAGATGCACCAAAAACCACAATGCCTGCAGCCAGCATTGATCAACAGAAAGGGCCCCGTTTTTTTCCACAACAATGACAGACAGCATGTTGGAGAACCAACGCTTCAAAAATTGAACAAATTGGGCTATGAAGTTTTGCCTCATCTGCCATATTCACCTGACCTCTCTCCAACCAACTAGCACTTCTTCAAGCATCTCTACAACTTCTTGCAGGGAAAATGCTTCCACAACCAGCAGGATGCAGAAAATGCTTTCCAAGAGTTTGTCAAATCCCAAAGTGTCGATTTTTATGCTACAGGAATAAACACATTTCCTTTCGGCAAAACTGTATTGATTGCAGTGGTTCCTATTTTGATGAATACAGATGTGTTTGAGCCTAGTTATAATGATTTAAAATTCACAGTCCAAAATTGCAATTACTTTTGCACCAACCTAATATTAATATATTGGCTCGCATTGGTTATTCCTGTCTCGCTCTGTCAGTCTGGTAATAGCTGCTTCCCAAAACCCCTACGCAAAACAGTTCCACAAGGCAGCAGTGCCCGAAGTCACACCACTGAGAATAAAGCTGATGTGTTTCATAGTAAGCCTTACAGCTCCCATGCCAACTCTGAGCTCCCCTAGTCAAGGCTTGACCACCGAAGGGAGCCACAAACTACTTACAGGCTAGCCATTTTTTAATACGTGTTCTATCACCAGCAATGGGAGCAGTTTGGATATGGAAATGCTTGAACCATGTCTTAGTTCCTTGTTAACTCTGCTGTGCTGCTCCTAATACTAATAATATATGCAGGGTGGGATCAGCAGGGTTGATTTATGACAATGAGAAAAAAAAAAAAAAGAACTCATAAAGGAAACGTAATAGAATTTAAGTATTTAAAACAACAACTTAAGTAGCTCTGTGTGTGTGTGTGCCTGCTTGGGTGCGGCCCTTGCTCTAAAAGTGAAGTCCTGTGTGTGTTACTCAATGCCAGGGGATCTTCACTAGCAAGAAGCTTTGTTTTTATTTTGACATTCAAATGGGTCTGAGCCAAGTTTGGTTTGCCCCTTGCACAAGGCTGTTGCTCAGGTTTGTGGCAGGGGGGGCTGGAGGAACACGGTGTGTGCCACAGGCACACCTTCAGCAACACAGAGTTAGTAATGTTTCAGGAAAAAGTACAGCTGAAATGGGTGCCTCCGTTAAGGAGAAGATGAATCATCGCACTTCATAATCAGGGATGCGGCAGCAGAGCAGACAACAGCAAGGGTATCAAGATGCTAGCAATGGCTAGCAGAGGTCACGGTAGCCCAGAAAGGCACCCAACACTTCATGCAGAGGGCAGGAGCATGGAAAACAACTTATAAGTAAAGAACCACCAACAGGGCCAGAAGAAAGCCTGAGACGGAGCCACTTTGAGCTGTAAATGCTTTAATGCACATGGTTGATGAAAGTTTCCCTCCAGCCAAAAGCTCACCTGATAATTTAGGTTGTGCAAAAGTAATTGCAGTTTTTGGCTGTGAATTTTAAATCATTATAACTAGGCCCAAACACATCTTTATTCATCAAAATATGAACCATTACAGTCAACACATTTTTGCCAAGAAGAAATAAGTTTGTTTATTCCTGTAGTTGGTTCTTCAACGTGCGGGCGGGCGTTGTCATGGAGAAGAATTGGGCCCTTTCTGTTGACTGATGCTGGTTGCAGGCGTTGCAGTTTTCGTTGCATCTCATCCGTTTGCTAAGCATCCTTCTCAGATGGAATGGTTTTGTCGATCAGACTGGCAGCAGACCACCAAAGTGAGGTGACTTTTTTTTTTTTTGGCACAAGTTTGCAAATTTGGCTTTCAGAAGTGCTTTGGAGGTTCTTCTTGGTCCAACTACTGAGCCGGTCATCACCGGTTGTCATATAAAAATCAACTTTTCGTCACGTGTCACAATCCAATCGAGAAATGGTTCATTGTTGTTGCATAGAAGAAGAGAGAATGACACTTTTTTTTTTTTAAATTTTTTTTTTTTCAATCAGCTCATGAGGCACCCACTTATCGAGCTTTTTCACCTTTCCAATTTTCTTCTAATGCCAAATGACTGTGGAATGGTCGATGTTGACTTCTTTGGCAACAACTCGTGTAGTTGCAAGAGAATGAGCTTCGATGATTGCTCTCAGTTGGTCGTTGTCACCTTCTGATTGCCAGCTGCTATGCTCTTCATCTTCCAGGCTCTCGTCTCCTTTGAGAAACTTTTTGAACCACCACTGCACTGCATGTTCGTGAGCAGTTCCTGGGCCAAATGCATTTTTGATGTTGCGAGTTGTCTCTGCTGCTTTACGATGCATTTTGAACTCAAATAAGAAAAGTGCTTGAATTTGCTTTTTGTCTAATATCATTTCCATAGTGTAAAATAAATATAAAATAAACAGCAAGTAATAAGTCGTTAGCAAAAAAAAAAAGACAAAAGTACATTCAGATAGTGTATAACATAACCACATTATTTAAGAATTATTATACAACCATATTATCTAAGAATATATTCCAATATCAAATGCCAAATTTAAACAAAGCAAAAACCATAACTCCTTTTGCACCAACTTGATAACACTTGTGGATATTTACAAATTCCTGAATCCACAGTCAAGGCTGAAATACCTAAAGGTCTTTATGTGCAGTTGTCACAGAGTCTGATAAATGCTGAGCATGCCCATAGCCATTAGCCTGTAAGAGTTTTTGAGGCGTTAGTTTTAAGCAACTGAACCTCACCAATATTGCTGTGGAGGTCTAGAGCCACATGGACAAGTCCGTCTGCAGCAGCTCCACTGGCTGATAACTAATACCCATGGATTCCAAGCTGGGGCATGATAAGCTAATAAAATCTGGTGCATCTGGACCTTCTGTATGTCCCTTATTTATTAGAGCAGAGTCTGGACTGTTTTGTCACCTTTGCATTACAGCTGCCGTCTGCCTGTGAGCTGCAGCAACTTGAGCAGAAGGAGATGGATTTTGCACTGAGCATTGCTCATCCCTCCTGGTTAAATCTGGGCAGAGCTAACCTGAGCATTCACAGGCAGCCAAACATCTTCCCATGAAAAACTGTCATTAAAAAAAAAAAAAAAGGTTGTTTCCTCCTGTCTACACCCTTGCCCAGCCTAGGGGGAAAAAAGAACAAAACAGCTGGCAGTGAGCTAAAAATGGGCTAGTCCTGCTTTGGGGAAGAACTACATTAAAAAAGGAAAGAAACATGCATGTCTTTTGTTTCCCCAACTGCTCCTGCGCCCACACGCACCAGAAGAGCCACCTTTTCCTGAGAGAAATGTTGCTGCTTGTCTGTACATCGCAGTATGACCTTCACCACATCCCATGACATTGTGCTCTTCCCCAGGTGTGGATGGACACATATATATGTGCGCATGTGCTCCCACCACCCCATTTCCACAGCAGACACCCAAACCCAGCATAAAAGGTGCCTTGGTGCCAATGACACTCCAAAACCAACAGAGTGCTGCCCTGCACGAGGCCAGATCCTGCACCGTTGTTCACCCCAGGCACAGCCCTGCCTTCACTTTGGGCCTGGGGGACCCACATGGAGAGGTGCAATAGATGTCACTGAGAACAGCAGGGCCCCCCCATACCCTCCCAGGGCATGGCGTGGCATGTGTGGGTCACTTGTCTGTCCCCAGATCACACACCGCACCAGCAAACTTCTGTCTCCACAGGTCTAGTGGATGTCACAGCCGCGCCCAGCCAGTATTACTTTTATCTTGTTTTAAACACATGGTGAAAGCTGGCACTCAGTTTGTTTCCTTCTCATTTAGCAAAACTTTATTATTAAAAAAAAAAAAGAGAAAAAAATCACAAATGTCGACATGTCCCAATTTCCCGACCGCCATCCAACCCTGCCAAAAAGAAGTCCAGCACGCTACAGGAACTTGAGAAAGCAAAACCGGCACCTCGGGGAGCTGCCTGGCCACCCTCACCTTGTTTCTGGGGCAAGGTAGAGCCCCGGTGAGCCCCAGGGCAGCAGGGTTTGGCCTCGGTCTGGCTGGGGGGCTGCGTGCGAGGCTGCGGCAGGGGAGCACGGGTGCAGGCAGCCGCAGCGCATGCCGCGGCAGGAGCGGGCAGCGCCACGGCCCCGTGGGCAAACGGAGCCAGGCTGGCGAGTGGACACGCTTGGCAAAGGAGCAAATCAGCTAATGATCGTTTCCAGGGGTGGTTTGGATGATGAGAATGGCAGTTCCAGAAGGTATTTCCTGAGGCTGAGCAGGGCAGGGCAGGGGGAATGAGTATGAGCTCAGTTTAGCTTCTACCCCTCCTTTATTTGTAATGAGATTAACAGCAGAGATGGTAGCGGCACCATCAGTCTGCTGCTACGATGGGCTGAGCCGATAAGCAGCTCCCGCACTACCTCAAATGCAAGCCAAATGGCTTGGGCACATGGGGAAAAACACCGGAAAAAACACCCCTTTTACCACATATGGCTTTTTTTTGCAATGTGCTTAGGGTGGCTTTGCTCCCAAGTTTGGAGGAAGCAGGTTGTATTGGACTGGCCCAGCTGATCTCTCAGGACAGCCCAGCATCATCATCCCCTCCTTGCAGACCCAATGCTGGCTGAAAGTGCTGGGCTAAAGGCTGGTCTCTGCTTTGTTGGTGCGACCTGGGTCCACTGCTTGCCACCAATGTGCTTTGGGCAGCTCCAGTGCAAGAAATGAACCTGGTTGGTTTGACTGCAATGAAGCAGAACTTGGAAAAAGATGTGAGTACCCCGTAAAGCACCTCCCAGCTGCGCACACTACTTTAAGTAGACCATAGCAAGGCTGGAGAAGAAACTCTCCTATGTCCCCCACTCCCCATCATAAAAAGGAGAATGGGGCCCTCCTGGTAAATTTTTCAAGGATCTTTGTCTCACCTGTGATAAGCCTGTTCAGGGCAAACCTTGAGCCACCTCTAGCAGGAGAGTTTTGGCTAGAAAACTACTGGAACAGATGCTCTGCATTTTTAAACCCTCGTATTAATCGCAGTAACTGGACATGCACAGGCCCAGTGTGCCCATTGAGGACAGGGACTCCAGCTGCTGTGGGGCACCTTGGCACCAGGTTCATCCCTGCAGGGCTCTCTGCGGCGGCTGGGCACACCTGAGGTGATACCCGAGCCTAATATCCCCTTCACTGTATTGTTAGTCGTTGGCCGCATCGCCCCGCACCGGAATGCCCATGAAAACCATCTGTGGTGACATGCGTTTCTGCATGAAGCCCTTCTTACGGAGCCCCATCACCGTGTGCCCATGGCCCAGGGTGGCCAAGAGCCATGGAGGGGGGGTGGCTGCCCAGACCCAGGAGGATTGCAGGGGGCTGGTCCTATCACCACACGGGAAAAAAACCAAACCAAAACAAAACCAATAAAAAACACCAACCCACCAGCATCTTAAAACCAGTTTGCTGCCCCCAGGCACCTGGGGATTGTTTGTTCATCTCCTTTCGTTTCAGAACCTCATGTGAGAGTCTGGGAGCTGGCATTCACCGCCCCGGTGGTGCCAGGTTTGAGATTGTTTTATTTGATTTGCCGGCCAAATTGCTTGGATGGGTGGAGACTGAATTTTCCCCTTTATTTTTGTTCTCAGAAAACCCTTCTGGCCCTGGGTGAGGCAGAAGGAGCTGAGTAGTTTCACGTCTATCTTCTCTGTGACAGTTACCTGCCTACAGCGGCGGGGCCACAGCCCGGCTCCTCCGAGCAGAGGAGCTGGGTGCAGGGGGACGGGCTCACTGCCTGGGTGTGGAAAGCCCTCAGCCACCTCACACACTGTTTTTTAAATGTCCTCCTCCTGTTGAGCACACTGGAAACAGCTGTAGTGCAAAGCCATCCTTCCTTGCTCTGACCAACAGGTCAAAGGAAAAATGAAGCCTTTAACAGGGACAGCCTGTGGCACCGGGAGAGGATGGGGCAGGCTATGAGCTCCTCACCAACCATGGGGTGAGCACTGAAAATCTTGGCCTCGTAGCTTGGCCCCATTTCCTACAGCTGCAGGGAAGGGGTTTGTCACCGAAGGTCCCCAGGGAAAGCCCTGAGCCATGTGCAGTTGACACTCTGGGGTGCTCTGAGCAAATACTTTCAGAATAACCATCCCCACATGGAAATATGGCCCTGAGAGTGACTCTGGGGGACAGGACAAAGGACACAGGGACTTTCTCCCACGCCTGGTTGTGCCCTGTGCTTCCCTAGGTGACTCACCTGGCCCTCATAGAACCTTTACAAGCAAAACAAGCCCAGGGTTTTTTTTTTCCCCATCTCACTCATGGTTATGAAGACAATGATGTTCACATGCATGTTCCAAAAGCTCAGCCATGGGACATCAATATGCCGTGCTCTCCTGCACCCAGCAAACTGCCAGCTACAAGCCCACGGTGCTGCCACCAAACATTCCTGGCAGCTTGGGCTTGCCCACTCCTCTGGAGCCACCTGAGAGGCTGGGTGGAAAGTAAATGTACTCCCACCAAACGCAGTTGCTGCAGGGAGTGAGGAAGCCTGGCTGATGAGCACACAGCCTGCCCTGCTCAGCCGGCACCATGCACATTGCTCCCTGTTTGCTCGAACATCTACACCAGGAGCTGCAGCACTGATCCGGCAGCCACGGCCCACACCCCGTCAGTGTCCTGTAGGCAGCCTGACCGCGGGGGCTGCGTGGCCGAGAGCTGCTGGCACACCTGCCCACTCCGAGAGCCGCTGGGACCAATTGTGCTGGCTGAAGCTGTTGGCATCGCTGCTTGGGGGGAATCAGGCCAAATCTACAAATTACATTTGCTCTGGGAGTGTAACGAATCTTTAGCGGTTCCCCTTGAGGTGGAAGATGTTACATCCTTTCTCCCTTTTCAGACTAATTACACTGAAACAAAAGGTGAGGTATGCCATGCCAGGAACATTACCAAGACTGCGAGTCCTCCATCCAGCAGGAATAGGTGGGAGCTCTGGATGGCACGAATATAGATGCCAGCAGCCGGCCTCCTGCTCCTCTTGCTCAACCGCTGGCGCCACCAGACAAAAGATAACAAACACCTCTTCTCGTGATGAGCCTAGAAGCAAAAGAAAATTTCCAGGTCAGAAGATCCTGATGGGTAGCTCACACTCCAGGCTCTGCAGAAGAGCTGCCATCCCTCAGCGCTTCTTTGCCCAAGCTGTGAACACCACGGAGCTCTGCACACGTGGGAGGCACAAGTCCTGCACATCACTCCTGCACATCACTGCACTGTCTTGGGCTCTCCCCTGCTGCCTTCAAAGTGTAAACTGCGTCTCGCTGCCAGCACTTCCAGTCTTCCCAAGGGCAAACACAGCTGCTGCTGATTTCTCCTAAATAACTCCTAGTTTTCAGGAAAACTCAACAGGAGTCTTTGATTTCCCCTTCCTCAGCAGCTCTGCAAGTCATTATTCACCATGCTGCTGGGCCATGGTAGTCTAAAGGCAGCTCTGCCTTGCAGACACACTTGGTATAAACAGGGATACATGCATCACCCAGTCCTTCTCGCTCCCTGTCATGCCGGCCACCCTGGTCAGCATTGCTCTTCTCTCACTTGCAATGGGGATGCTCACGACCAGCTAAAGCAGCATGAATGGGAAGAAAATCAAGCTTAGGAAATTTGCCTGTATTAGTATAGATGCCTGTCTTGGGGACCCTTTTCTGTAGCCTTACTGGGCTGGCTGTCATTGATTTGGCTGTCTCAACCAGATGAGAGCATTTTCAGCAGCGTTCCAGATGCCCTGGGTTAACCAGGCATGCAAGGGTTAACCAGCATGCTCCTTGGGCCCAGCATCACTTCACATCAAATGGAGAGATGGAAGGCCCTGCTCTGTTCCTCTTGATGATGTGAAAAAGAGTCAAGTGCTGCTGTTTGTGCTTCACGTCTTCCCAGCCAGACTCTCTGGCTGGGCTTCATCTCCCATGAAATGCTACAGTAATGCTATGCTGCTTCCAGACTATGGGGACACTCCTATAAAAAGAACAGAAAAAAAAAAAAATCAAATTTCAGCCTGCTCTCTCTGCCCCTCAGATCTCTCCAGACAACAGCTGGTCACAGCCTGTGTGGGACACAGAGTGCCTTTGCCTTCACCTCCTGACCTGCCCATCTTCAGTGGCTGCTGGCATCCCTGGCAGGGCTCTCAGTCATGTCCAATTTCCTCACCTGCAAGGCAAGGCTGAAATAATCTGAGACAGCTGCGGCCCATGGCCTGGCAATAATGTACTTGCCTTAATGGTTCCTTGCTAATATTTTACCCTTGGGTGAAATGATAAGGTTCAGGGCCAGGTGGAACACGTTCAGCCATCCCTTCTTTGGGGCAAGCTGAGTCACTCCTGTTAGAGTTGTGCAAATTAAATTTATGTGTGGTTTTGTTGCATGTGTCTTTACCATGAGCCTTTAACCTTCCTGCCTGCTGATAGCTCCTAAACACTCCTTCCTTCTGTTCAAGTCATTAATTAAGCAGAAATAAAGGCTAGAATATAAACTATAATAGAAATAACTGTCTTGCTACCCACAGCACTTAAAGCTAGAAGAAAACTTCGACAAGGAGAGCAAAGAGTGAAGTCTGAGTCCTCCAGCTATCACTCTCAGAGGCAGGCACCACCACAGGCTGCTCCTCTAGAAGACAGAAACCCTGCTCAGGGCTTTCAAAGGATGTTGTGGGGTTGGGGCTCAGGCCAGAGCCTAAATGCCAGAAGGGAAGGGACCAGCTCACGCACACCTGTGCTCAGGGCTGGGTATTTGCTCAGCAGGCAGGAGCTCTGCAACAGCCTTCAGAGGGCCAAATACTGCCCTGAGGAAAGGGTGCTGGACTGGGGCTAGGCTTCAGGTACATGGGTATTGTAGCACTTTCTAGGCACCTTGTGCTGGAGGTGACCCACCAGCTCTTGTTTCTATAAAAAACACTTCCATTAAAATACCTGTGTTCACATTCAGGTTGGCAGCTCTTCCCAGGTTCAGCACTGGCTGTTTGACCATGTCCTTGGAATAAGAAATCGATGCATTTATCTCGCATTTCACCGTGGCGCATGGATAATTTGATGCAACTGCGTAGCCACCTACACCTTCAATTAATCAAAGAGTTTTTCACGCAGCATTGTGCAATATTTTGTTTCCTAACATCCCTGCTACAAAGTACTAGGATCTGTTGTAACATTTCTTACCCAATTTCAGCAGGAGGGCTACACAGCCAAAAAGAAGATAGATCACATGCGTAGAAATCTTCAGCATTGTCTCTAGAGGTGATTTCCAAGGAATCATAGGCTGAATTAATCAGAGGCTCACAGAGGGATTTGAGAAAGCAAAACAAAACTAAAAAAACCAAACCAAACAAAACACACCAAACCAGCCAATGAAGAAAAACAACCTCAAGAAGAAAATAGAAAGAAGCTGTGTATTCCCAAGGCCACAGTCTGAGAAGCTCAGGAAAAACTGAAGGAGACAAGAGGCTCTCCTAGAAAACTGCAAAACACCTTGCCAGAGTTCACTGCCCCCGGACAGCTGAAAAATTTTTTTGGAAGGGACCAGCATTTTCCCTTTCAGACCTGCTCCTGCCCAGCTTCATGTTGCAGCTGCTGATGGTGGGAAGAAAAGTGCAGGTAAAGACTGGAGATGGCCAAGGAGAGTGCTTGGAAATGCTCAGACTGAAAAGAAACACCTGACAAACACTTGTCCACACCTGAGAGCTAGGCATCCAGCTCACACCTTTGTGTGCAAATGAGTGGTTTGGGCACTCTTCCCCCAGGTCTCCCTGCAGGCCACCTCAGCTGAGAAAGCTGAGCTGGGACCTGGAGGCCAGGGTAGGGGCAAGCAATGGGGGCACCTCGCTGCCAAGCAGAGAGCCTGCATGGGCAGAGCATGGTCCTGGTGCCCAGATCCAGCACAGGCACTGCCCGTGGCTGCCAGCAAGGCATCCACCCCACCTGCCAGCCAAGGTGGGTGTCGTCCTCTCCAGCTTCTCCTTGGGAGCTGCAACCTATCTCCATGGCACATCCCCGAACCATGGCGGGTGCCTGCCCAGTGCTGGGGGCTGCTCTCACGTTTGGCCTCCCCTGAGGCAGAACTGCTTGTGGGCCAAATGAGCAGGGCGAGTTTTGACAACATGCAGCAGCAAACCAAGCCAGATCCCCCCGCTGTGCGCAGCACCCTGTGGAGCCACGCAGGTGCAAGTGGGGTGCTGGGTGCCGCGGGCGTCTTGGCCCTGGCCGGGTGCCGGGCTCCCCACCCAGACTGGCTGAGCTGGCTGCTGTGGCGGCGTGGGAGCCCAGAGCCGGCTGCCGGTGCTCCAGCCAGGTGCTGCTGTGGGAGTTCCTGGCTGCAGCATGTGCTCCCTGCAAAATACCTGGTGGTATTTTCTCAGCTGGAAGAAGAGATGTGTATCGCTTTGGCAGGGAGGGCTTTTGCAGGCAAAGTTCTCTGTGTGTGTGTGTGTGTGTGTAGGAAAGGTGGAGCACCTCTCGTGGCCCCAGGCAGGGTGTGCATGGTGCTGGGAGCCCAGGGTGCTGCTGCACGCTGGCCGTGGCTGCAGGGGGTTGCAGCATGGGGTAACCATGCAGGTTGCTTACTGCCAACGTGCCTCCAACCAGCCTCCTGGAGTGGGTCAGCTCTGGCTCTGGAGACATCCCTGGACAGAGGTTCACCAGCCGAAGGCACAGCTTCAGGCTTTTTGCATGTAAGTGCTACCTGGGGTGAGAGCAGTTGCCTCTCCTTGTTTAGCAGGTGGTGATTTTTGGTCTTCATCTTCTTAATTTCTCATCTGTGCTGGTGTTGGTTGCCATGGGGACAACACTGGGGATTCCCTGGGTGCACAGCAAAGGGCAGGAGAGCAGCAGCTTTCCCAAGAGGCAGCTACAGTAAAAGTTGCTCTGAAAAAACAGTAGGTCACTTGCTTATTCCACCCATGCAAAAATAAACAAACGAGTTGATACTGCAGCTCTTACATATGGGATGCGAGGCAAAAGGTGTTGAAAAAGGCAGTTTTACAAAACTCTTGCCCATGCTCTGAGCGCAGGAGCCATTGGGGGGCGGGGGGACGAGGGGTACACACAGGCTCAGTAATTCGGGTTGCACCCACCTGTGGTGGGGAGCAGAGAACCATAACGGCGGCAGGAGAAGGGCTGACCCCGTAAGCCTTCATCCGCCCCAGCCCCCGGGGCTGCAGCAAGTCCCTGCTCCCGTTCCATGCTGCCGGTGGCAGAGCGGCCCCCGATGCCCGAACGGCCCCAGCGGGTCCCGCTAGAGGGCAGCGGCTCCCCGGGCAGCGCGGCCGCTCCGCCCGGCTCGGTGGAGCATCACCGCATCACCGCTGCCCTCCTTGTTTTCACACGTATTTCTTTTTTATGAACACAGCATTACAAATCCCCTTGACAGAGGAACCAACGCGGGTGGGAAATAATGTAGTCTGAAGCGTCTTGGCTTCAGTGCAGCCAGATCTCCTGTTGCCTTTTTTTTTTTTTTTTTAAATCTTCTGCTGAACACTCATTTTGAGAATGTTGGCAGTTAAGAGGAAAAGCACCATCTCTTCCCCAGGTCTGTCGATTTATTTTGTTTCTGTTTTCCCCCTTTTCTCTTCAGACCCTCCACCAGTTTCTTTGCCGCACGCAAAGCCCTGCAGCCAGATGCTTGCTGCTGGATTGCACATGGCTGTGTCAGGAGTGTGTCCCTCGCAGTGCAGCCACGAGCCATAGGAGCTCTGCAAAACTGATTGCACGGTCAGAGCTGTCCTGCTTAATATTAATAAACTTCCCTTGGCCTCGATGAAAGCAATAATGAGACCACATCTTCCAGGGCATGATTCAGAGTGGGAAGCTAATATGCTCTGAATAGCTCCCCAGGGACTTTCTTGCCACTGATGATGCAGGGAGCCTAATCTCCTACCCCAGGCAGTTGGGAGAGACAGTGTAAGCATCTCCCTTGCATGCTGTAATGGTTGATATCAGCCCAGCTGCCTGTGAATAATTGCTGAGCATGACAAAGGGCACCCACGTCCTGTTGGAGCACATATCCTCATCATCCTAGGGAAGTGGCACAGTCAAAAAAGCTACTGGCTGCTGTGCTCACATTATCACTGCATGCGAAGGACAGTGCACTGCAACAGCAGTGACAAAAATCAGAGGAACAGTGCATGGAGACCCTCACCCGACAATCTTGAAGTTATCCAAGTTTTAATCCAGTTGCCCACAAGCCTGTGCCTAATGTTGGTGTGGGAGCAGAGCAAGGTGTGGTGCATCTACGACTCTCATATAGCCTTTCCTTTGCTCACCAGTGGTCCCAGGTATCTGACTTGCTTCAGGAAGGCAGAGCTGTCGTTTCCTAAAAACAAAACATGTGACACTGTAGGAGTGTTTACAAGGAAGCCAAAGCATTTTAACAGAACTAACTGATCCCTCCCTTCAGCCCAAAAATAGGACTTTGACCGGTTTGAGCCAGGGAAGCACACAGCCACACTCACCCAGCAGCAGGGCATGGCTGCGATGGACATTCCTGCAACATCCACAGGCAGATGGAAAGGGCTGCAGAGGGGCTCCAACTTTTCTACCGAATGAAAGGCACCTACTGATAGAAATACACACACAAAACCAAAACCACCTAGTTCCACAGCACTGATGTTAAAGCCTTGTGCTGAAGGGGTGGTATATAGCTGGGAGTGGATGGCTGTATAAGGAAAAGGGACCAGTCCATGGGACCCAGATGAGGAGAGCAAAGCTGTAGTGAACGTCTACTGCCATATACCTCTGAGTAAAATTTTGGCTCCTTAATCTACGGGAAGCAAGATGGGAGAGCAGACCGTTCAGAGGAGCTTTGCAGGGCTGAAGCACTGGCCCGGCATAGCTCCTCACTAAACTTCACACAAGAGTTGATATAAACTACACATTTTAAACATAAGCAAATCAAAAGACCAAAGAGCCCACCCTCCTGCTTGGTGCTAGGGCTTGGCTGCTCACATGGTTTTCCCACTGAGAAACAACGTGCAAAGAGGCAGACAGGGAGGCCAGGTCCTGCAGTCCTCCCACCGCAGTGCAGACGACTGCTTTGCCATCAGGAAGGCAGGGGTTTCTGCTAAGCCACACAGGACAGGAAGAACGTGATGAGCAAGACACTCTTCATAGGCTCCACTCGGACGTTTGCCAAGTTTTGCTGTGTCCGGATAAGTTTCATTCCAGGGGACTGCTAGCTTCAGCACACTTAGAAACCAGCGTAGAAAGGCATGCATGTTTTCAGAGGTCCACCCAGGCTTGCAAAACATAGTTGGAAGCTTATGATGGATCCTTGCCCTGAAAACTTCATGCCTGTATATGAAGCATCCTAATATCCAAAGACAAAATTCCAGTGGGTATGGGTGGAGGGCAAGGGTGCTGGGATTCCTCAGCACTGAAACCCTCGGTGTAACGTAAGCAATGCAAAAGTTCCTAATTCAGCAGGGGACCACAGCAGAGAGCAATTGCAACCATCAGCAAACATGTATCAAGCCTACCTGGTTAATTGAAACTGAAATTCTTTTTTACCTGATCCAATTTGCTCATCTACATGCAAGGAAAGGGTCCATCAGCTGAAACTGTGAGTTCTTGCAGTCGTTATAGTAGCACTTCCCTCTTTGAGAACAACACACTTTTTAACATCGCATTCAAGCAATCCCTCGCTGTCAAAGTGGAACCACGGGAACTGATGCCTCTAGGTGTTGATACCCAGAGAAAGCTGCTTCTCCAATCCTTCAGCAAAAAGGAAAAGAAACAGTGACCAGAACCAAAGAAACCAGGCAGCCATTTCCAACCCTAATAGTAAATGTAAAACTAAGTCCCAAGGGAAGCCTTTTCCTCTTTTAAGATCTTTGTTATTTTCCAGACTCTCGTCCATTCCTGAGCCCCCTCCCCAACCATAACCCTGGAAAACTGTACGAGAGGGAGAGACATGGGCCCCATACAAAAACCACTGATGGAGCTGGGCTGTTAACGTGGTGATCCATGGACAGACTGAAGGTTACGGCTGATGGAAGCCACTCCATCACTTTTGTAACAGCCACCCCACTGGCTCTGACCTGCTGTTCTTTCAAATCCTTGGAAGAAGAATTACCACTTCCCAGTGCCTGGCTCAGAAACAGAATAAAGAAACGTGATGAAAGGGCAAAAAAAAAAAAAAAAAAGAGCCACGCAAACAATGCAAAGCCCAGAAGACTTCACAGTTCAGAAAGAGGCTTTACAGCAGCTGACCCATTCAATCTGCCAGAAAGAAGGGAGATGGATGTAGATGGGGAAGAAGGGAGATGGATATAGATGGGGAAGAAGGGAGGTGGATGTGTGTTGGCACCTTATAATATACCCTTGTGACATGGATGGTGTGGGGATGAGAAAACTGCACACATGGGCAAAGGTGATGCTAAGCCCCAGCTGCTACAGAGGAGGAAACAGCAGCAAAGAGACTCCTGCTCATTTCCAAGAAGGTACACAAGCAAGAAAAGAAACTCTTCGTGAATTCTGTGTCATTTTCAGTTTGGCTTTTATTTTCATCCACTTCAACAACAAGGTGTTCCAAAACACACACTGGTCTTGGTGCAGGCAACACTCATTGCTACAAGCATTGGCAGATTCTCAGATCAATTAACCCATATGCCTTGACGTATCAAAACAAAACAAACAAACGAACAAATCACAGCTCTACAGGGGAGGGTAAAAGCTACAGCAGTTCAAACTCACTTGAAGATTCCAGTTATACAGAGGTGGGCTCCGTAGTGGTATACAGTGGAAAGAAGGTTTTCACAGCATATATTTTATTAATTAAGAATGGAGCTTTTCTGCTGCATCACTATGAGTATGTTGAAAAGCAGATACTGAAGTTCTTGCACCCAGACTCTGGACACAGCATTACCCTTTTTAGTCAGAAGCTTCCTAGTCCCTAAAATGACAGTATTTTTACATCAATATTTGTACAATACTGAAGCAGCTCAGAAGGATTACACAATGGAGACGCAAAACCTTGGAGGTGAGAAGGGCACAACCTAATTCACCTCCAGGAATTTGCAAAGTACCCGCACTATCACTTTCCCCGCACTAACACTGCCCCGCTGAATTAATTCTTGCATAGAGACAAGAGCAGGATGACTCGTTTCTTTCGTCGCATATAAGAAAAGAAAAAGACATAGTAAGTTTTCCACACTGAGCATGTTAAATACTTTGAAATCTAGGACACTGCTCTTTGAAGTGTTACAAAATAAAATTATAAAACAGGCTTTCAGTACCTGCTCCCTCCCCTCTCAACTGCAAAGTAACACAGGAATCTCAGTATGAAAAATACAAATATATTTGTCCAGCGATGAGTCATTTGTTACAATGTATACTGTAAGCATTCTGCATAAAAAATAATAATTAAAAAAAACAAAAACAGAAAAACAAACAACATTTTATTGTGGTTCTGTCAGACCCGGTAGCCCCAGAAGAAATAAAAATCGGCATGTTATGCTGTAGGAAACAAAAATTACACATACAAAAAAAGTATTTATATACACAGTTTACAGGGTAACCATCTTGCCTTACCATTTAGAGCTATCCAAAATAGGCTTGCATAGTCACCAAAAGGCAGTATTTGAATGCAACATAGACCTGGCACAACAGACGGAGGAGGATGCTAACAATACTTGACTTCAATGAAATATCTGGCACACAGCAGGGACCAGAAAACAGCCACTGCACTGAAACGAGATTATTTGGTTGTAGCAAGGTAGGATGACAAGTCATTCAAGCTGCTTTTTTCATCTTTCCCCAACCAAAAGAAATCAGGCTGTTAAAAACAGCAAGCCAGCTTGAGAGCAGCTGTGCTGAGCCGAGCTCCTCAGTTTACATTTGTTTTACGTATGTTAAGAGTCTCACTACCTTGGCCAACATAAATGTGAAAACACACACTTTGTTAGGTTACTGGTCCACAGGATCACTGGCAGTCAGAGGAAATGCCTCAGAACACAGCTGCTGTAGGACCAATAAAGAAAAAAAAAAAAAAAGGAGAAAAATCGATTTCTCGTGTAAACATGACTTCTTGCAGTAGCAACACTCATATTACCAGGAACTGGTCCTTGTTCAAAGGCAGTTGGAAATTTCTTTCTTTCTTTACTCTCCACTTCTAGTTGCTCATCTCTTAGTCTATAGTCACCGGCAACAAACCATGACAGGCTCCAGCCTATTACAGATATATCTAAAGATGGTTCTACTTGGCAGAAAACCCATCTAGCAGAGTCTAAATAAAAGATTACCTGGGTAAGCCCTACAAATCAGTGTGCAGCTCTCAGCTGGTCCTGTGTTCAACTAGAGGCTAGGCAGGCAAATCCTTATGCTAAACTAACCAGGCTGCATATGTGGCAAAGCCTAATTCGCTCGCTTAAATGTCAGTAGTAGTACAACGGCTAAAGGTTGGATGGGAGACAGAAGTAAAGAGTGACTGACAGCTATATTTGTGTTTATATCCTGAAACAAGCAAACCAGGACATACACATGAATGTAAATTCAAAAAGAAAAGAGACAGCAGGTGTGGTTTTATTTTTTTTTTTCCAAAAGAAGGCAAGGGAAAAGGACAAAGTGGTGGCCGTAAGCACTGGCCTGCCCAGCAAAGTGCATGTGCTGTCTCCACTGAGAATATTACACATGAACAGAGCGCTTAGCTCCGTGGGAAGAGACTGTTTAAGTGCAACGTTCAGCAGACCAATTCCCATTTATTTTTCGGATGAACTGCCAGTTCAGGGTGTGGTGGCTTTAGGCTTTTTGCATTTAGTTTTAGGGTTGTTGGCTTTTTTGTTTGTTTGTTTGTTTCGGCTTTAAAAAATTCATTTTAACTTTCCCGCTTTGAAAAGTGGGATCACTGAATGAGACAAGTTTGCAGGTCAGGACACCCACGAGGTGTACGAGGATTCAAAAGTCAAGAAAAGAAGCCCTCTCCCCAAAGGAAAACATGAGACAAGAATGACGCCTTCTTGAGATGGTCAATGGCTTTCAAGGAAATACCACCCGCCTTCCCCCTTCGCTCAGCTCTTCCCCTCGTGAGAGCCGGGGTGGAGGTCGCAGCCCAGGAACATGACCTAGACAGCATCAAGAGCATAACTAGCATGAGTGAGCAAGAAGGCTCCCTCCCACCCTTCGTCCAGGGGTGCGGTACCAAATGGAAAGGAAGACAAATGAAGGGCTGAGCAGTTTGTGGCCGAGGCGGGGTGGAGGGGCGCTCCGCGTGTCTCACTCCCCTTCCTCCTTGATGCGTTGCTGTTTGTTGCGCCGGGCATCCATGTCGAAGTTGAAGTCGTTCCACTCGTCGCGGGGCGGGAATGAAATGGTCTGCCGGAGCGTGAAGCGGACCGCGTCGATGACCCGCTCCCCCCGGGTCTCGCTGGAGCCCACGCTGACGGTGGAGGCGCCGCTGGGGGTGCGCAGGAGGTGGGGAGGGGAGGAGAAGTCATGGAGCTGCCGGTGGTCCAGGATGCCCTTCCAGATGGCATGGCGGAACTGCTCCGGGATCTTGAGGCTCACCAGATCCTGCAAGGCAAGGTAGAGGGCTTAACAGGGAGATCCCTGAGCAAGCCGGGCTCCAGGAGTAGAAGCAGCCTCTGGGCCACCCTGCAAATGACTATTAACCAACAAAACTGCTAAAATCCAGGTGGCCAGGATGCACTGTAGAAGACAAATCACTAATCCTGAAGGTGGTGGTTCACTGCTAAACAAGCACATGTAGCCATGAGGCAGCAAGGACTAATGACACAAGGTCTGTTTTGAAGTGACACAAAACACACATTCATGCATAAGATATGGTGACCTAAAGCTAGATGTTTAACTGGACCGCAAGGCCTCCAAGACAACCTGAGGGAGAGCTGCTGGTTGTCTATGGTCGGGGATGCTGGGCTGCAGAAATTCAACGGCTTCGAAAACTTCCTTTTGCAGGCTTTGAAATAAACATGGATTTTAGAATTCAAGCCTGAGCTCCAGTGTAGAGTCTGACTCTACAGGAACTGCCTTAATTACTTGAACATAATAAAAATTTGAGAACAGACATATAACCTTAGAAAACTTGGACTCTGAGGCCCCACCATCTCTGGTGCAGTACCTGAGGGTAGCATTACCTAAACTCTGGGAAATGTGATATCGGCTTCCGAAAAAAATAGCAACCAGCTTTGGTTAATTTGGGTCAGCTTTTCTAATTCCAGAAGCAGCAGCAGGAAGGCAGCCCATGCTGGGAAGCAGAAACACCACAGCCTTGCAAAGTCTCGGGGCGAAAAAATATGGGACAGCCAGCTCTGAAGAGAGCAATGGCACAGGAGAGGAAGCAGCAACCCTGCAGCAAAAGCCATGCAAGAGGAACAAAAAAAAGAAAAACAAAACCACAACAGGGCTGAGATGCCAGTGGCAAGGGAAGATCGTTAAGGTAAGGCCAGAAAACAGAAGCAGGGAGGGGAAAAAATGCAGACCATTTCTGGACAGCCTACTTGTCTGCAGGCAAGTGAGGTGTTTCAGAGCTGTGTAAACTGAAACCAAGCCTTGCAGAATTAACAGGCATGTGGGCTGGGGCCATTTCGGGGGCTAAAACAGAGTGGTGGGGAGGGGAGACACTTTTCCTCTGTGCCAGGCAAAGCCGTTACAACTCTGGCCCTGAGTCCAGCCTCTCTTCATCTCACAGTAAGTCTTCCCCATGTACAACAGCCTTAAATGAAACTAATCATATAAAAATAAAAATCTACTGAGTCTGGATTTCTGACCCATTTCTAAAGCAGGGCCAAGAGTGCAAATGAAGGAAACAGTGAGGAGTTACTTACATCCATGGAGTAATGCTCAATCTGATAGATGGTGGTCAGCCCCTGGGTCGTGAAATAATCCACACAGGATGAGCAGCCCAACCTCGCTAAAAAGCTGCAGAGGAGGAAGGAAGGAAGGAGAGAGAAAAAAGGATCACCCTGGCTGCAACAGCCCAAACCACAGAAAAACCAAACACTCAGGCAACCTGCAGCAACAGGAGACAAAGCTTTTTCACCCTTGACTTGACCTTCTCCAAGACATTCCAGGCCAGCAAGCCACGTTGCTGCCACATCAAACAAATCAGGGAGCCCTTCAGCTCAGCGCCTAGCAGACAACCCTTATGGCAGCACCTTGCCTTGGTCAACAGCCAGTGCTCCACCGCCTGGATCTTGGGGCAGGAAGGCTCCCGTGGACCGTCCCGCCAGGTCACTGCACCCAGAAGGTGGCTGACCCCATGGCAGCCTGCACGGATAGAGGGCTTCAGCAAGGCGCTGGGTCTGGGGTTCACGCTTACAAAGTATTTAAAATCAGCACATTCCTCCCTAAGTGTAAAGGATTCCTCCTCATGGGCAGCATCTTTCAAGCTGTGTGACCTCATGGAAGGGCGGAGGGGCTTCTGACCCCAGCCATGGCTTGTTGAGTGGCCAAAGTGGGGGGGGAAAAAAAAAAAATAGTTTGCAAGTCTGCCTGGTGCCCTCAGTTCCACCAGTCCAACAGATGCTGTGTCCCTCGGCTTTCTTGCAGTCCTAATGTCCCTGTTTCTCTCAGCTGCTCAGAGGTGGGGGTTTGAGGCTTGGTGCCCAAAGGGTGCCAAGACTCACTGGGATCCAGTGCTCCAGGAGAACGGGGCAAGGGACCCGGCAGGACCCTTCAAGGCTCCCGATATAAGGTCTCTGCTCCCTGCGGGTGGGAAACGTGTGCCAGGCAGCCTGCTCCCGCTCACCTGACGATGCTGCAGTCTGTGGGGTACGGAGGAGGGGGGGTGCAGTGGGACGTTGAAGGCATGGAGAGGGGAGGAGGCAGCGCCTGCGTGGGGCTGAGGCCATTCATGTCGCCGGTCATGGCCATATGGGTGCCCATCATGGGAACTGGAGGAGAGAAGAAGGAGGAGCACATTGTTACCCAGGTGTCCCCGGACCACCACTTCACCCCCAGCGTGGCACTGAGGGGCAGCACCCACAGCCAAAGCAGCCTTAAATCCCCTGCAAATCCCCACACAGAGCAAGCTGACGGGGAACTTCAGGCAGGGCCGCAATGACCACACAAGGACCAGATGACAGACAGTCCTTCAGGTGCTCTTCCCTCACCAGAGCAACTGTCAGCAGCGTCGCCGCCACCGCGTCACTTTCCCTTACAAACAGGCTTGGTAGAAACCTAAGGAAGCCGCAGGCATCTCGGCTTTCTCTGCTGCAGGAGAGGAGTGGGACAGAGCCAGCGGAGTAACCCAATACAGAAGCCAAACAGCTTTGTTTTCAGAGACACCAAGAGCACCCAAAGGGGATCGGCAACAGGTGTGGGCAAGAGCCCAGCGCTTCTGAAATTTAGAAAAAAAAAAAAAAAAAGTATATAACACAACAAAACTCAGCCCCCAGAATCATGTCTGTCATCCTGGATTTACAGGTCTGTTGGGCACTCTTAAGCAGCCAGGAGGAAGCAGGTTACAGAGCTGCGAAAAGCAGATATTTCCTTTGGAACTGAGAAGTGTCTTAATTGAACCTAGGGGAAAAAAGTTTGCCAATGTTTGCATCTCCTCTGCTGGGAAAGGAAGAAACAACAAGTCTTGGAAGACAGTGCAGCCAGCCAGATCTGAAGCGAGAAGTAGCTCTGTGCACCCCTGTGAGGCTCAGAGAAGGATGCTGAAGCTTAGAGAAAGCAGGTGACTCGCCCTGTCGCACAGCACCAAGCAATATTTGGCTGTGCAGGTTCCCAGCCCTGCTACCACAAACGACTCTGGGATCCCCAGACTAACACTAGCTGCTTGGAGATGCCAAGTCTCCTTCCCTAGATTAGCGGGGTGCACGCACAGAGCAGGAGAAGGAGGAGTGAGGGTTTCTTACTGTTGGTTCCCATGCCGTCAGGGATGGTGGTTGGGGTCAGGGCATTGCGCTGCTGGGGGTTAATTAGCTGGCTGACCGAGGGCAGCTTGTTCATGCTGTTCATTTTGCTGAGCGGTGGAGAGTTGGAGCCATAGGATGACTGTGACTGCATGGAGGTCCTGCAAACCAAGGAGATGTTAGGATAGGAATCACAGTGGTTGATTGTTAAGAGGGGGCATCCAAGGATCTATGTTTCTTGTTTGTGGCAATGGTGAGCTACTGCTAGTGAAATCACTGACATCATGGGAGCATCGCAGATAAAGATCACTGGAGGGAGAGAGTCAACAGGAAATAAGAGGTTTCCCAGATATTCTGGGCCTTTAAGAAACACATGTTGAAATACCAAATGTGAGCTTCACTTTCAGTTCAAATTTTTTATTTAAGGAAAAGTTTCTACATATGTTTTTAAGCTGAAGAGCACATACGCGAAAGCCAGCAAACAGCTGCCAAAACTCAAAAATAGTATTTTTAAGTTAAACTCTCCTTGTGGTCAGAGGCTTTTTTGTAAGAACAAGAGCTAAGGAAGCTACCTCGAATCATCCTAACTACCCCTAAAACCTGACTGCAGAAACAGTTTTCAGACTGGATCACACTTATTACCTTGGTTTCTCCAAATCTCCTAGTTATTCACATAATCGGGTTGTTATTAGGTGTGTCTATAACAGCCAGGGGCTCTTTGCTCAAGACAGACTCCATACACCTTAAGGACCACTACTGAGATGGTCAGAGCTGCCTGGGATGCCAACGCATAGGCTTCTGCTTGTGTTCAGGAGAACTTGGTATCCAAACCCCGCAGGCTGCTTGCAAAGAGTATCAGATTATTATTACCACTTGACAACAGCTCTAGCTTTCCTCAAGTCCAGACAGCCCCAAACTCCATCCAACATTTCCATGAACTGGGCCAGAGAAGCTTTCTGGCGAGCTCCCTGTCCCCAGCCCTGAGGGTCCCAGCTGCAATCCCACCTCGTAAGCAATCCGGAGCGCAAAGAACAGACAGCTTCTGAACGACAGCCCAGTTCACTGATCAGGTTACGGCTGCGGCATCCCATCTGGAGTGGGGTCTTATTTGAGATATGCAGAAAATGATCATTAAAGCGGGCCCAACAGCGCAATTGGCAGAGCATTGCCGTGCCACAAGAGAACGGGTTTTTCTTTCTCTGACACCAAGGGCACGTGCAAGACCGGGCAAAGGTTCTGGGGAAGCAGGCACACTTCCCAAACATGATATACCCTCCCAAGCCATGCTCACCCCACAGACCAGAGGTCACCCGGCTCGCCGCAGAGCCCAGCACTCATTCGGCCACATCACGGTGACCCCACGGTGAACATGCAAAGGCACATTCCCATCTCATTTCCCATTGGGAAACTTGTTCGTCTGGGTATAACTGGTTACACCAATTCCTGGGAACTGGTTTTCCTTCTATGCAAAGAGAATAATTATTACTTCAAATAAGCAAAGTGTAAAGGAAAGAAAAGGCTTATTCCTAGATAATTTATTAAAACCTTCAGCAATCGAGGTCAAGTTTCATGCAATTACATTGTCTCCAGCTTCCTGCACTTTTAAGACTTACAGTGTTGGGTGGAGAAAACATCTATGCTAACAGGCTAGAGTATCTAAGGCCCCGAAGAAATGTTACCTAATTACACAATTACAGGAGGTACAGAAGGGTGTGAACTGTCCTTTGGCAGTGAAGATGCAGGACAAGATCCAGCAAACTTCATAGACTCAAGGAAGTGGAAAGCACAAGAAGCTTCACAAATTAATATTAACGATGGCAGCAACTCCCAAGGGGAAGTGAAACCGAGCCATGAAGTTCAGATCCAACTTTTCAAGGTTAAGGGAAT
Organism: Caloenas nicobarica; assembly: GCF_036013445.1. NCBI lineage: Eukaryota > Metazoa > Chordata > Aves > Columbiformes > Columbidae > Caloenas > Caloenas nicobarica. The sequence goes on from NC_088252.1 coordinate 22,663,866, forward strand.
GATTCACATCTGAGGTTTCAATTCACCAATTATAAAAGTTGAGGCCAGCCATGAAATTCAAGTCAGGTTGACACCACCTTTAACCTAAGAGGTTTCTGGGTTTGGGACCAAAATGAATATTTCTGCTTTATGGGTTCAGGCACCTATCGTAGCTGAGCTTCAGCCAAAATTAATACACACCTGGCTAGTCTCTTAGGGCAAAATCCGCATGATATGCAACTGAGGAGGTCACCACGTACACAATGAAATTCCAAATTAAACCAACAAAGACTTCCCAAAAAAGATTTAGATGCATTGTCTAAGCTCAGGACAGATTTTATTCAGAGGGCTCACGACTAGAACCCTTTTTATTTTTTTTTTATTTTTTTTTTTTTTTTTACCTGTTGCCCTCTCCACCATCAACAGTGACCTCAGCGAAGCTAGTTAGGAGTCTACAAAATACTTTCGGGATAAAGAAAAAAGAGAAGCAAGCAAGCACAAGCCAACCCAAGGCACCCTGCACTATACAAAACAAATGCATATTGTAACATATAGCTTAAGGACTCCATTCTTATCTCATTCATACTCATAAGAATCAAGATTAAGACAATCAAGCTCAAGTGAATAAAAAAAGGAAACAAAAGCATTTTTTCTTCGTACCCATACTCATTTCAACTGAACTCTTCCATCACATGAGCAGACATGTACAAGGTCTAGAGAAAGCCGTCTAGCCAAAGAAAAGTCCCAAGATCAACCAAGATGCAAAATTTTATTGAAAATTAATGTCACACATCAATATAGCAACAGCCTCAGAAACACAAGAAAATGGTTTTGGCATTAAACACACAGGCTATATGGTGTTTGAGTATTCATTTTAAATATATTGCTTTTTTCTCAATTTTTTTTTAAACAGGCATTATAAGAATGTCATGCACAGTGATTTTCATTAAAATTATACTTACTATGTCTCAAGAAAGATTAGAAGTAGGAGCATTAACATTTCTTTGATATCAATGCCAATGAAATGCATTTTAATATCAAGGTATAAGGACTTCAATTAAGAGTCTATTATACTTCTTGGAACAGTCTGATATGAAAGGCACCGAGTCACATTCTGCAACTGATTTCTCTCTCTTCAAGAGGCTATGTAATTATTTAGCCAATGACATTTATAGTTCTGCAAGCTCATATGGGGGCAATCGCCTCTTATGCTTCAAGGCATATACTGATCATCTCAAGAGGTCAGGAAGGAACTTCCTTCTCCCACATATGAAGCACAGTTCAGTTCACAGGTTACCTTGTATAATTATGTGCTTTCCCAGCTCACTGGATATCAGCCTGTCACCAGAGGTAGGAAACTGCTTGGATAGACCAATTACCTGGTTCAGTAGGCCAGTCCTCAAGTCCTCATTCACATTGAATGATCACACTGTCATGTAAGCACCCTTAATGCAAATGATATCAAAAAAATCATTAAGTGCAAGAAGAAGGCAGCTCAGGCTCGGAGAGTTTAAGATTTCACCTGTGCCCCGTGCCGATAGTTTGCTATCCCTGAAGACCTCGAGCTAGTCACAACGCAGAGAGACCCGAGTGGAATCACAGCTGCTTGGTTCTGTGCCTGCCTTTCCTTGCAGTAGCCGAAGCAAGTGCAGCAAGGATTACATCCCAAGTTCACACATGGTCATCATGCCCATTGGCAACGCTTTTTCAAGCAAGGTTGCCCACTGGGCTGCACAACACTGGGATGTCACTGCTGTAGTCTAGTAATGGCACACAAGTGACACGGATGATGCTCAGTTGCACTCATCCACTTTGAAGGCACAAGAAGCAAGACACTAAAAAGCAGAGAGACACCCTTGCTGTCCGCATCTCCAACAGCTGCTATTCTAAAGCAACAGTGCACCTTTTCAGCCACACAAGTGGTTTGTAGGCTTGGTAACTAACTGGGAGCATGGAAAGAAGGACCCCTGATGATCACTAGGCAGACAGCAACTACAGCACAGCGACAAGGGTGGTGATAATGACTACCCTTAGATTTCAGGTATGGGAATTTCCCAAGGCAGGCAGTGGATGCAATCTGCTTTCCAGAGAATGCAGCTATAGTAAATCAACTAGTTGACATAGACTGATATGACCTGACTGACAAGGCCCAATTAGTCCACTTGGTTATTCCTTGAAAGGAAAAGACTTACTTTTCCAAAGTCTTGGAGATGTCAAAGCAGCAAACAAAAAACAGCTGGGAAAAAGCTTTCTTCTTTTATCTTTAGAGGACAGACTACAAAGCAACTCCATTTGCTTCTAGCTCCAGGTTATTTGATTAAAAACAACAACAAAAAAAGCACCTTGTAAGACAGACACCTTGTAACTAGAGAGCAAATCAAGTCATCATTAAGACCAGTTTCATAATCATCATCTTCTTATAGGTAAGGAGGACAAATTAGAAAGCCTTTCCAGGGGAAAGTAGGTTCCAAATAATTTACATTCCTGTTTGGTGAAAGTCCCAGGTGCTGTATTGCCCAACATGGCACAAGAGATTTCCTAGAGGTCAGACCAGATGATCAACTGGAGCATGAGCTGGAATCTGCTCATGTGGGCTGTGGATGCCTTGTATCTTCTGGTGGGCTGCCTCCTCAAATTTGCTGTTGGATAGGCCGTGAAGCAGCACTCTAGATACAGATTAGCATGTCCCTGCCGCAATATTTCTGTATTGCCATCCACAAGCAGACATGACCAATATCTAGAAATAAACCTTCATTGGAAGGACTGACAGTGCCAAGCATAATCCTGTGTCTAGGCTGCATTTACAGTTCAGATTCCTACCTCTCTCAGGCAAAGGAATAGTATTGCCTTTCTTCTCCCAAATTAAATAGCACAGAGCAAAAGTTATCTGCTTTGTGATCTTGAAGTACTTCCTCGAGTTTCCAGGCAAAATAAAAAGGCACTTCACTTGGCTAGCCTTACACAAGGAACAACGGCAGAACTGCAACTGTATGAAATAGTCACTGCTTGTGTTTAGTTAGTTATGATTGATATTTAATCACAATTTTGGGGACTCTTCCCCATCAGCCCTCACCCACACTCCTATGGTGGAGCAAGTCTTGCTAAGACAACAAAGGAGGTATCCAGAGATGGGATATGGCTCTCAAAGGAGATGTTAGTACGAGTCGTCACCTGCTCAGACCACAGCTCTGCTGCCTGGAAGTGGATGACGTGACGTTCAGAGATAAGTCTTCTCCCACTGCATCAGGCTTTTTTCCTTGGTGGGTGGCCAGGAGGCCCACTCTGCATTTGGGAGGCACCTTCTCTTCAGGCTGTGCCTAACCACAAGCGTGTCACAGCTGGGTATGCACCCACCCCAACTAAATCCAGCATGGACTGTGCTGCAGGCACAGAGGTTCCCAACAGCATTGATCCAGCCCCAGGCTTCATTTCCCAGGGGCCGCTAAACCTGGTGTTCGTACCTGAGCTCTGCTCCCCAACCACTGCTGATCTGGGCAGACACCAGCCACAGGGAGCACCATTCCTGGTGTACCTTCAGTAACTTCTTCACATGGGAGGGTTCCTCGGCAGAGATGCCACTGCCTGAGAGTGTGGGTTGAAGGACACTTCTCTACCAGAATTAGGGGCTGTTCTTCATGTAAGGATGTTCGAGCACCTCTCGTTGGGACAGCCACAGCAACTGTCACATCCATCCTCAAACAGGCTCCTCCCTCATCGCATCTAGTGCCACAAGATCTGCAATACCAGGTTAATTCCATGGTGTGTGACTTGCCTGTTGATTGTTCCTCCTTTGTGCTGGTCTGGGCTTAACACTTTGAGATAATGTTTCTGAATGATTCAAATCCACCTTGTCAAGTCCCATACAAACAGCTTTCAGAGGTAGAGTTTGATACAAGCAGCGTGAGGATTCACAAGTCCTTGCTGAGAAATGGTCTCCCGCACAAGAGCTGCTAAGCCAGGACATATTTTACAGATGCAATAAGCAAAAGCAAAGGCCACTGGTTGCAGAATTAATGGACAAGGTGGGCATGGCCTGAGGCCACTTGGCTGAGTCAATTGCAACATATGCTGGCACCACTTGCCTTTGAAACTGTGAGGTTTGTAGTGATGGTGTAAAACATAGCAGGGTTGATGAATACCCTAAAGCAACATTTAATAACTGCTGAACATCTGCAAGCCAAGGGACAAGCTCCAACCCCTTCACACAGGTGAGCAGTTTTGAACACTCTCTACCCTTTACATCCTCAGCTGCAAAGGGGCAGGGACACTGGGCACACGCCAGTGTCATTACGCAAAAAGACTCCAACCTCGCATTCACTTTGTGCAGCTCAGCCCATCACTTGGATCAATCCCACAGAGTTGGGGGGAACTTTTCTAAATACAGCAAAACTGGATTAAGGCCGACAGTGCTGGTACAAAGTCAAAGTCACCCAGTCTTCCCTACGATTTTTATGTATTTTTAGACCAGACCCTTTGTGATTAGAAACAAGGGGAAACAACTCATTATGCCAGATTAGTGGACATTTCTACAAGAAAAAACCCCACGATTTCTTACCAGTGCCAATTCATACAATTATTACCTCCCTCTGTCCAGCAGTACAAATACTTCAGCTACTTGTGCTATTACTGCATGACCAGCATTAAAACAGGTCAAATTGACTATCACAGACTGTTTAAACACACCCAACCCTCTTTCTATCCCCCCCCAGCCCATGAACACATTTTTAATTTAAACAAGACAAGAGGCATTTTAAAATTGAGACCTGCTCAGAGAAACCCCACAGAGTTTCACAAATACAGAAGTAACAGGAAAGAGTCTCAACAGGTTACAAAAACAGGAAGAAAAAGTTACACCAAGACAGACAACATTGTGGTTCCTGACCTCCCGATGCTATGGACTACAGCTAAGAGGTCTGTAGAAGTTCCTCTTGTTTCTGCAAAGTTTGAGTCCCTTCAGGAGATTACTCTCACTATCCACTCTGTTGCTATCAGGCTGTGTATTTGCCCCACTGTTCCTAGTCCTGCCAGCTGGGCAAAGTGACCCCACCAGCTCGGTTTATGGATATATTGATGGGTTTGGGGGGCTGGAATGTTTTAGGATGGCATCGGTCTGTTTGGGAGGGTCTCTCCTTGAGTCCGTGAGTTCGCTCCTGAAGCAGGCCGAAAGGAGACTGTAGAGAAGGAACCAGAGAAAAAGATGAATGTACAGGACCCTTCACCAGCCACCAAGAGAGAAACAGTCACCTTCTACCTTCATGATCACAGTACGGGCTGTGAAGGAGGGGAAGAGCAGATGTCTCAGCACCTACAGTGAGGGTATGTGACACAGAGATTTAGAAAGCTGGAAGGCCCCAGGTACAAGCAAGTGCTTGGCAAGGAAGAGAAAAGCACTACTTGATAGGGAAGTCTGATTTCTGTGTCCTGGTCTCATGGGTACAAATAGTGCCCCAATACTGTTTCCAGTGACAAATACAAGAGGAAAAAAATCACTCAGCCAAAGGGGAAAAGGAGGGAGGCAGTTTCCACTGAGCCCACTTCAAAGTTCAATTACTTAAAAACCAGAAGCTGGTGCTAGGGAGAGAGGATGGTACCTACTGTGAAAGGGCTGTAGTGATTATATCTCAACTCCTCCCCTTTTCAAAGCCAGGGGGACCCTCTGCACTAAAGCTGAGGGGTCCCTGGGGCTGCCAGCTGATGCAGAAGGTACTCAGAGCCAGCAAAGCAAATGCAGCACATCTTCATATACCTAATCTCACATTTTTTCTTGCTGACTTTCATCTTGGCAATTCTCTAGCGAGGACACTATCTGAGTGCCTGGAGTTTGCCACACATGCAAGCGCAGCACTACAAAACCAAAGCAAATCATGCAAAAATCCACTACTAGCTTCTACACAGAAAATGACAATAACCAGGTGGAGGTACGAAGAACACCTTCCCTGCCAGCCTCCTCCCTGTGACAACAAGCGCGGGGATCCTTGTAGCTCCCATCTCAGCTGGAGCACTCCAGGCACTGGATAGCTCAGCTCTGTCATACCTCACTTGCGAGGTTAATTCCTTCTCATTTGGATAATGAACTGTGCTGTTCACTAGATTGAAAGGCAGCCAGTAGGCTGGTAGCTGCAGTCCTGCTGATTTATTGCAGCAAACGTTTCTTTCATAAGATCCACCTGGATATAAGAGTCCTCTTCTTGGTAGCCATTGGAAGACTCTGTGAAAACCCTTCAATCACGGGAGTTGGACTTCATGATCCTTAGGGGTCCCTTTCAACTTGAGATATTCTATGATTCAATGCTATGGAAAACTGAAATAAAGACTGTTCTGAAAACAGTGTGCAGCAGGTTGGAACCCACCACAGGAAATTTTGCTGAATGCGAAAAAGTGTTTTCCAGTGAAACCCTTAAAGACTGTGCAGACACTCCTTGGGAGTATCAATGGTAAACCTTCCCTCCCCAGCCACTACTGATATCTCTGGCAGAAGGGATCTTCCAGCAAATCCATGTTTTAAACAAATGGTGGCAGACCATGAAAAGGGGTCTTCTAAATAAATGCGTGTGCTGCTGTTTTAAACATGGGCCCTGGGATGTGGCAGTGGAAAAGGAAGAATAGAAACTTCAGCAAAAAAACAACTTCCCACCTATGATCATGAAGGTATTTGGCGTAACAGTAAATAAGAGAAAACCATGCACAAAGGAGCAAACAGAGAGAGGAGATGAGACAGAGAAAGATTGTGAATCTGGCACAATGTGAAGCATTATAGTATTTTGGTCATCTTGTGGGACACAAAGCTTTCCATTATCACCAGATTTATCTTTTTTTTTTATTCCAGAACAGTAAGACAATTGCATCTGCTCACCTGCCAAATGCAATGCTGGTCTATGTATGCACTGGAGCAACTATACAGTTTTCCAAAATGACAGATTTATATTTTTAAAACTAACATTCACCATGATAATGCCATCCTTGCTTTTCCTACTTGTCAAAAAAGATGAAGCTTTCCACGTCATAGGAATGAAAGGGAAACTTCTTCCCACACATCTAGATAGCTTTTCTTTGTCAACCATGGCTCAGAAAAATCAACTGAAAAATCAAGTAATTCCTCCATCAAGGCTTGACTGTGGAGCATATGTGGATGCAGCTCCATTTTGAGAATAAAGAACCAAAAGCAACTCGCAAACATCACAGCCCCACAGAGCCCTGCTAGGACCTATGGCTTCCACCACATTTGAACTTGGTTACTGCATATACACTTTCCTAGCTCTCATTTTTAACATATGCTTCAAATGAAAACAAACTGAGACCGAGTTTTGAAACTATATCCCTACTTATATAGTGAAAGGCATTTTCTCATAAAGCCAGAACAGACTCACAAAGGGGTCACCATGCTGCTGAGTTTGGCCAGCCTGACAAGGAAGCAGTGGCAGGACATCTCCCAGCAACCTGCTCACATGCAAGGTCGCTGTTACCCAAACCAGTTCCTACAAAGCGTCTTCTCTCTCTGTTCTCGCGTCAACACCTGAAGCTCCTTTACCATTCTTTTTTGGGGGTACAGTTGCAAGTATGAGTCTTTTCAGCCTAAATGCCCCTTTGCCCTGGACACATACCTTCAGAAATCATCAAGAAAAAAAAAACCAAAACAAACCAGAACTCAGCTGCACCTAAGGAGCCATTGCTTGGACATGCATTTCAGCACAGAGGACCCTGCTTGATGGCAGGCTGTTGGCAGAGACAACTGCAGCAGCTCTGGACAAACACTGAAAGTTATTTTTTCTCCCCACTCCTGGCAGCCTTAAAAGCTCTTAATCTTTCTCCCCAGTATCTGAGCACACTCAGCAGCTGAGAAAATTCAGTATATAACTGGACAAGTGCCAGGAGACATGCCATTTCATTAAATTAAATGGCTGGACTCATACGTGTTGGTCTTAAAAGTAACACAAATACCAACCTCAGTTGCCCAGAACCCATTCTATTGATATAGGAAGACTGAAAACAGTAATTATGGCAAAGCAACTGTCAGCACCAAGTGAAAGCTGTCATCTCCTGCCATCCATTTCTGCTTACAAAACCATTTCTCATCTGAAATGGCTGTAGTTCAAGCGGAGCTTTGAAGACATGCAGCTGAGTGCACAAAGGCCACAATACCTAGCAGCTAGTAAATACGAGGTATAGTATACACAAACAGTGTAGATGACTGATAGAAATAAATAACAATAATAATGAGAATGTTAAGTTTCTCAAAAGAGAGTCCAGAGCCCCTGGATGCTCGAGCCATTTTGGCACAAGGCTTTTTTTTTGTTCTTTTTTTTGTGTGTTTTTTTTTTTTTTTTTTTTTTTTTTCACACCTCCACAAGACTCCAGCTGACACTGAAAAACACACAGGTTGAAATGTGAACACATGCGGAGATCTGGCAGAAAGCCATGGTATTGCAGCAGTCCTGAGACAAGGCCAAGGCACCAAAACAAATCCTTACAGGCTCAAGTGGGACTTATGTGGTGCCTTGGCCCCGTGCTAACCTCTGCAGAGGAATGAGTTATACCCGCAGCCTCTTGACGCGTGAGCTTACCCGCAGGAACGCGTGAGATCCTGAGCACTACCGCTGGCAGCTACCTACAGCCCGGGTGACTATTTTGTGTCACCCAATAGAGCAGGTGAAGCAATGCCTGTGAATGACACCGCTTACGGTCTGTCTGGGAAGTCATCCTCTGACCCAGTCCCTGTAACTGCAAAGCTTTGGGAACAGAGGGGGAAAATGGAAACCAGACACTTATTTGGCCCTTCTTCTCTCCATCCTCCTGCCACTTACGCCACCCGAAGTGACCCTGCTGCAGCCCTGCCAGCCAAGTTCAGGTAGGGACTGTGTCTGCCTGGATGGAAACTTTCATGTGCAATGTGGAGACACTTATCGGCAACAAATTACAGTTTTAAAAAAATGCTTTAAAAGTGCATGTGTAGAGTCTTTCTTTGAAGCACCCCTGGTCACAAAGCAATTCCTTCATGTTTCATCCTTGGTCCTGACTTCCAGCTTCCCTTTTTATAGCTGAGGAACCTGAAGTATTTACATCCAGCTGAGACACCAGCCCTCCAACAGTATCAGAGATGCTCAGCAGTGGGGTCCAAGCACTCAGCTGAGCTGGTACTCACAGTCTCAGCTTTGCATGCTCTTGACAAGATGGACAGCCTGGAGAAAGCATGTAGGTGGCTCCACCTTCACTGCCATTCCCACAGAGCAGATGAGAGAAAAGCACACCCACCCTGTGCTCCCCAGCTCGGGTACACACACGCAGTGGGTTTCTGTCTGCAGGCTGTTCAACCGCACTGCCTGGCTGTGCCTTGGGCTCTACTGGAAGTCAGAAATGAGGCTCTGAGCCTGTCCTCCTTGACCTTCTGAGGCCAAAAGGTGAATTGTATGGGATGAGAGACTACAAAGGGCTCTTACGAACAGTCAGGACTTGCACTTGGGGAAGGAGCGCTGCTTCCTGCCATGAAATCTGCATCTCAAACAGACTCGCTCAAGTTCTGTACAGAAACTTGGCTTTGGCCAAACTCCTGCCATTGACTTCTACCAGCTCTGACCAGAAAGTTAACAAGAAGCTTTTCTGTTGGAAACGATTTTTCCAACCAACACAGTACTCTGCAAGTGCTTGGCCCTCAGTTGAGCACCACATCCCTACAAACAACTTTGCAGAGCCTTCTGTGTCTCTCTCCTCTCCCTCTTCCCCACCGCCCTCACTGCACAGGTCACTGCGAGCACACCCGTACTCACTGCTTCTGGAGCAAGTGCTGGTGCTGCTGCTGCTGCTGCTGCCGGTAGGTCTCGATTGTGTGCTGGGGAAGGTACTGCATTAGTTCCAGGGACTCTTTGATCTTTAGCAGCATTTCATATGTCTCCCGTCCCCTCACCTGGATCGTGAGAAAAATAAAAGAGGAAAAAAGAAAAGCCTTAAAGGACTGCATCTATAGTGTCAGCAACCTTAGCAAGTTTTAGATAAAGTCATGTAAACAACCAGAGCAGGATGCAAATACTCTGTTTATACTCCATGCATACACAATGAAACAAATAAGCCTTGTGCTACAGGTACAGCAGATAATGTTGAAGAGCAATAATCTGATACTGCAGGCTAACGAACATCTTGGAGTTGTCATCTTGTTCAATGTAAATCTCTGCCCACAAAAAGCAATATTCCGATCGAGTCTGTTAGGCAGAAAATGCCTTTACCTGCCTCAGATATAAACAGATCTGGTGGTGAATATTACATGCCTTGAGGAAAAAAAGAGTACTTGAATTTGAGTGTTGGGTTTGGTTCTCCCTTCTCCTTTAAGAACACCATGGTTTGTGATTTATCCAACTAAATGTGGCTTGTGGGGAGGCAGCTAAATGGCCAATTACAGATACTTCTTGCCCTTTCTGATCCTACCTTAACACAGTGTATTGCACTCCTATTAGTCCACAAGGGTGGTAATACATATAAAAGCCACAGAAACATCCACCTTTGTCAACAGACAACACCTGTTACCTCCAGAGAAAGCTCAAGCACCACAGACCCAGAAATGGCAGAGAAGGAAACCCAGTTTGGTCTGCAAGACAATGTTTCCCCCAGGACAGAAAAATCACTTGGGATATTCTCATTTGCTTTGCACAAGCCACTCCCAGTCAGCGGCTAATGGGATTTTTGTTTGTTTGTTTGTAATATCTGTTTAAAATATGTAGCTCTGTGGACTGAAAAAAAATACTCCGCATCCCATCCCCATCCTCAGTTCTCTCTGAGGTCTAGGTGAGCAGTTGACTTGCCTCAAGTCACTGAGGAAGATACTAATGGCAAAGATAGAGAGAACTCACTGGCAAGTATAAGAGCTCATCATCTGGGGAACGTCTTTTTTTGATAGATGTCATCTGTATCCCATGAGTTCCTTGTCGAAAAGCTGGAAGAGAAACCCCAAAAAAGTATCCCATTTAAAGAAACAATTAAAAAAAAAAAAAGGAACAAGAAAGAAAATTTTAAAAGGGAGATACAGAATAGACAAGACATGAAGTGCATGGCCAGCTCAGATCTGCAGTGCAGCTCCTGGCTCCATAAGGCAGACACGACTTTGCAGATGTTGGGTGGCCATATCGCTTGGGGAAACAGCCAAGGAGTGCTGCATATATGGCAAAACCCCCAGCAAGCTGTACCTAGAACAAGCACTGGCTCTTTCGAGGAACGACTGTGAGCTTTGGTATTGCAGTGCTCATGAACTGTTGGTGGATCAGTGACCCATGAAGGCAAAACACACAGAATTCACTGAAAAAAATAAGCCCTCCTCCAATCTGCCTCCTGTTAAAACCTGCTGCCGTGCTGTTCAGTGCAGTGCCATCACTGAGCATATGTGGGAAAGCAAAGCTGAGTTTCCACATCTTGCATGTCTGCTGAGCGCACTGCACTCTTTAGAGCACAGAGAGAGGCCCAAGCAGCTCTGATGCACAGCAGGGTTTGTGTGCAGTCTTAATCTAGATCTCTGTGGCTGGAGACACACGCCACATCATGAGACACTGGCCAGAAGAAGCAGAGAATGACAGCACAGTCCCAAACAAGCAGTAAAGGTACAAAAAGTGGTTACAGAGTCCCAGCCTTTTGCCTTGAGGGTGGCAAATAAACATCCCCTCCAGCCACTGCTGGCAGGGCTAACCTCACACAGGCAGCAGTGCAAGGGAACACACAAACCCAATTTATTAAAGGATGTTTTGTGAACACCAGCTCATTTTTCAGGTTGATTGACCCTGGCATAACAGACATCTAATGCCCTCCTGCCTCAAAGCCCATGCACAGCACCACTCCATCCCCACAGCACAAGTGCTGGGGTGACGCCTGCACCCAGTGACAGCACGATTTGCAATCTGCCCAGCTCTGCCAGCTACTTACGGCGCTTCGTACCATCACCATTCTTTGTGCTGTCGGAGACTTGCTGCTTACGGATGCTGTCCTCGTCTGCTTTGCGATCTCTGCCTGGGCAAGCACAAATGCGGGCTTCGAAACATCGGCGGCCCAAGACTTGCCCACTGGGAAGAGAGGTGAGAGGAAAAGTCAGCTGGCAGCTCAGATGTGGGCCAGTGTCCTTCAGCTTCCTGCCAGACTAGGCACAGACAGACCCAAACCTCCCATTTCTCAATCAGAATGTCCTGGGTTTTGGGCAACTCCCACCTGCAAAGGTTTGAAAAATATCCTATGGCCCCTCACATAGGGAATCCTAAGGGCATGGAATGCTGCCCTGAGCAGAATAGCAGCCAGAAGGCCACCTCTCAAGCAAAGGGCGACACTCAGGATGAACCACTTACTCTCTAGTTTCCAGTGTCACAATGATGAGGATTGGGCGACGGTTCATCCCTCCCACGCAGCTACTGTTACACATGAAGTTGTACAAGACTGTCGTGAACTCAGTACCAACCTGGATGAGACAAAGGGGATGAGCGGATGAGGTGATGGATGGAAAGCTCTGCTTTTTCCAGGCTCTCCTCTTGAAGTCCCACAATCATATTACCATGAAATAGGCCCCACCACAAGGCTTCCTTAAAAGAAATTAAGAACTGCCCCCAAGGCATAAAGAGGGTGTTTAAAAGCTCATTTCTGACAAAGAGGAAGAAGGAATTCATTGTGATGAGGATGAGGAAAGCACAAGATCCCAACTCCTTCGACTAGGGTTGCAACTCCCACGACATCCCTTTGTGTGCTGTGTTGCCGTCGTCCTGAGCTCACAACGTACCTGAGGCGGCTCATAGGGGACCAGCACACTCTGCCTCCCGGTGATGGGGTCTTCGACATACTGGGCATGGCTGTTCCCTTCTACCCTGATCAGGTGGCTGGGAGGTGCTATTTGCCCTGCAAGAGTGAGCGGGCAAAAAATGAGACACCGTCTGATGAAGCAAGCTGAGGCGCAGGGCAGTGAGATCTTCCACCAAGGGAAACCCCTGCATCTGGCCCCAGACGTCTACCAGAGCACATACGTGCCTCCCAGCATCCCTTCCAAGGTCCCCACTGCCAGACATCAAATGCAATGCAGGCTTTCTCAAGCTGGACACCTGAACATGGGCTTCCCAAGATCCTGGACTGCTTAAGCTCAAATGTCAACTGAATGGCAGCTCAGAGGCAGCTGTGAGCAGATGTCTTCAAGCAGATAACTCCACGTGGGTTTTCACACCAGCTGAAAGCCTTTCTTTTCCTCCCCTTGATGTGTACACAAAGCAAATCCCTTCAGGTCTTGGTCCCTACTCTTTTCCCCATCAACTGCTAGCCCTCTTGTGTTCTCTCCCATCGGTCTTGATCCTAAGCAGCCAAAAAAGATTCAAGGAGCAGGAGAAATACACATTTAATTAGTGGTCAACTTGAAAAATCACGCTTGCTTGCAGGAGCAGCAGAAAGGAACACAATCATCTTTGTTTCTAGGCCCCTCTCCAACAATTAAAAAAAATAGTTTCCTTCCTGCAAATTCTCTTCAGTGTTTCTACAATGTACAACTAAATTCTGAGGAGAAAAAGCCTGTTATGGGTTCATCCAAGTAATTTGGTTTGTATTTGAACTGTTCATTTCTTACTTGAAATAAGAGCATGTTTCTAGATAGACAGTTTTTTCAGAATAAGCATATGTAGTTCTAGTTTTTCTTTCTTAAAACTCTATCACGGAACAAGGTATCAACCCTCAAAAAATGCAGTTCTATCAGAAAAGCACTTTCTAATATGAAAAACTATTTCAAAGGACTGTCTCACTCCACTCTGATTTTACACTCCCAAGTCCTTGCTTATCTTTGGACTTGTCTAGCTGGCTGCATTGTAACCAGCAAAGGGATCCAGGCTCCTAAGACATCCTGCTAACTGACACCAACCATGTTTTTTTACAGTAGGAGATAAATAATGCACGTAGAATACAACAGATGCATATGTGAACTTATGTGAACTTAAGCAGCCATGGCAAAACAGAGCCCAACCCATGAGTTTGCAGAAAACCCCAGGACATTTTTTAAACAGCTGCTACTTCACTAACATGAGGAGAAGCAAGTAAAAGATTAAAACATGAATACTAAACTGATAGCGTTAAATGTGCAGAAAGTTTGCCTACAGTTGATGCTGGCACTTAGTGTTATCCTGTTAGAGATAAACAGCCCCTCCGTCTTTGAGGCGTGGATTAAGGACTGGAGATGATATTGCATCCTGTTACTAGATCCCTGTCCCAGAGACATGGAAGCTCATTCCTGAGCACAAGAACAGCTGCTTCTCATTGCAGGAGCAAAAGCAGAGCAGAGAGAGGCTGCCAGGAGGGCACTGCCTGCCATGGGCACAGACATCCATCCAACCCGGGCAGGCGTGGAAGTTTATTTCAGTACTTTCTTCCCAAGGACGTGTTTGCACAGGGACAGCTAAAGTATAGTATGAAGCTTCCTGCTAAGCACGGGAAATAAAAAGCTGCGAAAGATGTTGCAGGGGTGTCTGCTTCCAGCGGGTTTGCTGTGAAGCTGCTGCCAAATCCCCACACCCGCTGCTCATCAGTCACGCAGCTTTGAAGAGAGGCTGCCAGCAAAACACTGCCCTCCTTACCCTCGTTGAACTCGCGGCTCAGCTCGTGGTTTGGGCAGCGTTTGACCACTTCGGTGACGTGTTCAGCTTTCTTGTAGACTGGCATAGCCCTGATGACGGCTCCCTGAGGTGGCGGGGTCATCACTTTGATCTGGATGGGACATGTCTTGGCGATCTGGCAGTACAACTTTTTCAATTCGGTGGAGTACTGGATTGGGGGAAAAGAGCAAGAGAGAGTCAGGATGTTCAGTGAGAGGTGGAGGTGTGCCAGGAGGATGGAGATGGGTTTGCACACATAGCTGAATGCACCACCTATTGCATGTGCATTGCATTTGTTCACACAATAGCCACACCTCCAGACAAGCTGCAAAAACCCCCAGACCTTTACCTGTTTTAGAATAGCAGAGTATAAATCTACATCTTAGCTTTCCCAAAGGCAAAAATCTTCCAATAAAGACTACTGCTTTTACATGGACAAATACAGCCTTTATTTCTCTTGGGCACACACCCCCTCTTCCAAGGGACCTACATTACCCACCTAACAAAACGGCCACTATTCTTTTCACAACACCCTGTAATCCTGGAAGCATTGGAAACCACATGCGTAAAGTGTTTCATCCTGTTTTGTAATAAACCCTCCTACTTTTGCAGAGCGGGGGGAATGAAAACATGAACCTTGAAATTGAACAGTACTTGAAAGCAAGACCCTGAGTAATTTGAGAGTTGTGCCAAATCTGACATTTCAGTCATCTTTTAAAAGCATCTCACACCTCTCCTATCATCTATATAGCAACCTCCTCACTTCTAAACTGAAAGCATTGTGTCCATGAAGGGGAAAATATAATAATAATAATAATAACAACAACAACAACAACAACAACAACAACAAATAAATGTCAAAGCTCAGAAGAGTTGAACAGCCCAAAGACCAGGTCGAGGGTGGGACCTAGAGCATAATCCAGGAGCTGGCTCCAAAAGGGAGGTTGTGACAGTCCTGGGGTACGCAATGAACACCTGGAGCAGAACAAGATGCTTCTACTCTCTGTGCTAATTTGGAATGTATTAGACTCCCTCTTTTAAGATGTTCCCTACTAAAACAGTAACAGTGGTGCAGCATTTTCCTGGAGTGTGTTCACATCTGGAAACCTTTACTCAGCAAAACATTAAGCCATGGGCTGAAGTCATTGATTTCTGTTCAAAAAACAGCACTGAAATGAGGGCAGATGCTTAGCAGGAACGACCACAAGGAAACTCTCATATGGTTCGGTATAGTCTAACCTGAATCCATTTTTCTGGATGTGCCCCATCAAGGAGACAATCCAGTCTGCTCTGCTGTACGAGCTTGTCGCAAATTATGGCAGTTTTCATCAGCACCCCACTCCAGAGGCATTCCGTTTTCTCCTGGTGCTCAGATATTCATGAGCACAGAGCTCTCCCAGTAACTCTAACCACGTAACCCACAGGAATTGCTGGCATTTCCGCTCTTCCATCTCTTTGGTTCTTGCAGAGAAAGAAAAGCGAAAGCCCCAAGGTGTTTTTTTCCCTCAAAAAAATGACTGTAGCAGCCATGGCTGATATAGCCATGGTCCCATCTGTTCAAACAGAGCACTGACAGGCTCATACAGGTCGAGAGCACAACTTGGCCATCCACCCTGCCAGGATGGGAAGAGCTGGTGCATGCATGGGTGGGCGTCGGGCGACGCAGCAACAGAAGGATTAGCTAGCGATATCCAGGGATTATTTGCATTTCAAAGTGTACACCTTGCTAACACAGGAAAAACCAAAGCTGGGAGAGAGACACTAGGTAGGAGAGGGGGATTAAAAATAAGCCAAGCCGGTCCCTTCCCTCCTCACTCAATGCCACCCTGCCATACAGCAGAGAAGATGCTAGAGGTATTTAAACTAAGGGAAAAAAAAAAATCTTTAAGATGCAAAGGCCAAATTGTGCAATGTATTTTATGTGCCTGCAGGCTAGAGATTAAACACACAAAGGATTTACCCAGCCCGCGGAAATGGGGAACATGCCAAACAATTACAAAAAAAAAAGTTGCGAAACAGATCTAGATGGTGATTTATATTGTACATCTTTTAAACCTGAAATTCCTTATTGTTTTTTAATTAAAACGCAATTTCTTACTGAAGGTAAGAGTGAGCTCACTATGTTGTCTATTCATCTCAAGAGGTAGGAAAAGAATCACTTGTGTTTGAAAGAGGAAGAAAATTTAGAAAGTATTGTTTCCCTCAACACATCAGTTTGCTAATAGCATTGTGGAGGTTTCAAGGACACAAAGCCTCAAAAATTTCAAAAAGCCAACTAATCACTTGGATACCTTAACATCATTGAAGTGTAAAGAAATTGGGCATCTAAAGGTGATGGACTGAAAAAAAAGCATAAATATGGAAGTGTGATGGCACAGGGAGGGCAAAGCACACACCATGAGTCAATGTGTCCACCATCTGCAGGCATTTGGAGAACTGAACAACTGGAAGGAGTTACACAGCCCTCGGTTATGGATCAGCAGTACTTGTGTTGACTGTAATTTTATGTATAATATCTTAAGAAGACAGAAAGCTGGGGTTACAAGGAGGAGAAAAAAAATAAAAATCACTGCTTCCAGAAAGACAGGAGAGGTGCCCGACATTAGGATGCATACTGAGGCTCCAGGTCAAACAGCATGGCCCCTCTGCCAGCAAAGGAAGTGATCTGCTCCTCATCCATCCTTCAGCACCCCAACTCTCAGACCCCTTTGGCTACAACCAACAAGGAAAGTGTCAGACCTGCAGCTTAAATTCACAGAAGACAAACAGCCAAAGGCTAATGGGTTACGTTGAACAAGCCTGTTCAAAGAAATATATATATAGAGATATATATATATATATATATATATATATATATATATATACATCCCCACCACACAGGGCAGACGCAAGAGCACCAGGCTCTGACCAACACCTTGAGCTTGGCATGTCAGAGAAGGAGGGTGACCAGGAGCCCACCCCTGCTTCAGGACATGGTCAGGGCATGGCCCAGCACGGAGACAGACGACAGCAGGAGGGCTGCGCTGCCCTTTTGTCACCCGATTGCAAGAGGAGGTCAAGCCTCATGGGCACTACACAGGGCTCAGGGCCGTGGCACAGAGCCACGGTTTCACATCTACCCCAGGCACAGCCGCCAGCGAGCATGTAATCGTTGAGTGGCCGGTCATTTAACACCGGTGTAAATCTGTCCACGGGGTACCTGCTGTCAGACAGTAAGGGGCTTGAATTTCCCACTCTGCCAACTTTGCTGCAACCATGGGTAACCTGACACCCAGTCATCTATTGGCATAAATAGATGTGAACAACTAGGTCATGGTGGCTTCATACAGAATTGGTGATAATCGTTATGTCCGTGGAGCAAAACAGGATATTGTATATAGATTTCAAAGCAAATAAGTACCAGAAAAAAAAGCCCTGAGGCAGGAGCTGTCCGTGTAAGCAAGGGTTGCCCCTCTTAGCACAGGTGCCTCTCCCCCTTGGTCCCCAAACCACCCCACCTTGCAAGAAGTGACAGTCCCCCTGCCCACCATGTTGCTACAGGAACTCACAAAACCTCACTGTATAAGGGGTAAAAATCACGAGACCAGCAATTCCCAGAAATCTAGAGCATGATCATTAATCAATGCACTTTTGTTACTTGCTATTGTAGGAAAATTAGTTAGGAGCAAAAATGGGAAAATGAGCCTGACCCAATCAACAAACCTGTCCTTTAATAAGATGACAGTAGTCATTACCTAGCAGCAGGAAAAGAGTTGTGCCAACAGCCTAAGGAGTGCAAACGCCACTTCTACCAGATGTACGGACCAAAAAGTTATTTAAAACAAAAGAGCAGAGCCTGGCGGCGTGTTATCCACTCGAGAGGGAGAAGAAAGAGCTTTGGCTCAGACTATTCTTTGGGGTTTGAGTGCTGCATGTCATGCCCAAATAAGCAGACTTCAAGAGATTGCTAAGAACAACAGTGAATCTAGCTTTTTGCTTAATAATATGTTTTAAAAGGAAAGAAGAAAACATTCCAGCGCCTGCAGCCCTGCCCTCCACACCTGCCTGTGCAGACATACTGTATTACCCACTCTTGGCACCCTGGCTGGTAATTCAGTATCACAATAGACACACGCCAGCCACCACCAGGCAACACCTGTCTGATTTCTCAGCAAGCCCCTTCTCCGGAAGATGTGTCAACAAAGCGTTTAAAGGAGAAAACAAAACACTTTTCACCTCCCAAATGGAGAATTTATGCTAGAAATGACATAAGTATTCTGGAAGTAAGTGCTTGGTATTATACAATACAAGCTGCAATGGCTTTTCACTGAGCATTCGGTTCCCCTGCAAAACCAATGCAATGAAATTCCCCCAGCACTACTTTGAAAATCTGCCTTTAATATCTGTTTTACCATCTGATCTAGCTGAGGGATTACAGCCCCTAAGTCTTTAAAAGGAGCAGGATTCAGCCAGCTCTGTGAATGCTGATGGATGTCAACTTGAAGGTGATCCCAGAGGTTGTCTTATGGCTTGACAGCTCCCTGAGCCCCTTGTGCTCAGATCAACAGGTCTTTCAAATCTTTTGCATAGTTCTTTCAAGAAGTCACGTTTTAGTTCAACTCAGTTGAACACTATATTCGTTTTACTTGACATTTTCAAAGCCATCGGTCAGCCGTGCTTTTTCCCCTATGAAACTAACTCCAAGAACGGGAAAAAAGAACGTGCTAGAAGAGTTGGAAAGCAACATTTACTTGCAAAGTCTTCACAGATGAGCATGAGAAGTCGCAAAGAAATAGCGAATCACTTGTATAAGGTTTATTCTCTTAAAAGAAAAAAGGCAGTAGGAAGAAGGGAAGTTACCCACTAAGAATAAAAATTGAGATTTACTCGTGCACCTTAAATGTTTTTGCTTTGATGAACAATGATTGAACTTTTCATTTGCCAAAAATTGTTGTGAGCATGTCTGGGACCAGATACACGTGTGTGCAGATCTTAGGACCTGACTTGCATCCAGAGCATGTTCAGCAGGGAAGCCCAAGAGGAGCCTTCCCAGTAGTGCTGCGGATGTGGACATCTCCTGCCAGATTTAACCATAAGCTCAGCATAACCTTTACCCCAGCACTCACTAGATGACGTGTTGCAGCTCCAGGCTGAAGTTCTCTGTCTCATCAGGCTCCAGAGAAAAGCAGACAGCTTGCTGCTAGCAGACATAGCCAACGGTCAAACCACGGGGACAACAGAGAGGTCCAGAGGTGATCAGCCTTCACGTGCCTCCAGATTCACCACAGGTGATGACAACCCCCAGACTCACAGCCCACCACACCAGTGAGATGGGCCTGTGAGCACCCCCTGCCTGAGGGGGAAACCACCATGTGACAGCTGGGGAGGATGCCAGCGGCAGGAGATGCTGATGCAGCTCCACAAGCGCTTTGCAGACATTTACTAAACTTTTCCCCGGGGCAAAGGAAAAAACGCGTCACCCTCTTTTTCTCCCTTGGGGATGGGCAGCGATCCACTCAAGGGCGCCTGCCTTTGCGGCGACTTAAATTTCGTTTTCCCCTTGAGCTCCTCCGCCCCCTCCCCGTCCCTGCCGCCGCGCACCCCGCGCCTGGCCGGGCGCGCACGAACGGTGCTGATGAGCTATTAAAATCCTTCCTCCGAGCGCTTTTCCCCAAGAGCCGCAGCCAAAGGCCGCCTGTTGCCACCTGTCAGTCGCAGGGATTAATTACCTGCGCCCGAGCTGGGAGCGGCACATTCCTCCCCGGCCTCACCCTCCGAGATGTTGACATCAGGCAGGTGGGCCCCGCGTCCCCCCGGCCGGCAGCACGGAGGGGACGGCGGAGGGGGGACGCGACCCACGAGCTGCGTGGGGACAGGCAGCGCCAGCGCCGTGAAAACCGCAAGAGAAACAGGAGAAGCGTGAAGGAACGTGTCGGTGCGGCTCCGGGGCGGGCGCCGCTCCCACCGCCGGGCCGGACGCCGACGGCAGCTGGTGCTGCACCTTGGATACCTTAGTGAAAAATAATAATAATAATAATTATATATATATTATGTGTGTTGACCTGCTTAGGTAAACGGGGAAGGGGAGGGGCGGCAGGGAGGAGAACGGAGAAACGTAGCCTGCGGACAAGGATTCAGCGGGCCGGTGCCCGGTGTGCCGAATCCCATCCTTGCCTGCAGCCCCTCGGGGGGGGTCGCTCGCCCTCTCCCCACCGGCTGTGGGTAACCGCGGGGCTCAGCCCACGGGCGGGGATTTGGGGGGAAGCCGTGCTGCCCAGCAAGCCGCTGAAAAGGGGCGCTCGTCCTCGTCTGAGCTGCCGCAGCTCCTGCCTTGTGCTATCGCCTGATGCAAAGGCAGAGAAAAGGATTCTTTTTTTCCCCTCTGGCAGCGCAGAGCTGCCTGCACAACCACCTACCTACCTTCGTGGAGAGAGGCAGCCCCGTGTTCCCCCCTCCCCGTACAAACCCCCACGATTTCCGCTGCACAGCACTCCCATCCAGTTCCCTCGCTGCCACCCCGCAAATACCCCACACACCCCGTCTCAGAGAACGGTGCTAAAGCAGCCTGAGAAGAGTGTGCACAGGGACGCACACAAGTGGTGATGCTGTAGGAGACCCCCTGAAATTCCCCAAAATACTGAATTCGGATCATCCGCTAGATTCTCCCATCTTTAGGAAAATGAGCTCATTCATTCATGTGACAATATTTCAGCATCTCGTATGAGGCTCCCCAGAGATTCTAATTCAAAGCTACTTATCTGCTTTATGAATACTCCTACCTAACGTTGCCAGCAAAGCCACAATGATAACAGAAGTAACACTGATATTTTCCCATACAACTTTTGCACCGTGAGATAGCTGTAAAATTGAAAACTTTACATTTGAGGGCTTTTACATTTCAGTTTCATATCTACAGACTTATTTCATCAACAAATGAAAGTCTTGAGGTTTGTCCTGAAAACACTTTTTAAAATGAACAAGAAAAAAGAATAAACTGAAAACTATCCCTGGTTGAAGAGAAAAAACACACCTCTGATGGAAAACTTCAGAGGCAAGCTAGGAATTATTTACATGTTTTTTGATACAAAGTGATGGCTTGTAAAGGAAGGTTTTACTATCCAATTTTGTTAGTTAAGCTATTTTCCTTTGTTGGTCTATTTTATTTAAGAAATATTTTAGAAATTAATTTCTTTAAAAACCAAAACCATAAGATTCCTGCAGTCAAATGACCTTACCTTGCATACTCAGCTCACACTCTGCTTGTGTTTCATATCCAGCTTCTCTAACAGTTTCTAAACTGAAACTTCAGCAGTACCCAAATAAATTTCAGATGCTAACAATGTCTAGTAATTTGCATTTTTGATAGGCTGCTTCACACAGAACATTTTGCTAGTATGGATAAGGTAAGAAACAAGGGTGAATGAGCTGAAAGCCAAAGCTGAGCCAGTGCTGAACATCATCTTCCCCTGTGGGTCACAGCAAATGCCCACTGATGGTGCAATCCCACGTTACAATATAACATGGGAATTTTCACTGAATGAAGTAGCTTCCACAGGGAGCATATATTTTATGTCATTACCCAAAATCTGAGGTACACTCTCAGATACCTTTCTTGTAAACACAAGTTTACACACATAAACAAAACACCCAAGAATTGTCCTGACCATAGCATGGTTCCCTCTGATGCAATGTAACAGGCCAAAGCACACGAGATTTGCAAGTGTGCCAGGCTCCAAACCCTGTGCTGATTCCCATAGGATCAGTGCCCCACCAGCTTGTGACTCCGCACATCCCTGTGATGTTATTTTCATAGGCTCTGCTGATTAACTGACATTAACACAGGCATTAACAGGCCATCAGTAAAACACTATCTTGGTGGCATCTCCTTTCTCAAAGGACTTTTCTTT